>NC_052508.1:19626633-19972717 GCF_014356525.2 Nilaparvata lugens
GTTACATTGAACGATTCACACACACACACTAACTCGTATTTCGTGAAATATATCATAGATTTTTCTCCTTCCTGGACCAGAAATCTTCAGCTCTGAAGACAAACAATTTAAAAAGGCTTTAAACAATATAAACATATGAGTTGGATTTAATGATTCATAACAGAATCTACCCTGTTCTGTAACAAGGTTGTAAAAATGAGATCGTTTTTCGAGCAGAGAGTATATGGAATGTAAATATATTCTTTACTCTCTTATTTCGAGTACACGAATTCTTAATTATCACTTCATTACTTATCATACAAACGATTGAATTCTGTTGCAATTCAATTAAGATGAATGTGTAGAGCTTGTGAGCTAATCTGTACACTGTCCACATATATAAACAGAAGGTACATAAGCGAGCATACTAAATTTCTAAATAACAGCATAAGCTTGTTTGTTACTTGTGTAAGGGTGATGGAATGTAATGATTGAAGAGACTTTGTCAATATTCCACTTCATTTAAACAAATTATGGAAAAGTTCCGTACGGTACCATGAATATTCACTCTACAAACTTTATTAAAAATGTAATGATGATATGAATAAACAATCAATCATGATTGAAGAGACTTAGAATGTTGTCAAAAATCCACTTGATTTGAATAAAAATTAAAATATCTTGCAGGAGAATGCTTTCGTGTGTGCTCACACATCATCAGCTGTAACTTACACACTGTAAGCAGTAAGTTACACTGTAAGTTACACACACGAAAGCATGCTCCTGTAAAATATTAATTTTTATTTAAATAAGGTGGATTTTTGACAACATTTTATGTCTCTTCAATTATGGAAAAGTTCCACAACATCAACATTCACGCTACAAACTTAATTAATCAATTATGAGTTTGGTGTGATATGAACCAAGTAGCCCACCAATTTTCCAGCAGCTCTTCATCAAGGGTTTCATCCAACCGAGCTATTGTATTTCATGAACTGTTATGAATTAGAAATTCATATTTTGGTTATAATTTGAAAAATAAAAAAATTGTGTCTTCATCATCAGCAAAATGGAATTCCTCGTTGACAAATTGGACGTTTGAGTGATGGATAATAGCCGAGTGTCTACATTGATTTGAACATTCTGTATAATTAGGAGAGGCGAAAGGATGTAATCTCGATAAAATTATGATTAGCCTGATAACTAAATTCTAAATCATGAAATTTTTGTAGAATATCTTTTGTCCAGTATCAATTATCCATACCAGGCCGATTTTTACTCTTTAGGATAAGCAAAGCAATCAAGACATACTACTATCATTTTCACTGATGTTGGAGGTCTTGGATTGATTATTGCTGAACAACTGACCACTCATTGTTCTGAATGGTCAACTTTCGGCGTAGCAAATCAGAGTATAATTGACTCGGTCCATGATAGAAGGTGGCCTATTAAACACTTCGATTGTCTCCCATTTGCCAAAGGCTGTGCGTCAAGGTCTTCATAAAGAGAATTCGCTCCAGTGAGCGTTTCACCCCTTTGGGGTTGAACTGACCAGAACAGCTCTCTCTTTTCAAGTGTGGAGAATTTCAACGCACACATTCGATTACTTTAATCGAAGGTGTAGTAAAGTAGTGAGCCGATTGACAGAGTGATACTTAAATTAATGATGAATAGAAAATTAACTGTGGGAGAGAGATTTGAAGTTAACGAGTGAGAAAAATTATTGGGGTAATACTACTTCTGGTGCTTCATATAGAACCTTGGTTGAGAGGATAACAATAGAGGTATTTTTATCAACTTCCTGTCATGTCTAAATCGATTCAATCAAGAATATAGTTCTGGTTCCAACAGAAAACTGATTATTTGAATATGAGCTTCATATTCCAGCCGCTTCTGATATCAATCACTGAACCCAAAATTTCAAAAAGCTTCAACAAAAATTTACTTTAATGCAAGTAAACACACAATAAAAATAATCAATCTGAACATTCAAGTAAGTTGATGTAACATTCCCATTTAAATGATAATTTTTCTCTTTTATGCTGAAAATATGCTACAAATAATTTCCTCCTCGTTCTGAAACGTCAAGTTGTAGTAGAGACTTGTCGCAATTCCAAAAAAACTTCATTTGTTTTTGAACAGCCATAAAACCCTTCGAACCGAATTTAAACGGAAATTTGTCTGAATACTGGACTACAGTTTCCGGAGATACTATCCACTTGAACTCTCCACAGAATGTTCCACTCGAAGCCACTTTCACATAGGACTTATTAATTAGTAGTCTGATGGTGGATGTAGCGGAAAATTACATTCAAAATGGGAGTATTGAGATCGTGAATCTTGAATTATTAGGAAAGTATTGCATTATCAGGTTGAAAGCGTAACTCAGGTAAACATTCAATAACAGTGTAAGTTTGAAGTTCGTTTGAAGCGTCACTGACAATCAGTCTCCAGTTTAGAACCAGTGAGAATAAAGTACGGTAACTTTTGATAATTATTGTTTTCCAGAGTTATATTGGATAATTTTGTGACTGGATCTTCCATTTGAAGTCAATGGAATAGAACAACTGTAGAAAGATAAGACAAATGGAAGTCATCCAGCATGGTTTACTATTCCCCACAATTTTTTACAAAATACAGAGAAAATTGTTGATGAATCTCAGCTGGAATGTACTATTCGAGGATAGCGCTGGACAAACAAAGATCGAAGGCGTAGTTTGGCGAAGTGCCTGAAATATTCGGGATGAATCAAAGATGACCAGAATAGAACACTCTGCTCTGGCCAGCCAAGCACCCGATTTCAAGAAGCTATTCTGCAAATCTGTTCAGTTCAACTCAGACTAGCTGCGGATTGTGTTGTTGAAGTATTTCCTAAATCAAATTTCATCGTTTAAATGTGTGGATAAGTGTCTAATCTCGTAACAATTTGAAGTAACAGATTCGATTGAGCAGGTAGGCAGACATGGGGTGCTGGTATTGTGGAACTAGAATGGTGCTTGAAATAACAATATTTTAAATGATGGGTCAATCACTAAAACCATAAATGTGATTCATATGGGAATTTAACGAAAATTCGTTCGGAAAAAATCGATTTTGAAAGTTTCATAATTTTCTACTAGCCTCTTAATTACTGAAATTCTAAGATCTTTGGAAACTACTTATTGCATTCTTAAATCTTAGATTAAAGTATATAGAATGCAATCGTAATGTAAACATGAGGTTGAGCTTCTTTTGTTTCATGATGAGTCATCAATGTATCCATCAATGAATGTGTCGTTCAATGTTCTTGAACTCATTTCTCATCGTAAAGGGTAATTTTTGGCAATTTTTTTAAAAGAGCGTTTTTGTTTATGCCACCGCGGCCAACGACCAAAAAGAATAATATTGATCGTTATAGAAGTGTTCACAGATTCATTCTGACAATGCATGAAGAGTACTAAAAGAATCAATCCATCTAGATCTAGGTTGTCGGCTTTATTGATTTTCTTCATCATACGGCATCAGTGAAGTCATTTGCGATGTATATGGAGCTTTGTTAGTTTATATTTAACACGGTGTTACAGTGTTAGTTTATAGCTAACACGGTGTTACTGTGTTAGTTTATAGCTAGTTAGTTTATAGCTAACACATTTTTACCATGTATAGTAATAATATTCCAAATGCCATGTTTTGACTACTTCTGCACAAAAACTATTACTACCATACATGAAGATTATAATAATACGAGATGTGACTGAAACTCACTATGAAAAAAGGAATCAAAGTTAATTCATTACAGTATATGATTTTCTATGTTATAGATGTTGATGACGGTGTAGGCTACCTCACAGGAAGAAAATCCAAATGTTTGCAGCCCCATTCGCGCCGGCACCGATGAAGCAATACGTTACCAACGATTCATGGTTCACATAGAGGTACGATTCTCTACTTTTCCAGCTTACCTTGTTACTTATTTCCAATCTGTTTGATAGCGCTAAATCAACTTAATTGTAGCATAGTCCGTAGACCAGGCTTTAGATTTCATAAAGTTGACTTGTATGCATTCAACTTCACTTTTATCCTATTATATTAAGCGAGCGATTTCTGTATTTTATATATCTGGTTATCTTTATATCTGGTTATTTTTGTATCTGGTTATTTTTATATCTGGCTATTTTTAAATCTGGTTATCTATGTTTTACGGATCTCTAAAACGGCTCTAACGATTTTTTCGAAATTTGGAACATAGTAGGTTTATGATATAAAGATTCGATTGAACTAGGTCTCATTCTTTGGAAAACTCGCTGAACGACATTAAAAGGATAATTCATCCTTGGAAAACAGATTATAATTTCGTCGTCTCTCGATAACAGAAGATGCGTGTGCCTGTGTGGGAGAGAGACAGAATTATTTCCAGCTGTGTAGTCATAATCAATCAGCGAGAAATTTTATCTAGCTAGACAATTTAATCGATTTGATCAACATAATCTGATTTGTTGACATGACATGATAATCCTCGTAAACTAGAGTATATCATAATTTTCAATGTTGATCATTATTTGACAATTTCAAGTGATTAGTGAGTGTTATTTTGTTATTCAATTTGGTTTGTAAATAATCTAATTTTTTTTTTTGTTTTCAAATGTTTGAACAGAAAATTGAACTTGAATTCAAGTGTATGGAACATAACCTACTTTCTGGACTATTTATAGCGTATAAATCAAAATTCGGGAAAGAAACAGTTTTGGGCTGTGCCTGTTAGTACTTCCCCAATCATTTTAAAGAATTGTGTTCGGTTTATCAAAAGTCAATAAATAAATAACGAGCGAAGCTCGGTGCCCCGATATTATCTTCTGAAGTACCACATACAAATGGAAATATCATCATAGACTTTCTATTGAGCTGAATTATTGATCTGAATTTTATCTATAATGATAGGCGCACACAGATCGTCATCGGACGGATCGAACAATTAGATTTGATGCATTGTTTTCAATTTCAACTATCTGCATCGTATAGGTATGCGCACTCCAATTGAAAACAATGCATCAAATCTAATTGTTCGATCCGTCCGATGCGTGCCGTCCGTCCGATGACGATCTGTGTGCACCTACCTTAAAGGGGAATGATTGAAAGAACAGATTACTTATAATAAATAGAATGTTATCAGGTGGAATTTTTGAAATTACTCTCTCACTTGTCATAACGGAGATTCTCCACTCACCCAATCAATAACCCACTGAATCTCAGTACCTAGGGGAACGATAGCACGGCGTTTCTGACTTTGCGCGTTGTGAATTTGATATTGAGGAGGTCAAGGCCAGGAAAACGAGGAGCTTGCATTTCATTGAGAATGTGAGACTGTCAGTAGTAGAGTATTGTGAAGGTTGGTAGGGGTGTGATGGAATGCTGACGCGCTGGAGGGGATTAGTCCAACTACCCCATGGTGTGGGAAATTCAAGGGTCGAGTAGGGGTGGGGGTGAGCTTCCTGCGACGCGAATCAATACGCAGTCTGGCCTGGAGGCGCCGCTCTGCTTGTCACTAGTTGAGAAAAATGTCTGTCGTCTCCTTGAAAGAAGGATCAAGCTGCGGAGAAAATAGCTGCAGACTAGATTGTATATTATTGAAAACTTGATTAATTTGTCAAAACTTATCTAACTGATTAGACTATCCTAGTCATAAGACTTACCTAGAGTAAGCGAAAATTGATAATTTTTTTAGCACATGTTGGTGCGCAATTTATCTGAGCTGTACCTAAAATTCGTTAAACTCGTATTTTGTAAACTTCAAAAATTCAGAATGAGTCGCCGCAGTTATTACGAATTTATATTATGATATAGAATATAGAGATGGAAAACTCATTTCAATCGATTGTATCTATTACCTAAGAATAGAATAGAAAAAACTATAATAGATTTTTTTATAACGTGGTGGAGTTTGGATAACCCCCCCCCCCTGTGTACATTCCTGTATCAGGTTCAAAAAAGAAAGATTGCTTCTTGTTATGAAAATATCAGATATATTCATCATAACCCATATTTTGTGGTTGTCATGAATAATGCCAAAGTCATGAAGAATTGAACATGTGTATATGAATTATTTGTTTATGAATATTGATATTTCTTTGAACTTATCATTTTTGATTAGTTAGATTTCATGCCTTATACAATTTTCATGGTAATTTCCGGTTCTTCTGTGTCTACTTGATCTACAAAATTGAGGAAAACTAGTTTCCTTCTTCTGTCAGTAATATTATGGATGTGAATAGATTATGGATTCTATCTATTCTAAAATAAAGCTGAAAACCAGCTTATTAGTCTTATTTCATTAAGAATTCTAAGATCCAAATTGAAATATTGAACTTCTTCATCAAATCTCCATCCTTCCAAAAGATGATAGCCATAATCCATGATAACACTTCTTTTTGAGTATATCAAGTTGAAAAGCGATATATTTTTATAAAGAACAGGATCATTATCTGTGCTAGCGCCTGCTTTTTCTTTCGAATATTGTTATGTTTTTTATCTCTATAAATGAAAATGAATGAGAGAGACATGATTAATTTTTGTTGGAAAAAACTAGTTTGTTACATTTTTTAAATGCTCGAATAAATTGCATGTCTTTTGTTGGATGGATATACTTGTGCTTTACAAGTTCGCTCCATTGGAGTTACTATTAGGAAAAAGGATTTGAAAATTTGGTGAATTTATTAGAAACTTTGTAGGATTTATGGCAACTTTGTCTCAAATTACCATTACCGGCTGCGTTTCAATTACCATCTTCTCCGATCACAAGAATTCACGAAACGTTGATGGTATTTAAATTAGAAAAAACGGGGAGAAGAAAGTTTTTTTATTTTTTTTTTGTTCACATAATATTATTTCTGGAGAATTCCTGATAATAATAACAGGAACAGAAGTAAGAAGAAATATGTCTTCTTAATGTTCAGCATAATAAGTACAAAATGATTGAACTAAAACTGAATCCTTTGTATTTTTGTAGTGCTGTGTTTGATTTGTGCACTGCAGTGCCATCTAGTAGTGATTGTATATACTACTTGAAAATCTTACTTCTGTGATATAGTAAGTACACGACGAGAAGATCCCTGTCGTTCATTGATAACAATTATCTTCAAACTGCAACCAGGGATTCTCTCGCGGGGAACTAACTATAGTCCAGTATACTGTGAAACTGAATAATTCCTTAAATTTTCTTTTTATATTTTTACTATAGACTGAATACTATAGTCTATATTCATAGACTGAATCAAGCACATATTATTTTGTTCAAGAGCTGCTTATTTTTTGCACTTTGCTCATTTTTCAGATTTTTTCGTTCGATCATCTTCAATTTTATTTCCAATTATCCAATCGGGAATCTCGATTACCACAGTTTGCAGCTCAGCAAGGGGGATTAACTTGATACATGCAATTTTTTTAAATTAGCTAGTTTATCATAATCTGTCAATTGCTGGCACTCCTTCATTAATTTATCACGGAGAAATGAATGATTCATATTGGCAGTACACAGTATAATTATATTCAGGTACAGATTTCCAGTATAGGGAAACGATTCATTGACGTTCTTCGGTAATCTTGTACGTTTTCAATGCGCTTTTTCCTATCCAATATTTGTTTGTTTGTATTTTCACTCCATTTTATATCATGGTACCTACACCGTAACTAATACGTTTAATCAGTATTGCTCCATTTCGTTAGATTTTTGACTTCGGCTAAATGTAATAAAAAAATAAATGTAGGCTATTCTAATTAGATATAATAGTTGCGCGTAGCCACTCACCCTCCACTTCAAATGGCATAAATTGATAATGATGCTTCTTCAGAGAATAACAGTAAAAAATTCAATAGTACGATAATGATTCGAACAGTTTCAATTTTTAGTAAATTGTAAAAAGTCATTGATGAGAAAATAAAAAGGAAAACATGCTTCATTACAATATTTTTTAATCTACAGCTGTTGATACACTCCTCTTCAGCAGCCTTCTGCAGAGAAATCAAACAACCGGTATGCAAGAACGTGTACGTTGCTATAATTTTGAAAAAGATGACAAATCGTAAATCATTCCCCAAATTTAATTTAATCAAGCTTGCATCGATTCAAAATGTACCAGAAAAAAATATTTTTTTAAAGGTTAATATGATTTTTTATTAGGATATTAATCATCCGTACTACCATACTCAAGTTTTTGTGCACAGAACCGTATGCATTAGAGTGAATAATAATTATGTAAAGCAATTACCTTCAAAGTAATTAAAGAATTACCTTTACAACAGAAATGACCATGTGCAACTATTGAGTGAGTCACTTGCAAAGTTGACAACGTTTTCGCAGAAGAAAGTGGTGAACGAGTTTCAAATTTCTTCTGGATGGAAAAGTACCCAGTATCCCTGAGCTGAACTCGAGAATAACAGGTTACTATGGGAGAGCAACTGGTACTTGCTCCAACAATCCCTATCCCACTCATCTGCCTGCCCTGCCAACGGTCACTGAGTGACGGAAACCTACTCCTGGGCACGCATTACGGATTTACCAACCGGTTCAACTATTACCTCCATTTTTTGCGAAAATAGTGACTAGGTGTAGAGTGCATTTTAGACGTCGTCTAGCTTTCGGCTAGCGTGACTACAGTAGTTCCATTTCTCTCGACATTTTCTTCCAAGAAAATTTTGCGAACTATCCATTGAATGGCACAGACTGAACAACTAGAATTTCTAGTCTCTCTTGAAGGACTAGAGAGAAAAGGTACTCATGAATCTGGAGTTGGAAAATACTCAATAATCACTCTGGACTGGACTGATCACCATGTAGTAGTGTAATCTAGTAGACCTATATAGTAGATAAAGCAATTTCTCACAATATAACAGATGTAATCAAAGCTATAATCAAAATTCGATTAAGAGTCATTATGGAATTGACCTACCATAATCAGAATAATGAATTGAGCTTTGAAATGGAGCAGTATCATAGATGAAATTTTAATAAATAAAATCTCATGAAATTTTAGGGTTATTTCCACGTTACTCCTTGTCTTGTGCTTGGGTAGTGCGAGAAATGATTGTGAGATATTGCTGAGATGATAGTTATATTGCGATGACCATTGGAGAATTAAACGCCTCGCCACTGCTTTCATCGGTCATTTTTTTGGAAATCTCCCATTGATATAAGGTGTATAATATAAGGTATATAATATATACCTATGTACCTAATGTACCTATTTACCCAATAAATATGATAATTCCTAGAGAAATAGCACCGATTTATACCTTAGATAAATCATACACTATACAGCCTATATAAAGCATTTCCTGGATTCTATGTTTTGATTATACAGTGCTTTTTATTTACGGGATTAAATACTGTTATTCTTTAATTTTTATCTTTAAAAAATCTTATAGAAAAGAGAATTAAGGCTTACAAAAATCTAATTTTTGTAAACCTTAATTCTCGAACTTTAATTCTTGAACCTAGTAACCTACAACACCATGAAAATCCTAGTTTTGGGATGGGTTATCGCTGATTATCTTAGGCGCTATATTTGCTTTATTTCTCATTTGGGATAATCCTGTACTAAGCAGATTATCCAAACACTTACACTGGACACGTGACATCAGCAGAGTGTCCAAAATGGGAGAGAAAATGCTAGAGCTAATTCTGAATTAGTCTGACAATTAGTATTCTTCACCATAAAACTTGGAGATCCACAACAAAAACTCTAGCAAATTTGTCTTAGCGTGCAAAATGTGATTATTTACTTAATTACGAATGACCACTTTTACTGGCAGTTCAGGTCTGGAATATTCCATCTCCTTCAGGAATTGAGAATGTAATCAAGCCTGAGGCTTTTCTGGATGACCATTGACTAGTGAGTGGCTGGAATACCCAAGAACAACTTGGGAACAATACAAAGTAGGTTAATTCATGGACAACTGCTCTCTCGCTCACGCTCTCTCTCACACATATGGTCTATCATATGTGACTCATATTTTCTCTCCTTGTCGTAAGTTCAAATCACTTCCACTCTATATTCTCCTCTCTCATTCTTTTCCTTCTTCATCACTAGCTTATGAACTAGTTCGTTTTCTCTACTTTTCATTTCCTCTTTGTCATGCTACTCTCTTCAATCTATCTATCTTGCACTTCATAATAATAATAAACATTGTCAGGTTGATAAAGTTTGCAGACGGCATGAATCATCTACGTACACATTCAATGTAGTTTTTCAAGTATCTTTCCATATAGAATTTCGAAACATCAATAAGTGAAAATTGTTCAACATTAACAAGTCATCATGGAATTCCTCAAAATCACTTTTAATTCTCTATCACATGATTATTATAAACTTGATCCCGGATTTATCTATGAAATTCATAGACCCAATATTGGATAGTGATATTATCAAATTATTCTACCAAGAAAAACGTTTACTCCAAGGTACCTCCAGTCTACCTACTTTCATATCAGTACTGTAGTTTGAAAAATCTACAGAAAAATTAAGTAAGGTAGGCAATGTTTATAGACTATAAGTTAGGTGGTTCCCAATGCATAAAGGCGCTTTTCAGTTTATACAAAAATTGGATCTCAATTAATACAAAAATTGAATTTCTATTAATTAAAAATGTTTTTAACAAAAATTTTTAACTTGTCCAGTTATCTCTATCCAGGGGATCCAGGTTGATGCTGTATTGGCTGCTGAAAAATTAAACCTGCAATATTGAGATAAATATCATCATAAGGGTTACTACAATAACATGAGAAGACAAAAGTTATTTGAAAAATGAATGCATTAAAAATCATAATTGAAAAATTGGTTCGTTATACCTTTTCTTATAGAAGTCATTGCTTCAACACATTTAAATTTTTCTGATTCAACTGTTAATAATAATTTGTTTTAATGAATAAAGCTTGTTTGATTAAAATTGAATCAGGCCTCTATCCTGTTCAATTGTGAATTATTGCAGCTTAAAGTGCAAACTCTGATAAAGATGCATACGGTATTATTAAAAAAAAAAAAAAAAAACATTTTTGACACTTCATTCAACGACGATCAATTATTAATTTTTAAAAGAGCGACATAAATAGATTGATGATATCATTATTCTCTGTTATTGATAAGCAATATTTCATTTAATCGTAGGATAAAAGTTTTTGAAAAATCTAATAATGACACAACATACGTAAGCTCAAACTAGTTCAAAACGTAGACTACATTTCACTTGTATCAAAATGATTCATATGCATAAAAAAATTTAAAAAAATAGGATGACACTATGTCTGATAGGAGGATACTTGAATGATTATCCATTTCAGAGCATTTAGAGAGAGAGAGAGAGTGAGAGAGAGAGTGAGAGGGAGAGAGAGAGAGAGAGAGAGAGAGAAAGGAGGGGATAATGAGAACGATGAGTGACAGAAAAGGTGAGAAGGATGGAATGACATGTTTTTAGGATGTACAACAAGGACCAAAGATGTGAGATGTATGACTCAATGAGAGAGATAAATAACAGGGCAAGATAAATAACAATATACTAGACTATGAAATATATATTTCACTTTAATATACGTGTACGATACAAGAATGTCATTATAAACAGAGGAAAGGTTTCATTAAAAAAAAAAAAAAAAAAACAGAAATTCGGTTCTTATCATAAGCTTGAACAGCTATAACAATATCGTCAGCAGTGACACATACTTAATAGAGAATAGAGATTGTAGCGTATTTTTATAAATAAATGTGAATTACAGGAGAATTTTCCCTGACAACTGAGCGTTTATAAACATTATTTTTATCCAGCTTAGAATTTTGATAAGAAATTTGATATCAAACACCGTTCTCAGAGTATTTATTTGGCAAGGATTTTTGTTGATGATGCGGGACAGGTGAAAAGTTCAATTGCTATTAAACAGGGGTTTCTTCAATTGAAATACTATTATATTTTATTAGATAAAGAATGAGAATTATAAAAATAAATTAGAAATAATTAAATTCTATGTGACTCATACTCCAAAGATTCAGTAGGTATGGATGCTGGTCAATAATGTAACTGGCAACAAGAGATATTGGAGAGACTTCGAAAATATTATTGTCAATGCCAATTTCAGTGCCAATGTAGGCCTACAATAAATGTCTGTCCATCAGAAAATGACTTACTAGAATAAAAGATGATCCGGTTCATTTTTTGAGACTTCCATTCTGGATACTAACTCCCTGATTTAGAGTTATGCAATATTTCAAATTATGGATCTACAATGATATTTCAAAATATAACTCTTAATAATTTGAAATACTTGAAATTGTGCAGGTTTAACTATATTGCTTGTGGAATATAATAAAAAGGAAATAGTTTTCTATATGCTCGAAGGCTAGTGAATAAAATTCAATCAAATATGGTATCACAATTAATACCTATATTCGTTTAAAAATATATTTTCTATTGATTATTCAATAATTATTATCAATTTTAGATCATCTATTGTTATTTCCTCTCAACTTTACTTTTGATATTCCATTTGGACAATAATAAGAATTGGTTATTTGAATGGAAATTATAGCATACATTGTCTATTTATGTCGCAAATGTACATTCCAAAAGGCTTATTCCAAAATAGTAATTATTAATAAAATAAAATCCCAATTAAATGTTTCAAATCACCCCGAAGACTTCTGCTACTGCAAATATTGACAACAGGGTTAACAGCCAGATAGAATTTCAATGAGCGCTACCATCCAAAAATTATTTGCTGCCACGGGAATCGAACCCGATACCTCCTAATTGCTAGTCACGAATGCTCACCCTTACACTAAACTGAGAAGTCTTCGGGGTGATTTATAGCATTTGATTAGGATTTTTGTGTATCAATAATTACTCATTAATTGACAATTGAACAAATGCAATTTCTAATTTATTCCTATCTTTTAAAATAATAAATAATAATAATGTGTTCTCTCCTTCTTTTTATTAATGTTATATTGAATGAAATATTCAATTCAATTGAAACATGATGGATATTCCGTATACGAAGGCAATAAAAAAATTGTTATGAATTAGATATTGTCAATTGCAACGGATTAATCACTCTACTATTGCATAATAGAAGAAATAGATTAAATATGTTTATAATCATTGATGAATGGATCCCTTCACTGGTATAGTTTCGAGAAAATATGTGAAAGCTAATAAGCTACATATATGACTCGCTTTCATTTTATTGAGGAAATTCGTTATTTGTGTTTTTCAGATCCCGGCTCCAAAATGCCAATTACAGCAGCAGCAGCAGCAGTTGCCGAAAACACCAATCGCAGTGCCTAAAAAGAAGAGCGTTTGCTCAGTGCTGGCTGCAGCAATCGACTCTAAAACCCGCAACAGCATGTGTCCCAATGACAGCGCTCCCTCGCTGCAGCCCTTGTTACCACAAAGGTATATAAAACTATTTAAACATATAACTGGTTATACAGTTACTTCAAATAAAACTGAATGCATTCAGATTATCCTGAATGGATGGCCTCCTACTAATTCATACCAGTGTTAATTGATATTTAGTGTAACATATAATACTATCACTATTTTCATTTTTTTTCATTTATTTATTGTCACATTACATCAATTTTTGAGTAACACTCATTTGACTGGTGACATGTCAATACTAGAACAAAATTATATTTAAAAGACTTAGTTCTAACTTCTTGAAAGTAAAATAAATACACTCTATGATGTATCTCATCAAATTCACATGGAAATGAAAGTCACAAAAAGTTAAGTTACACTCTACAGCCCCTTTTCACAAATTAAAATTCGGCAGCAGAGTATAGGGCTTTCTCTACTAGCATTTTTCTGACTGTTAGTTTGAATTTGTTTATTGAATCTAGATTTCTGATGGCTGCAGGTAATTTATTAAAATAACTTATTCCTGAATATGCTCCTTCCAAGTAAAACTCTGATCTATTATAAGTCCCAGGAATTTTGTTGAAGAGGACACTCTAACACTGTCTTCAATTATTGGAAGATGTACTCTGATCACTGCTATTAAAAAAGTATATATTTTATGATTTCGAAAGAAATGATATTTATAATGAAAACACTGAGATGACAACATCCCAGTATTTTTATTATGGATAGATATCACAACATCTCACCATCAACAGTATCTGAAGAAATATGTTATATATTCGATACTCCCACTTGCGGTCATGCTCGAAAGAGCTTGCATTATGTGTAATGCTCCTTTTTATAATATTGCAATAAATCCTATTATATTAATGCGACAATTTATAGACACCTATGGAGTATGCGCTTTAATGAATTTGAAGTGATGGGATTGAACGTTCTGGAACTAAACTGAACAGCGAAGAAATAATGCTACACTTAGTAGGACTCATAGAAATTGCAAAAAACTTACTAATAATTTGTAATATAAGATTTACAATTTATTCAGAAATGATTTTTTTAATGAAAACATTTGAAAGATGCATGAAAGTAGATAATTACACTTTCATCAGAATTATAATATGGCATCTCCAAAAATCATAGAAAAATAATTATACTGATATAGATGAGAGTATAAATTCGAATTTCAATCAATTTTTGTTCTTGTCTTGATGATAACGAACTTCTACTTCCTCGGTGTCTTACGCAGAAATTAATAATAGAGCAAATGATATTTCAATTAGAAAAAGTTGACTAGGTGCAGTACAAATAATTTCAAACTTGATCTCATTCAATATTTTCCATGATTTAGGGAAATTAATTCACATGTTCCCTGATGATTAGATTGTCAATAGATTAGATTATAAAGTATATCTAACGATGTGATTATTGTAATAGGACTTAGGACTCGCTATTCGATTCAGAGTTCAGATAATAAAGTGCATGATATCTGACGGTGTGATTTATTTTAAGATGGGACTCGCTATTCGACAGCGAAGCGGGGAGCGACGTTACCTTCCTGGTGGGGCCACACCCCGAGACATGGCGCTTCCCCGGCCACCGGGCCATCCTCTCTGACGCCAACCCCGTCTTCCGGCGATGCTCAACGGACCCCTGGCCGACTCCGGTCCCACCGTCGCCATTCACGATGTTGATGGACGTGCCTTCGATCATTTGTTGAGGTCAGACATTCTCGACATTCCTCACTTTTTCAACCTTCAATTTGGAACTAGTCAAAACACACAACGCCGAGCGCCGCTTGCTTTGTTCAAATTCTTCATCACCTTTCATTCAATAGTCTAATAATAAACTTGTAGCAATACCGGTAGCCTATATGAATGGGAGATCTTATTAGAAATTGCAGTTGACCAACTGCTGGAATAATAATTAATTCGAATATCCAATGGCAGCTATATACATAGAACTAAGGACAAATGCATTTTTTGGGAGAAATCCTGTATGCTTCCAAGTTTCCATAGGTAGATAAATAAATTTGCATGAATCGTATCTTAGAAGTGCAGTGCGCTTTCACTGGAGTAATGACTGGTTTCGATTGCAGGTTTTTGTACAGAGAAGACGTGCACCTGCAATCAGTATCGACTGCACTGGCGACTCTGTACGCGGCGCACAAGTACCTGTGCGCAGGTCTGATGCGCACCTGCATCACCTACCTGGACGACCACCTGACGGCGGCAACGGTGCTGCAGATCTACCAGCACATCCGCATGTATTGCGACGTGCACCCGGCGCGCCGGAAACCTGAGGAGAAGTGGGAGGCGTCGGCGCCCCCCCTCGACGACAACATCCACATGATGACCTGTCTCTGCTCCGACCTGCACCACAACTGCCTGCAGTTCATCGACGCCCACGCCGACAAGGTGCTGGCCGAGGAGAGTGTGGAGGACGTGACACTGGAAGCACTCAGGGAGATCAGTCAGAGGGACTCGCTGATGCTCTCCTCGGAGGCGGTGCTGTTCTCGGCTCTGGAGCGCTGGTGCAACCGCGAGTGCAAGCGGTGCCAGCTTGAGCTGTCGGCTGAGAATCGGCGATCGGTACTCGGAGAGGAGCTGCTCTTCTCCGTCAGATACCTGCTGATGACGTCACAGCAATTCCTGTCTGGCCCAATGCAGAGCGGTCTGCTCGACCAATACGAGACGACCGTCCTGCTCGGCCACATCCTCAACTCTCCCGTCTCGGCCAGTGCGCAGACTCTCACTCAGTCGGTCCTCGACCACCTCAAGCGGTCCCGCCGGCTGTCATGTGATGCTCCCATCGTGCTTAGCGACAGGTCTGCTCTGGCACTCAAAACAAACCTCAAAACTAACAAAAAGAATTCTAAAACAAAAAAGAAAAGCAAACAGAAAAAGCAGAAAGAGACTGATGGTTCCCCTAAAAAGAAATGCACCAGCTCGTGCTTTTTCGAGTATGTTATTGGGGCCCTAGCTTGCCTATTCGATTGACTCCCACCTAAATCATCAATTATTATCATACTAGACTGTGTTAGCTTCAAGCCGCCGCATCTACTCTCAAACGTAATATTTACAATGAGCTAATAAGCTACATATATGACTCGCTTTTATTTTATTGAGGGAATTCGTTATTTGTGTTTTTCAGATCCCGGCTCCAAAATGCCAATTACAGCAGCAGCAGCAGCAGTTGCCGAAAACACCAATCGCAGTGCCTAAAAAGAAGAGCGTTTGCTCAGTGCTGGCTGCAGCAATCGACTCTAAAACCCGCAACAGCATGTGTCCCAATGACAGCGCTCCCTCGCTGCAGCCCTTGTTACCACAAAGGTATATAAAACTATTTAAACATATAACTGGTTATACAGTTACTTCAAATAAAACTGAATGCATTCAGATTATCCTGAATGGATGGCCTCCTACTAATTCATACCAGTGTTAATTGATATTTAGTGTAACATATAACACTATCACTATTTTAATTTTTTTCATTTATTTATTGTCACATTACATCAATTTTTGAGTAACACTCATTTGACTGGTGACATGTCAATACTAGAACAAAATTATATTTAAAAGACTTAGTTCTAACTTCTTGAAAGTAAAATAAATACACTCTTTGATGTATCTCATCAAATTCACATGGAAATGAAAGTCAAAAAAAGTTAAGTTACACTCTACAGCCCCTTTTCACAAATTAAAATTCGGCAGCAGAGTATAGGGCTTTCTCTACTAGCATTTTTCTGACTGTTAGTTTGAATTTGTTTATTGAATCTAGATTTCTGATGGCTGCAGGTAATTTATTAAAATAACTTATTCCTGAATATGCTCCTTCCAAGTAAAACTCTGATCTATTATAAGTCCCAGGAATTTTGTTGAAGAGGACACTCTAACACTGTCTTCAATTATTGGAAGATGTACTCTGATCACTGCTATTAAAAAAGTATATATTTTATGATTTCGAAAGAAATGATATTTATAATGAAAACACTGAGATGACAACATCCCAGTATTTTTATTATGGATAGATATCACAACATCTCACCAACAACAGTATCTGAAGAAATATGTTGTATATTCGATACTCCCATATGCGGTCATGCTCGAAAGAGCTTGCATTATGTGTAATGCTCCTTTTTATAATATTGCAATAAATCCTATTATATTAATGTGACAATTTATAAACACCTATGGAGTGTGCGCTTTAATGTATTTGAAGTGATGGGATTGAACGTTCTGGAACTAAACTGAACAGCGAAGAAATAATGCTACACTTAGTAGGACTCATAGAAATTGCAAAAAACTTACTAACAATTTGTAATATAAGATTTACAATTTATTCAGAAATGATTTTTTTAATGAAAACATTTGAAAGATGCATGAAAGTAGATAATTACACTTTCATCAGAATTATAATATGGCATCTCCAAAAATCATAGAAAAATAAATTATACTGATATAGATGAGAGTATAAATTCGAATTTCAATCAATTTTTGTTCTTGTCTTGATGATAACGAACTTCTACTTCCTCGGTGTCTTACGCAGAAATTAATAATAGAGCAAATGATATTTCAATTAGAAAAAGTTGACTAGGTGCAGTACAAATAATTTCAAACTTGATCTCATTCAATATTTTCCATGATTTAGGGAAATTAATTCACATGTTCCCTGATGATTAGATTGTCAATAGATTAGATTATAAAGTATATCTAACGATGTGATTATTGTGATAGGACTTAGGACTCGCTATTCGATTCAGAGTTCAGATAATAAAGTGCATGATATCTGACGGTGTGATTTATTTTAAGATGGGACTCGCTATTCGACAGCGAAGCGGGGAGCGACGTTACCTTCCTGGTGGGGCCACACCCCGAGACATGGCGCTTCCCCGGCCACCGGGCCATCCTCTCTGACGCCAACCCCGTCTTCCGGGCGATGCTCAACGGACCCCTGGCCGACTCCGGTCCCACCGTCGCCATTCACGATGTTGATGGACGTGCCTTCGATCATTTGTTGAGGTCAGACATTCTCGACATTCCTCACTTTTTCAACCTTCAATTTGGAACTAGTCAAAACACACAACGCCGAGCGCCGCTTGCTTTGTTCGAATTCTTCATCACCTTTCATTCAATAGTCTAATAATAAACTTGTAGCAATACCGGTAGCCTATATGAATGGGAGATCTTATTAGAAATTGCAGTTGACCAACTGCTGGAATAATAATTAATTCGAATATCCAATGACAGCTATATACATAGAACTAAGGACAAATGCATTTTTTGGGAGAAATCCTGTATGCTTCCAAGTTTCCATAGGTAGATAAATAAATTAGCATGAATCGTATCTTAGAAGTGCAGTGCGCTTTCACTGGAGTAATGACTGGTTTCGATTGCAGGTTTTTGTACAGAGAAGACGTGCACCTGCAATCAGTATCGACTGCACTGGCGACTCTGTACGCGGCGCACAAGTACCTGTGCGCAGGTCTGATGCGCACCTGCATCACCTACCTGGACGACCACCTGACGGCGGCAACGGTGCTGCAGATCTACCAGCACATCCGCATGTATTGCGACGTGCACCCGGCGCGCCGGAAACCTGAGGAGAAGTGGGAGGCGTCGGCGCCCCCCCTCGACGACAACATCCACATGATGACCTGTCTCTGCTCCGACCTGCACCACAACTGCCTGCAGTTCATCGACGCCCACGCCGACAAGGTGCTGGCCGAGGAGAGTGTGGAGGACGTGACACTGGAAGCACTCAGGGAGATCAGTCAGAGGGACTCGCTGATGCTCTCCTCGGAGGCGGTGCTGTTCTCGGCTCTGGAGCGCTGGTGCAACCGCGAGTGCAAGCGGTGCCAGCTTGAGCTGTCGGCTGAGAATCGGCGATCGGTACTCGGAGAGGAGCTGCTCTTCTCCGTCAGATACCTGCTGATGACGTCACAGCAATTCCTGTCTGGCCCAATGCAGAGCGGTCTGCTCGACCAATACGAGACGACCGTCCTGCTCGGCCACATCCTCAACTCTCCCGTCTCGGCCAGTGCGCAGACTCTCACTCAGTCGGTCCTCGACCACCTCAAGCGGTCCCGCCGGCTGTCATGTGATGCTCCCATCGTGCTTAGCGACAGGTCCGCTCTGGCACTCAAAACAAACCTCAAAACTAACAAAAAGAATTCTAAAACAAAAAAGAAAAGCAAACAGAAAAAGCAGAAAGAGACTGATGGTTCCCCTAAAAAGAAATGCACCAGCTCGTGCTTTTTCGAGTATGTTATTGGGGCCCTAGCTTGCCTATTCGATTGACTCCCACCTAAATCATCAATTATTATCATACTAGACTGTGTTAGCTTCAAGCCGCCGCATCTACTCTCAAACGTAATATTTACAATGAGATTTTTTATTCCTATTAGGGTAAATATTAGAGAATTCGTTTAGAATTATATTTTATTTTAATTTGTGGTTCCTAGGTTTGAAAATTTTTAGTTGCTGTAGCAAATTGTGATCCAAGTGGCAGCAATTCGTATTTCCAGTGGATTAATACAATTGTTGTATTGAGAGAATAGATTCCAACTGGGAAAGATAATGAATGAATTTATGAAAAGAAAGTCTACATTCGGTATGTCTTTGATAAGTTCAACCACAAAAGGAGGAGCCCGTCCTTTCGGGTAATATGTTCTTTCATTAGCGGTTAAACGGACTGCACTTCCTTCTTATTTATCTAGAACTGAAAATTTTGTATCTCATTGTGATTTTTAAATTTCTCAAGTTGGGAATTGCTATTTCTGTTTGCTTCTAAATACCCCCTCTAGAATAAAATAGTATAATATTTGAATCGACCAAAGCATTAAATACTTTTAGCTTCTAATGATAATTAGTTGATATCTATTGCATATACTAACTAACGAAACAAATTCTGACGAACTTGATTCACTTGGATACCATTAGTGCTTGTAGGATTTCTGGTAAAAACATTGTAATATTCTGAGCAAAGCCAATAATAAGAAATGCACAACTTAGACTAAAAAATATATATTATCAATTAGTTAATGCTTTTGAAACTATAATTAGTAGTGCCTTCCACAACTATAGCATTTTTTGAAAGTATTGTAATTGTTCAGCCAATAGTCAAATAGTTTAAGATAATACTACCCAGAGTGAGATGGAATAGTTTAAAATGAACATTCTATGATAATTGAACGGAATGTTGTCCTATATAGTAGGCCTATACAGAATTTTAAAATATTGTTTCAGATTTTAGAATGTTGTTGCAGATCGGAACCACTCGATGAATTTAAAATTTCAAATAACTTACTTTTCAAAATACAATTCTCTGACAAAAAAAAACAATAAATGACTATGGGTTGACAAAAATTAATCGTTAGCATTTCTATCGACTCAGGAAATTAATTTTATAGCAGAATGAAGAATATTAAGATATGAGACAAAACCAAAAGTATTTTATAAATGGATTTCCTTTAAGATCAATATTTCATTTTTCTCAATATTCATGATTTATTTCTGTCATCACTAAATTGTTTTTGGAACCGTGTTGTAAGAGACAGATGCTATTTATGAGAGGTATGAGTTTTCCATCTGGAGAGAACGCGGTGATATATAACTCTTCAAATGGCTTAGAATGTAATGTATTCTTAAAATATATTTTAAAAGCAAAACCTTGGTATGCATAGGTTTAAAAATGTTGTCAGTCAACTGTGCGTACAGCAGTATAAACAATCACTCGTTATTTTCTAAAGCAAGTGACATCAAATGACTCACTAAAGAAAACAGTTTGTTCTTGTTAATTGTTATAAATATTATAAAAGATTTTATTTCGGTGCTATCACCATTCGTTTTAAAACTTGTTGTAAATGTTGGTTCATAGAATGCTTAATCTGTATGGTAAAATTGATATATTATTCTTCAATCCATTATGATAATGTAATTATGAAATTTGTTGGTGACATCCAATTATCTATTTTCAACAAATTGAGCTATTTTTATAAATTTGGCAGTTCGCAGTTCATATTGGAAACAGTACTTTTGCCTTATTATATTACATAATAATATTATATTATTATATAATTATTACCTAAAAATTTGAAGAATTGCCAAATTGAATAATTTATTACACTACCGGTACTGAAATTTGTCTTCAAAAATATAGATTTGTTGATGTAGAAGTACTGCACCCTTAAAGCTTCAACCATAACATTGTTTTCGTATTTATGATTCAGTAATTGGTTGCCAATATCTTAGTATAATCTACTCTATTATTTTTGTAAAGAGAATTCGGTCTTAGCCATCCAATAACTTTATCAAATGGAATAAGATTGAAAACTATATTATGGCTGATCTAATCAAGAAGTTCTCAATCAGGTATGAAACCATGAATAATTACGTTTATATACGTAATTGGAAGAATAACATGGGATAAGACATTGATATCGTTTAGGAAATTATGGTTCGAAATTTGAGATGAAGCAAAAATTAGTTCATGAAATTGACTTGTGAAACATTTTCACAAATATGAAAGATATCGAAGAAGTCGTACTTTGTTTACTAAATCCACTTTGATATGGAATAGTATATCTTACCATAAATATTTGTTCGATAAAAAAGTGTCTCTTAAATAGAATTATTGGGGTTGTCGTACTGTAAGTATTGATTTATTTTACTGAAGGACGATTATGTGATAAGAATGATCAAGTAGGTAGTATATGAATAATGTATGTTATGTGTTATTCTAATTTGAGATTACCTGTATATAAACCAAAACCACTTTTGTTGTCAGTTAGGTTCCAGTATTTTTGAGCTTTACGATTGTATTAAAAAAATTCTTATTGAATTACTGATTAATTTCATTATCATCATCATAAATAGCATATTAATAGGATGTATTAATGAGCAAACCAAACAATTACGTTAGATATAGATGGTTCTTCTTACTTACAGTACTCAGTATTAATCAAGTTTGTAATCAATTACAATTTTTTACAAGTTTTCCAAATTGAGAAGTGGAGCTCACTGCTCATTGAGTACATGCCACTTCCATCAATGATTTTTTCGACTTTAATAATAACTTGATTCTGACACTGAAAAATTGAAATATAATAATCCTAAAATTACCATTAATATGTATGATCTATCTGAAAAAAATTACAAGTCATAAGTTTGAACTGTAGAGAGCTCATTCAAGAATGTAACAAATTCCAGTTACCACGAAATTTTTAACCAATCTTATTTAAGGTTTGCTTACTAAGGTTTAATAATGTCAACTACGGTACGAAGATACCAAAAACTTAGAAAAATAAATTTCATAAGAATTTCTTATTGAGTTCATTTAGAAAGTCAGAATGTGGGAATAAATTACAAATTTTCGAACATCAAAGCAAGAATCTCTCAATTTTCTTGAACAATTTGTCTAGTCATTACTTTTAAGTTATTTTTTATTTAGCTCGTATTGTTGGAAAAATCTTTGTCTAATTACATAGCGTTGTGTGTTTGTATTTTTCATACTCATTTTTTGAGAATAATGAAATTTATAGAACAAGTGATTTTTGTGATTGATGAGATTCGAAATACATATTGAATTCATTTTGAAATGTTTTGTTCTCTTTTGCCAACCTCAATCATTATACCAGATTTCATGAATCAAAGATGAAGATTCAACATTATAAATATCTTAGTTTTCAAGGAACCAAATCATCAAGAATTTGAAAGAAGAAGTAGAAGTTCCAGATCAAATGAAGTAAATACAAGATGAGTATCGTACAGAATCCATTGCAAGTTTAGGTACTGCATTTACATTTCAAAAGAATTAGAAATAATTTTCATCAGAGGTATGAGTAAATTTAAGTACTATTTCTCATAAACTGTTCATCAACTGTTTGCTAAATGTTTAAGAAACGGAAATAATATCACAAGGTGACAAACTCACAGCATGATTATGCTACTGTATTGAGAAATCTAAAGGATGCTTGAAGTCTAGTCATAATTTTTTTATATTAATGCAATGCAAGTTGAAGAGAATAAAATTTTCTCAAGTTATAATAAATTTCATTTGAGAAAAAAGGATTTAAGAAAAATCAATTCGAATGGAAAAGATATTTTTATTTTCACATAATTTTCATATTTGAAGACAGTGTTATGTACAATATTGCAATTCATTCTATTTGCCAGAAATATTTTTTAAAAATGGATACAATAACCACACCATAATTACTACAATTATCACAATGAATAAATTTATAATTATTTAATTATTTGTAATAAATTATTTACAAGTTTACAACATTTGACACTAGCACTAAATGTCTTGAGAGTATTAAATATATCACAGGATATTGAGTAACTCTTTGCGTCTCAAGCATAATCTACATTAGATCTGAGATAACTCGAACAAATAAGTTAATAACTCAAATCGCAACATTTCTATTGCTTTTGCTAGTCACAAATTACTAGTTGGATTGGAATTCCACTGCGGAAATAACAAATTCGAGAGTTACTGCGATGAAAGGCCAACCTATTCACGATTGCACACTGATAATCATTGAATGATCAAGTACATTGATTCACATGAAATACTTACACACATGAATACATAAAATAATTCAACAATACACAATATTCTGAAAAGAATCTCAAGTTTTTCATTTAAAATTATCAGTGCAACATACAACGAGAAGCAATGACAATACGGTAATCTCAGCAATCGAAGATAAAAGTGGAATTGAAAGTATTGTAGCACCATTCTAAATAAATGAGTGCCGTCTCAATAAAGAATAAAAATTTACTAAATCTGGTGTAGATCTGAAATTGGAAAAAATGGAAAAATATTTGATAGATAACAGTAATTGACCACCTAATACTTTTATTTTGCAATACTTATGGGATATAAACGAGACTGAGCGACAGGCTGTATGTAAGTAATACTAATTTTAACCAATTTTAAATGCAGGGAGCACAATAGTTGAATATAATCTACTTGAATTATTTAGTTTGAAAACAAACATTTTGTAGAGCAAAAATAAGATTACAAATACATTTAATATCAATTTTTCACAATACTAATAGCTTGATACATTACTGAACTCTATAGTGAGCTAAATGACAATGGACCAATTGGTTCAATGAACTGAGTTTTTTTTGACAGATTGTCTCTAGTGTTAAAACTCCACTAAGGTGAGATGATATTGAGCTTTTGACAAACAACTTAAACAAAAAGTAAAAATATTATCGTAACCGCAAGTATTATCGTAACCGTAATCGTAAGTTAAAATAGTAATGTGATGCTATGATTCCGTAATGATATCATTTCAGGTAATTTTACAAAATAAATCTACCCATCTTGACTCATGAGTATTTTCGACGATGACTAGGTGTATGACCATTTCGCATCTCATACTACAAAACATATTCAAGTATTACAGTCTTATCGTCAACTTTCAACTTTACAGATAGTTTACAAAAAATGTCAACGAAGACAGTATCAATAAAATTATATTATTCAAACAAAAATCATCTATTGCACTAACTTGATACAGTAATATACTGTTTATAAGAGTAATTAGACCGTTTTTAAAGCTTCACAAATTGAACTTAGCAATAAGCCTTGAATAGAATAATATTTTCATATTACTATATATTCCGATGAAGTAAACTCACAGATTATTTCCCTCATGCTTCTACGGATAGTAATTTCTCATTTCCTACTGATGAAGTCTTTTTACTCATCACAACAAGAACTTTCCTGAGTTAGTTCTTTATAACATCAGTCAACTTAGTCAAAACTTTGAAACATTCGAGAGGGAGGCAGCAATTAATTCATGCTACAACTCCTTATCAATACTAAATTCTTCTTGTCAATATAGAGCTTTCAACTCCTGCTGATATGATTTCGCATTGAAATGTGGCATTATCAGGGGGACTCGACAATTCAAGCATTAATTGTACTCAGAATTGGAGAAAGATTACCTGAAGATTGAAACGTCGACTTGTGTTAGTGGTGATGTCCCATTGTGAGTATAAGTGGCAGCATAGCTCCGAGTACGAGTACAAATAGCTGATTCATGCGGAAAGCCCCACCGACGCGAGCTGTCAATTCGGGAAGAACATGTACCGTTGCTACATACAGGAATGTGCCTGCACTGAACAACATCGCAATTCCAGTCGCATTCACAGACGACAGCGTTTCTTTTCCCTCCTAAAAACACACAAAATAATATTTGTTAGAATAAAATGAGTAAAACAATAGCAATTATAACTGTAATTCAAAAATGTAAGTAGTGAAAGTGTAGTGTAAAAGGGTCGTAAAATAAGATTTGAAATTTTTCAAATTACTGTAATTTTCATAAAGGAATATTGTATCATCTACTAAGTAGATTAGTATCTAGAGAAAATTCTATCTGCAATTAAAATTGAATTTAAATTAGGCCAAAGCTATTTGTTATGTGACTTATTTTTACAAAATTCAGCTGTAATTACTGTTACTTTGTTCTTTTAATATGAAGGAGACACATATTATTTTGCTGAGGGTAATGCCCATGAGCTCACAGCTTGTATTCGGGTAATGAGATGAACATAGAAAATATAGAAATAAAACTTTTATGGCTCAAAATGTATGAAGTGAAACTTGAAATGCAATACTGAGGGATTATTTGTTGTTACATCTCTTGGCAAATTTCATAGCCAATATTATTCAATTGATTCTTTCTATGCTTGTAGAATTTGAGATGTTTTCCAGTTTTCAAATTGAAGGTATTAATCTTAAATTACCACCATCTGGTCATTCACGGTTGTATAGAGCATATTAGATTTTAACGAGGAATTAAATTAAATTTACGAGAAAATATCATGAGAAAATGATTGATTTTTATTTTGTACTAGTTCTAGAAAGACCCATTGCTGTTTAAGAGGAAAGTATTTTACAGAAATATTACTGAGCCCAGAAAAATTATGTATTTAATGGAATTTTACTTGATGAGAAACTGTTTGAAACGTTCAATGATTTATTGAGGGAAAGGTATGATGGAAATTATCTAAATATCTCAAAAGCACTGACTGATTTTTCATATTTGTTATCTAGGACAAATATTTACTTAGTTTGTTGACTTTCCATTTCCAATTCATATTTAATAAACTGAACGCTGATTTAGTGCGATTATCTGTTATTAAAGACTTGCCTTTCCTATTCCGAAGTAGGTGACGAGAGACAGAAGAGGAGCAGCCAAAGAGAAAATCAGCAAATGTCTTCTAATTCTCTTCCTGTCAACTCCTTCATGCATCAAAAATGTTACTAATCCAAACGCTGCTGGTGCCTGTTGAATATCAGAGAATATATGACATTATCACTCTATTAGTTGTAAATATTATGATATTGAACCAAGATTATGTGTTTTTATAATTATTGATGAATGAGTATAATTTGACACTTGATAATGGGATAAATACCCGAAACTAGTCGTGTCAGAAATAAAGTAATATAATTAATCAAGGGTACTGGTAATTCTTTGTAAATTAATTTAAATAAGCCCTATTAAAATACTTGAAAAAAAATATTAGTTAATTATAAACATATTAGATAAAAGTTGTGCGATTAGTACAAACAACAGACATATTCTTATTTTTATTTTTATCGTTTACATCCTTTCAAAAAATAACCATTTAAAATTTATAGCTTGAAAGAGTTGAAAATCAGTTGGAATTCAGATAGAAATTTCAGCCTAAATTAATATTAGACCACAAGACGACGAAAACAACAACTTGCTACACAAACAACACCTGCAGAGTTGATTAATTTGCCTTTAATTGATAGACTGATTGCAGTGCTTGTTTCTTCAACTATTCTATTTGATCAGTTGAAATGATACAAGTGTTTTATAGCAAGAATATCAATGCGAATATATACTCCAAGGTCAGTCGAGATACCACAATAACTTCATTGACTGGAACCTATTATATATTCATATTTCACGGATTCATATTTTCACAATTGATTAGTCTACTCATCTCTTTTTCTCTCAAATTCCAACTTCCTTATAGTTAATAAAGATAGAACGATTCTGTTCTAAAAACTGTAAGCTTGAGCCACATTTCCGAAAATACCCAAAAATAAGTGAGTTTTGGCCACTTTTATCCTATTATATTAAGCAAGCAATTTCTGTATTTTTATACATCTATATCTGGTTATTAATGTTCAACGGATCTCGAAAACGGCTCTAACGATTTTCACAAAATTTGGAACATAGTGGGTTTATGATATAAAAATTCGATTGCACTAGGTCTCATCCTTGGGAAAACTTGCTGAACGACATAAAAAGGATAATTCATCCTTGGTTGAAACAGCTGTGGATAGTAAAAAAGTGAGTGAGCGAGTGAGTATGTGAAAAATCAAAATATCGCATTCCCGAAATTCATAAGATGGCATATTATAGCCAGTTGTGAAATATAAACATGATCATTTTAGAGAATTGTGTTCTGTTTATCAATAAATAAAAATAACGAGCGAAGCTCGGTGCCCCGATATTATATTTTTATAGTGCCAAGGTCTTAAGAGCAAGGTCTCACTTTAGTGCTGAGTTATCATCTACCTTGTCATTGTGATCATTTTTATGCAGATTGCGCCAAAATGGAAACAATAGACGACAAAGTTTTTAAATCTGCTCAACACGCTAGCGAAGTTCGTCGTTTTGTTGTGATATTGCAAATTGCCAGAATGGAAACTAGGCTTGAGTAGTTATCTCTTTTCTGTATAGGGCTACTTTTTATAGAAATGGAAAGAAAAATAAAAATCTCAGTACCCTTTTTTAATTATTTAATCACAACATGTTTCCTAGTTATTGAGTAGTTATTATTCTGTACAATAGGAGCTAAGCCACAAGAGGCTTCTTTCAGTCGGCACGACAGGATAGGAATTTCTGCGACTGGCTGATTGGGTTGGTGTATCGAGTTAGCTTTCTGTCCAGCCAATCGGAGAGCTTCCTGTCCTGTCATGCCGACTGAAAAAACGCATCGTGTACCTCGGCTCTAATATTGACAGTATAGGGACCGCATTATCCATATTTATCTATAGACCTAGTACCACAGTATACATACAGTATGGAAGCATGGCTAGTACCCTGACGCCAAAATCCGCCATCTTGTTAGGAAGCGCCGCATTGAAATAGTATTGATGTTAGGTTCGGATCACTTTAATGATCCGGATCAATTGATCTCATTCACTGCCACGAGCCAATCAGAAGACCAGGATTGGAACTTTCCAAGGTCACGTGACGTGTCTAGTATTTGCGTCATGTAAAAAGCATTGGTTAGATAGGCGTTTGATTACAAGTTTCCATTCTGTACTTATTCTGTGCTAGTACTATCACGAGACTGATAGGCTATTAGAACAATAATTACTATCACGAAACTATTAGACTTGATAGTTTAATCAAGTTGGTAGAACGAACCTTGTGCAACATGATGGCCACAAAGACAATCATCTCGACATCGGTGTGCGTTGTGGTGGCCGCGGCGCCCAGGGCGACTCCATCCACGGCTGCATGCACCACCAGGCCAAGGGTGGCCGTGATTCGGCCTCCGCCCGCCCCACCTACTCCATGCTCCAGATCTGCACCAATGCACAACACAAACGTATTAACTACAACCAACACTTTACCGTGTTTTCTCACGGTATGTTAAGCTTGATCATTTATGCACAGTCAATAGATGAATACTCTACAGAACAGTAATTTGTATATGCAGTGAGTTGAAAGAAAAATTGCTTAGTTGATTCAAGTTATTTATATCATAGAAGTAATAATGTCAATCGCAGTCTGCACATTTTTTTACAAAAATCGCGCATTCCTCAGGTTGGCCACTAACGGTAGGACATGCATGATACACATGAAGTCATATATTGTTGTGTCATCACAGCAAAAGGCTTCAAGTAAAATTTTTGGAGGTTACGTATTTGTATCTTTGATTTTTTGTTCTTTATTTTTTCATCGCTGCTCTGTTTGAAGTTAAACTATTTTCGTATTATTATAATTTGTAATTTTCCAGTGGTTCATTTATCGTTATTAGCTACTTTTTTATGTTAGATGCCTCTCATTGATGACAAAACAAGCATGATGAGCATGCATGTACATGCATGTACTACCTTTAGTTGCCAGCTTTAATCGGAAATAGGATATTTCACTTACACTGAGATAAATATTGGAGTTAATAAGTCTAATAAAATTCTATTATGAGAATATTGGAGGTATCAATACGTGGATACTGATTATATATAAATTGAAAGAACAATTTTCATCCTCATTCAGCATCTGTGACTCCACCTCTTTATCCTTTTTCGAGGATCTTTCACTCAAAAGCCGGTTTCCGAGCTCTAGAATTTGGCTAAGTTCTGGACTTTAAACAGCTGAAGTCAGAAAATTGGCTTTCCGAAACGGGGCGTAGTCGTAGTCATTGTCATAGTCACGTTTGAATTAAATTTCGAAAAACTAGAAAATTGAATACAAAATAAAATAAAGAGAAAATAGTGTAAAGTTTCAGCTATTAAGAATTATTTAGGAATGTTCAATTTCGTCAAGGAAAAACGTTTCCAATTATAGAAATGAGACAATAAAAACTGCGACTTCTGTCATAAAAACTGCGACTACGCCCCGTTTTGGAGAGCCAATTTTCTGACTCCAGCTGTTTAAAGTCTAGAAGTTAGCTAAATCCCGTGCTCGGAAACCGGCCCTAAAAGAACAAATAAAGTGCTAAGTTCCTTGTTGATACGTTTGATAATTACAATGCAAGAGAATGCGTAAATTTGAAAAAAGACTATATAAGCGGTATTTCAATGTTATGTAACTACAAAAAACTGTACATAGTAAAACTGCCAATTAAAATTTATAATTAGAAATACGACACGAAATTAATGAAAGACAATAAGTCATTACAGGTTAGAAACCAAAATGGATCATTTAGTAAGAACGAACAATCGTGCTAACATTCCACTTCATTAATATTCTATTTTCTACTCATAATTTTTTTCAGAAAAATGGAATTATGTTAGCGACTGGAACCAACAGCTCAGTGAAGAATCAAATGAAAATGGCAAGTTGTGACAAAATCGACGCCACGGTACATTGTTAACACCGTCGAGTTTTCAAAATTGATTTTTACGCTGGTCTATTGAGAGACCGTGAAAAATCAGACAATTCTATATACTGTAATATTACATTTTTCTCGATTGGAATCGAATCTTCAATTCGAGATCTATGAAACTTTATAGTAAATATCAGAGTCATCGATATACGGACAAACTTTTTGACTGAGAATTTTTTATCGTAAATGATTGTTGCATTGTTCCATGGTGTCACCGAGGCTGGGTTGATAGAATTAATAGATAAATGGTTTATTTAAATCGAGATGATATATAAAAATTTAAAATAATAGTTTCAAAATAAAGTTTTATTGAGAACAAATATAAAATGTGAATTCTAAACTTGTAATTTATAATTTTGTTGTTGACGTGTCATGAAGTCATCACTGATTTTGAGATGTGGTTTTTGTCTGACGACGAAGCTTCCTTGTAGCTTTGCTTTTCCTGTTCTTCTCTCTGAAACATGGCTGGCTGATGTGTGTTGTAATTTTGTGCTCTCTAAATAATTTTCTGTTTAAGTGAATTTATTAATGTTTTAAATTGAGTTTTAATCAGTTTATAGTGTTCTATTTTGTCTGTATATTGTTATTTGTGTATACAAGCCAATAGCCACTGTTTTTCAAATATAATCTGGATAAGTAATTAGCTCGTAGTGACTAGATGCTTAGGCTTGTAAGATATTGTTCTTTGTGTATTTGTGTAATATTTTGCCAAAATTCATCTGAAGATTATAAGTTCATTTGCTCTGAAAATTGGATTTCTCATTCATAGGCGATAGATCCATTCATAATTTATCAAGAATCTATTACGTAGGAGCCGATAAATTTCCTTAGGTTAATAGGTGTTAAATGCTATCCAACCGAATTAGGAGAAATTGGTAGCACGGCAATACATGGGGATGAGTGACAATGCGGACGCTTTTGGAAAATAGATAACATTGAAAATCAATATTTATTTTCAAAAATCTAATTATTTATGTAGGCCTACAAAGTAATTTGATAATTTAGTATGGTGAACAGCTAGGTCGTATAAAATAATGAATAAATGAATAAATGAATAAATGAATAAATGAATAAATGAATTTATTTCCTTCTTGAGAGACATAGTAAAAACACAAACAGAATCTTGGAAATTAACTGATCACGTTATCCAGTTATTGTGATCAGTGTGTAATACATAATATTAAATTTATAAAACAACAATAGTTTGAGTCTAGTCTAGCATAATAAACTTGAATAGTCGTCAGTACTACCTGCAGCGTGTAAACATCTTGTCTAATACACCATGGATAATATGATCATTATTAGGATTTGCAATATTATAATCAGTTAATATCAACAAAGTAAACAAAGTAGGTAATATATAAACATAAGATAATAGAACAGAATAGGCATATAAACGGATAAGTTATCTCAATACAGTTCTCAAGGTCGATGTATCATTCAATTCAAATAGCCAATGTATGAGTTTTTTACAATATTTAGTGTAAGAAGCACATATTTTAATATTAAGTGGTAATTTATTAAATAAATAGGGCCCTATAAACAAACAAGAATTTCTAAAAATACATTTTTTAACTTTAGGGGTACGGTACAGAATCCTATCATTACTTCTCATATTGTAATACAGGTTTTCAATTCCACAATTTCCACTTATTAAATAAAACATTTTTAGAACCTTAAAAATATAAAGATTTTGAATAGGCATGATTTTCAAATTGCAATATAAGGGGAAAGAGCTTTCTCTTTTTCTTTTATGTAATATTAATCTAATAATATGATTTTGTGATATTCGCAATCTATTTATGAAAGTTTTGAATGTTCCACCCCAACATATCAAACCGTACTGGAGCCGAGAATGAATCAAAGCATAATATAATGATTTCATCAGAGTTTGATCACATAAATTTCTGAGATAATAGAATTTCCTTATTGATCTTCTAATGTCACCATGTAAAATCTGAATGTGTTTTTTCCAAGACATTTTTTCATCAAATGTTAGTCCTAAATATTTAAAAGAGTCAACTCTTTCAATTTCTTCGCAGCTGCAGTCTTCTCGAGTACACCCTTGAGAATGATATAGGATTGGGGCGGAAAAGTCTACAGCTCTATAGTCGAAGTTTATGTATTTTGTCTTAGATACGTTAACTATCATTTTATTTTTACTGCACCATTCTCTCAGGATACTCAAATCAGCTACTATATTATTTTTTATAACTTCTTTGCTTTTATGGGAGTACAAGAAAGCAATGTCATCTGCAAAGGCTTGAATTATTCCATTGAACTTTATATTTAAGAGATCATTAATAAAGATAATGAATAAAATAGCTGAGGAAACGGAGCCCTGGGGGACGCCGACGGTGACGGGAAGGGGGCTACTGAGGCAGCCCTCAGCGCCAACCCTCACCTGCTGTTCCCTGTTACTCAGAAAACTGCGGAACCACCGCAGCGCCACTCCCCTGACTCCGGCCGCCTCAAGCTTTAAAAATAGAATTTCATGATTAATTAAATCGAATGCTTTTGTGAAATCTATATAGAGACCGGTTGTTTTATTGCTATTATTCAAACTATTGTAAACTAGATTTGAGAAATTTAAAAGGGCATCTTCAGTCGATTTTCCTTTTTGGAAGCCGAACTGCTTTTGGGAGAAAAAATTATTTTTATTTAGGTAAGTTACTAATCTATTTATCATAAGCTTTTCTAGGATTTTTGAGAAAACGGAAAGCAAGCTAATAGGTCTGATGTTATTTAATTTTATTGAATTTTTCTTTTTGAAAATTGGTATTACGACACTCATCTTTAACATTTCTGGGAAAACTCCTTTACTGAAGCTTAAGTTAAAAATATGGGTCAGTACGGGTGCAATATATAAGGCAATTCTTTTTATTAGTAGAACATTAAATTTATCAAAGCCGGATGATTTCTTATTTTTAAGATTAGAGATAACTTTTAAGATTTCATTATCTGTAGTTGGTTCTATGAAAAAGGAACGGCACTGATGATAAAGACCAAGGCAGACAGAAGAAGGTGTATTGCAATCGGGCTGAACAACATTGATTAGATAACGATTAACTTTGTTGGCTACATTTTGGGGGTCGCACTCAATAGTACCGTCCTCCAATTCCACCTTATCAAAAATTTGATTACGGCTTTCACCAGTTAAGCTGTTGATTACTCTCCACTGTCTGGCCGGATCTCCATCAGCAATACGAATACAATTTGAATAGAAGTTTCTCTTTGTAGAATCAATTTCATTTTTTAGATTGTCATAATAAGTATTATAATGGTCTCTTAGGGGTGTATCATAAGGTCTTTTTTTTAATAATTTGTATAATTTCCTTCTCCTTTCTATTTTACGTAAAAGGTCTGTGGTAATCCACGGACTTATGATCTTAGCTTTTGTAAGTCTATTATTAGAATTTATAGTTTTAGAGCATTTATTAACTAGGTCCGTTAGAATAGAATGAAATCTCTCATAACTTAAATTTACATCTTCCATCTGATACACATCATTCCAATCAAGTAATTGAAGACATTCACAAACTTTATCAATATCGGTTATTGATTGCTTAGTAACAGATAACGATGAATTATCTTCAAGATTAATACGGTTTTCATCAAATTTTAGCCCTAGCAGACAATGGTCAGTGATGTTCAGATCAAAGATAGCATGCTTAAAACTATTTATTTGTCTATGTTTGATGAAAATATGGTCAATAAGGGTTTTAGTTCTTGAGGTAATTCTAGTTGCTTTATCGACAATAGATGAGAAGCCATTATTTTCCATTAAACTTAGATAGATTGTTGAATTTTCTTTACCATTTAATAAGTCAATATTAATATCTCCTACTATAATTGCATTTGAAGTTAAATAATGCATACTTTGCTCTAGTTCAGTTATAAAGCTTTTTTCTGTAAATTCTTGCAGTCTATAAACACAAAGTAATTTGAAATAATGTTTATTAATTTTCACATTCAATAGAATAGAATCGGCTGTTTTCATACAATTGAAATCTTGTTCGGTAACACAGACAGAGTTCAGAGCGTAACAAATTATTCCTCCTGATCTATAAGCATCATTACAGCGAGCAAACATATTATAATGCGGTATATTGTACATATTTAATTCATCAGAGTTTATCCAAATTTCACTTAATACTATGAACGTGACCGGGTTTTTTACGTGTGAGAATTCTGTCAGAAAATTGTTGAAATTTTGACGCATACTTCTAATATTACAATGTATTAGAGTGAATACGGTTTTTTTGTCAGTAACTGTTTCAAAAAAGATATCATTCAATGTATGTAGATAATCGTTATCATCCTCCATACCAAAATATGAAATTACAAAAACTTAAATTAACATAATATATGAAAACAAATAAAATAAAATGAAATACAATCAAAAACATTTTCCAATATTGAAACATCTCTATCACTCCGATAAAATAACCTACTTCAGATTTTCAATATCAGCATCGGTCACAATTCTCTGACATCTCTCACCATTCGATTTCCTAACAAAGAATTTTCCCTCACGAAACCATACGTACGTGTACCCTATGGCTCGGCACTTCTTTTTTAATTTGGATAAAAACAATTTGTTCACTGGGGCAAGATGCTCGTTCACAAACACTTTTTGCTTTGGAAAGGACGCGTTTATTCTGTCGGCAGTGGCAGCATTCCTATTTTCCTTGAAACGTTTGATCCACTCATCCCTGATGGCTCGACAGCTGAGATGGACGACGAGGGACGGCGGTCGGTCGTTTCGGAAGCTGGGCACACGGTGAGCCGCGATGATGTGTGCATCATCCACTGCACATCCAATCATTCCTCCGACGTCCTTCACCAGTCTGACCACGTCTTCATTGGCTGTCGCTGGAACGCCGCTGATCTCGACGTTGTCACGTCGCGTGTATTGTTCAAACGCTCTAATCCGCTCTTGCATGACGTCGTTGGCCGCATTAACAGATGCATTGGCTGCTCGCAAAAATTTGTTTTCGTTTTGCAGTTTAGTAACGTCCTTTCTTAGTTCATCCAATAAGCTATTGTTTGCGTCGACCTTATCTGATAGGAACCCAATCGATTCAACCACTCCTGCCATTTCATCTCTCACTAATTTAAGTTCTCGGAAGAAGTCATTCCTGAAACCTTCCAGTACCTTTCGCATAAAATCCTTGGTAATGTTGGCATTGGAATCCGAAATCAGACTATTGAAATCACGACAGTCTTTACATCTCCATTGCTTCACAGAACGCACTTTTGTCTCCTCACTATCGTCTTTTATGCAGGCAAGATGAAAAGATTTTTTGCAGCTACCGGAACATGCAACCACATCCGAAGTCTTACTAGAGCTTAAATTCACATTGCAAACGCCACAGGTTCCTGACATTTTAGTATGTTTAAAATAAAAACACCTTGAAAAACTTTAACTGACAGTAACTAGTTCAAACGAGAATACGGAACACGATTCAGATTGATAGAGAAGCACGGCAGTACGTCTTATCGGCTCGGCTGCCTCGACTAGACTGAAGTTGGATGAAGTTTCTTCATCCATCAAGAACGTCAATGAAAAAGAGTAATTTCAGAATGTTTAACATGGAATTGATATACATTTCAGGCGGTAAAACTGATATTAATCTAAATAAAACTGATATCAAGGAGGGAAGTTATGGAGCAAAGCCAAATGTTAATTTTTTAAGTTTATAATTACGTTTTATAACAACTTTTCAGTAGGCTAATATAACTTCCAACATAGCACGGAGCAATACCTTTAGTCGTAAGGTTCGCGTTAAAATAAAATATTTTCAATAATTGTTATTTCAATTTTAAAATGTTCAATACCTATGTGCAGTATATGTTGCATAAGCTGAGGGTGAAGCCCACATGAACTCGAGGCTTTTGCGTGGATGATAAAATGATTGGTGATGACGAGAGATAAGTGGACCTACAGCTATAGATGTGTTCCAAATCACCGAGAAGCGAAATTCCAACTCATAAATTACATTTAGTGGAGTACTTCATAGTACCGGTATCACACAGATTACACAGCGGCTCCTCAAGTGGTCCCAGTCCAAGAGTCTCAGGCGCATCAATCTTAACTTAGAATGATCGATAGCTTATCATTGCGAACACGGAGAAAACTACTTCCCTAAATCTGACATTAATGTGAGTGATACAAAAATTTAGTTTTTGATTATTCGGGATTCAATATAATGGTGAATTGAAAGTTATATAATAACATAACCTCTGAAATATATTTATTTGAAAATAGGGGTTGAAGCAGTTTTGAACAAATGTTAGTTGAAATTATTGTATTTATTGTAAATAAATCAATCAATAACCCCAAATTTTTCTGGATTTCTGTTGAAATCATGGAGATTGATTCATTTTCATTATTGGAGAGACCAAGTAGTTAAAATTTGTCTTTAATAAATTAATACTTTGAATTTAAATAACAGTCAAGCTATCATGCAAGTAGAACTTCACTTAATTCAGGAGTACTCTTGTGGCAAATAGAGAACAATATTTAGAATTCATTCAAAATTATTTTTAGTAGCTTGAATTTATCGGTATTGACAAAAATACACTACAGTTCAAAATAATATGGCATACGCCTTTGAAATTTAGTGGAAAGGATCAGTACGATAAAGGAATTCTATTTAGCAAGATTTATATAAAATTGGGGATTTCAAGGTTTCGAATGATTTATTCTGAAAAACAAAAGATGATAAGCGAATGGAGGGAGGGTTGTTGAGCGATTTTCATGGGGTTTTAGCAGGTGAAGTTTTCAACTCACCTGTGGTTGGTTTGCCAGATTCTGACGATAAGGGCTGATAATTACCTCCTCTGGATCGCGATGTTGAGCACTGATCTATGAGCAGCATCACAACGAAGCCCAGCACTAGAGATACGCCTATTAGCGAATATAAGTCTTCTAAATCTTCGTGAGTGGTAGTCGATTTGGCTCCTATAAAAGGTTCACATAGGTAAACATTTTTCATTTTATTTTTTTTATTCAACTTGAGTAAAATAGTTGTGAGTATAGGCCTATGCCATTCACCTTACACAAAGAAACCCATTATAAACAAACAGTACAAAGCATAAAGAATGAAACGTTTACTACAACTAAAAAAACTATCTCTAATTAACAATTAAATAGAACTGTTATAAATTATTCCATTGGTAAAACTCTTTTTGGGATGGTGGATGGGGTGTTTATCACTCAACTTTTTTGTTAAACTGACAATTGATTTCTCAGAGAATGCTTTCTATTCAAAAAAAGAGTAGATGGATCATTATTCTACATGAATGACCACCAAACTACAGTATTCTCTATCGTTTCCTATTTTGTGTATGTCTTTATCTTTTGTGTAGCCTGTGTCTCTAATTATTATTTCCTACAGTTAACTTGAAAAGTGACCATTCCTGCACTGATTACAGAACGCAAAGAATCACTTTTCCGCTCTAGTGCGCAAATTATTACTTTGCGTACTCTTAATACTTTGCGTATCATCTTGCAGCCATCCCAATCAGCTGTTGACATTGTTGGCGTGTATTTTGAATGCGAATTTGTTCTATCTATATTTTTTCTGATTTTCAAATAAATAAAAATGAGAACTCATTAAACTATACATTTTGAATATTATTAATAATTAGAGTATTAATAATTTAATATATATTATTATATTATATATTAATAATTAATATTATATATTAATAGAATTAATAATTAATAATATTCAAAATGTATAGTTTAATGAGTTCTCATTTTTATTTATTTGAAAATCATAAAAAATATAGATAGAACAAATTCGCATTCAAAATACACGCCAACAATGTCAACAGCTGATTGGGATGGCTGCAAGATGATACGCATATTCATTATTTCACGATTATTCATTATTTCAAATAATATTTTTTTCATTCATAAATTGATTGGTTGAATAATTATTCAAAAATTAAGATTTACTGAAAATTATTCAAATTTTCAAACTAATTGGATTAATTTAATTTTTAATTTGGATAAATTATCGATTTTTAATTTCCAATTGGATTATCAAGTTTAAAATAAATTAAAGTTGTTATTAATAACAAAATTATACAGACAAACATTTGATGGATTGCAGCCATCATTTTACCCATAATCAACCACTTCTCATATTCAATGGTAACTGTAGGAAAAATTTAATGTGAAATACGTGCGCAAAGTTCCTCTGCTGCACTCAAGAAACCATTCCGTCCTCGCCTACGGATCGTGCGTAAACGTTTCTTTCGGTACAGCAAACTGTCACTCTGCGCACTAGTTACACAAATAACTATAGATCACGGGATTTTTAGTGGACCATTTATTTATTTATTCGTGGACAGAATCACAAATCATTTAAATATGATAAGGAATTTGATTAATTAATAAAATGTCCAAAAAATAGGTAGTAATTTAGATTTTTAACAAGTTCCAGATCCTGTTTAGGTGGGAAGTGGATGCTTGTTATGAATCTATCTATAAACATTTGGGTGAAGAGCAGTTTTGGGCTGAGCCTGATGATATCTCCTAGTCATAGATTGTTTGTATCAATAAATGGAAAACTGTAAGTAGTATATTTACAAGCTAAAACGAGATAATGGATTTACCCTTTCACTATTACTACATTAACACAAGTGGAACGTTCAAACATTTTTTTTTTTTTTTTGGTGTGTGCATAGTGAGAAGGGAAGAGGTCCACATAAGGCATTTTGAGAAGAGAAATCGTGCTGCCTTCCTTCTCTTTTGGAGTTATTGGCCTGGTTGCACAACAGCCGGTTAAATTTTAACCGTGATTAATTCCACGAGAACCAATCAGAGAAGGCCTTTTTGATAAGATGGCTTCTCTTGGAATTAATCACAATTAAAATTTAACCGGCTGTTGTGCAACCGGCACTTAGAGGTAGTGATTGAAGCATCGCGCGATTGACCAGTCGAATCTCGGTTGCCTTCAAAAGCGGTCACACAAGGCCTCTTTCATCATTTGAAGCCGCGCGGTCGATGCGGGATGAAGGTACTTCAACTAAAACAAATTTATACCTCTATCTTGACCTAGACCTTTACACTATACGCGTACTCTTACTGTCTACTCACATCAACAATATTTTAGTACTATACGGTATACCCATAAGTGAGATGTAATCAACTAATCATGACTACACTACAGGTCTTGTGAGTATTGGCTCTTTCCACTTGAGTGTTTTATGCCACTTATTGTAGGCTATATCAAGATCTTGATCTTGAAAAATTTGACATTAAGAATTTTTACATGTAGTCTGTTCTATGTGACATTATTATAATAACTTATAACAAAACAAAAGTAGGCAAAAGAATAACGTACATTCAATTTGAAAATGCTTGATAGAATCTTAAATTGAATTAATATAACTTATATCTCATTTTCAATAAAATCAAGACATTGAATAGGCTAGCCTACTGTACCGGTATTGAAAAATAGAATTCAGTAGACCTCTCATTGGGTGATCAATGAAAAATCTAAGATTCAGAGACGAAAGAAACAATCTACTCACCTCCATCAGGGAAGAGTGATCTGATACCTTCGGGTATGATAACTGCCAATGCAGTTCCTACCAGTAGGCCCGCACCAAATACTGAGAACAGTTGTATTTTCGACTGAAAAGCAAGACAGAATAACATTTATCAATAAGTTTACTGAATTAAAGAATAGAAACAATCTATTATTTGTATTATTTTAGAAGTAACTCAACAGTGAAATAATATAAGTTTCTAGAGCGTGTGAATTTATTTTAATAGTTTTGAAAAAAGTGAAAGGTAGCCTAATAAACTTAGCAAATATTTGGAACTAGCTTATTGTAGGTACTTTAATTGTTAATTTTTTATTTCAAATAAGACTACGGTATTGAAAACTCTACCTATTGATGAATAGTTGAGACAGAATATCTTTGAATATATCACTGATGATAAGGATAAAGTTTAATTTATTTATAAATTTTAGGACACAAAATTACTTTTAACCTTACCTCCGATAACGACATAACAAGTGGAATCGAACCAGCTAGATAGCTCCCGATCAACATAACCAAAGAAAGGAAAATTAGAACTGATGTTTCCTCCATTTTTATATAATTTTTTTCACTATGTATTGATTAAATAAATTGAAAAATTGAAATAAGAGTTATTTGAATCGGCAACGTGTACAACTGACAGCCTGTACGGGTCCGACCCCATTTCTAAACTGAGAAGAAAAACAGAAGAGAAAGCAGAAAGCTGAAAATCTGTAGACTAAAAAGAGAATAGAGTAATAGACTAATAGAGTGTGCTTTGTGTACAGTTTTGTTGTGAGATTATAATTGCTTGAATTATGAGGAGACAATTCACTAGTTGATCGAAGAGTTCAATTTGAATATTATATGATTATGATTATAATATTATTATGATTATTAATAATATATGATTATGATTATTTGAATATAATTGCTCTTAAGGAGTGAGCCTACAGTGCTGGCAATTCCACAGATTCCAGAGAACCTGTGAAAGATAGCATAGGTCTTTTTGTTAAAATCTGCTAGATAGTGTGCTCCTATTTTAATATTGAAATAAAGGGCCATAAAGCCCTGTGCTGCAAACTAAGTTTTGCACAGATTATATAATGTGCCTGTTGAATTTTAACCGTGTGATTATAATAATTCCACGAGAACCAATCAGAGAAGCCCTGTCTTATCAAAAAGGCCTTCTCTGATTGTTTCTCATGAAATTAATCACGGTTAAATTTAACAGGCTTTTGTGCTACCGGACCTAACTATAGTAAAAATCTGGTGTGGCGCACTCACACAACTTTCCCTGCCATTATGAAAATTGATCACCTGACGCTAGTGTTCATGCGCGCATCTCAAGTCTACTATTCAAAGATCTGAGCCAGCTGGTGACAGGACAATAACGCTGGAGACACACGAGATCTGCTATCTCTTCATAGTAAATGATTAATAGAATCAAATTGCCAACAGTTTGCAATTGAATAATCACATTTACTCAAATTTTAAGCTTATTTTCAATTTTAGGTAAAAATGTTACTAGCATCAATTGAAGAGATTCTCATGCTCAATCTTTCCCACTCGAAATTTTTCGTTTAAATTATATCTGAGACCTGATAATTGGAAATCTAAAATCAAACTTTGCATAGATAAGGCAGAGCTCCTGGAATTTTTACAGATATGGGACTTTTGCTTTCGGAAAAAAATTAAGGTACCCCAATTTCTAAATTTCTATACGTTTCAAGGTCCCCCTGAGTCCAAAAAGTGGTTTTTGGGTATTGGTCTATATGTATATATATATATATATATATATATATATATATATATATATATATATATATATATATATATATATATAAACAGGATACACACGACACGGATAGATCAAAAACACTTAAAAACTTACATTTAAATGAGAATTTTCGGGGGCTGGGCCCCCTTTGTCAATCAACCAGGAAGTGAAGTGCAGATTTGAACATTCTAACGGTCGTGACAACAGAGACGCGGTAGAGATGTTGTGTAGACCATAGAGCACAGACGAAGGGAGGCGCACTGATTGAAGGAGCATTATGGGATTAGTTGGTGGGCCATGATGGGTTATTTCAAGCGGGAGATTTCAAATTTGAGTGGGTTATGGATAAGGAAAGGTGTAGATTATGAATTGATAGAAAAGAGGAGATTTAAAATTAGAAATCCAAAATGAAGTAGAATAAAATTAGAAAATGGAATATATTGTAGAATTGAATTGGAATTAAATTTATTTTTATTTCTATTGTTATTGAAAATTTATTATATATTTGATAGCTGTGAAATTTCTCATATATGATGGAATTCATTTCAATTTAATTGGACAGTTGGTGTAGATTTGATCGTTATGGTACTATTGCTGTCTGTTAAGACCAGGACTGGAAGCAGCTCCAAGCACCCAAATAAAAGCCAATTCTTTCATCTTGACATCTATGGAGGGGGCTGTGGGAGGGAGAGTGGCAAGGACTTTGACTTTGAAGCATTGGTCAAAGTTCTTGTTGTGCTCAGAGCCATGGGTGGGGATGGGTAGGAAAGTATTATTTTTAAAGGAAGCCCTGTGATTGTTGATCCAGAGGTTTAGGGCAGTGGTGGTTTCACCTATGTAGAAGGCAGGACATAAGTTGCAGGAAAGGAGGTAGATGCAATTTTTGGAGATGCAATTACTGGATTGATGGATTTGATGGGTGTAGTTAAGGTGGATAGGACTGGTAAAGGAAATGGAAGGATCAGTGATAGGGCAGGTTTTACAGCGGGGGCGTTTGCAGGGTAGGGTACCAGGTGGAGTTGGGATTTCAGAGGTGAGTGATTGGTTTTTATTAAAAATTCTTTTGAGGTTGGGAGGCTGCTTGTAAATGAGGGTGGGTGGTTGCTGGAAAAGGTGTTTGGTAGAGGGATTGGAGGAGACTCATATATATATATACAGACATACGTCTGTGTAAACGATATCTCATCTCCCAATAATTGGGAGGTTAATTATTAAAGGAATGACTTGAAATTTGGAACTTAAGGTCCTTACAATATAAGGATCCGACACGAACAATTTCGATCAAATGCAATTCAATATGGCGGCTAAAATGGAGAAAATGTTGCCAAAAACAGGATTTTTCGCGATTTTCTCAAAAACGACTCAAACGATTTTGATCAAATTCATACCTAGAATAGTCATTGATAAGCTCTATCAACTGCCACAAGTCCCATATTTGTAAAAATTTTAGGAGCTCCGCCCCATCTATGCAAAGTTTGATTTTAGATTCCTAATTATCAGGCTTCAGATACAATAAATTTAAACAAAAAATTTCGATTGGAAAAGATTGAGCATGAAAATCTCTACAATTAATGTTCAGTAACATTTTCACCTAACATTGAAAATAAGCTCGAAATTCGAGAAAATGTGATTATCCAATCGCAAACTGTTGATTCTATTAAATGGTTCACTATGAAGAGATAGCAGACCTCGTATGTCTCCAGCGTCATTGTCCTGTCACCAGCTGGCTCAGATCTTTGTTTATAAGTAGACTTGAGATGCGCGTTAACACTAGCGTCAGGTGATAAATTTTCATAACGGCAAGGAAAGATGTGTGAGTGCACCACACCAGATTTTTGTAATATGTTTTTCACTTTTCATCAGCTGATGCTGTGCTTATATCTGTATCTTATTGTTTCTGTACAAATACAAGCATAGTAAAAATAGCATCGGCTGATAAAAATTGAAATGCGCGTGCTCCTGGCGCATAAGTTTGTACACACCTTATTACTGGTGTTCTTCAGATTCATCAAAATCTATATATATATAAAATCGAAATGGCACTCACTCACTGACTGACTCACTCGCAGAACTAAAAATCTACCGGACCAAAAACGTTCAAATTTGGTAGGTATGTTCAGTTGGCCCTTTAGAGGCGCACTAAGAAATCTTTTGGAAATATTTTAACTCTAAGGGTGGTTTTTAAGGGTTTAAAGTTCGTCTTTTAGCATGTATGTTCTTCTTATTCTCTTAATTATGATTGAAAAATGTCCATACCATATGTTAATATAGAACTATAATCTAGAGAGAATACCTCTTCGAGACAGTTGTTAACTGGTAACTAAATTAATAATTTTGTCAGGTTGGCATTAAGTTGAGTTGACTTTGTTAGGTAGGCACCAAGTTGAAGATTGAAATGCATTTATCGCGGAAAAATTGATTGGGCAATGCTACTTTAATCAGAGCTATTTCTGGGAATATTATATTACTAGCCGTCAGGCTCGCTTCGCTCGCCATATCCGTTTAGTCTGGACCCCCGACTGGATCGTCTTAACATATGATAAAAATGCTCAAATGAAAAAATGTAGGCGAGCGAAGCGAGCCTGCTGATCTCATTCTTGGACGATCCAGTCGGGGGTCCAGGGGGCGGAGTCCTCCTATCAATAAACCTATACAAATTTTCTTCAGCTATTTAACATAACGGGTTTTAACTCTAGGGTGTCAAATAAGATACAAATTGTACACTTAAATAAATATATCTTTATTTTCCTTAAAAATAAACTTACAACTTTTGATTCCTAAAGATACAATCTTATTCATGATCGTAAACATGGAGATAAGAATAGAATTACTTTAAATTACGCATTCACACAGAAACGATATTATACAAAAAGGTTTTTAAATAATGGCATAACATCCATGTCTCCAACCATGCTAGTATATAAATAATGACAAATGAAATGACAGAAGTGTAAGCTCTAGAATTAGAAAAGTTTTTAGAATGGTAATGTTGTGTGGGTGTATAATGATTTATGAGTATGATCAATATATTATCAACAAATAAATTATTCAAACAATATTCATTTCCAACTATTTCAATGCAGTTCAGTTTTTGATGATGACAATATTATTACAATAACTAATTGATTAATTTTCACAACTCAACCCGAATATTACCTAGTAATATCAATTACAATTTGAATTCATTTTCAAGTCAAGTTTTCACAGATGTGTATAGTTTTTCAATTTTATTTGTTCTATTGTGTACGGTTTACTGACTAGCTGCAGCTGGAAAATGATTCAATCCTATTATATTAAGCGAGCAATTTCTGTATTTATTTATGTATTTCCAACAGATCTCGAAAACGGCTCTAACGATTTTTACGAAATTCGGAACAGTAGGATCATGATATAAAAATTCAATTGCACTAGGTCTCATTCCTGGGAAAACTCGCTAAGGTCATGAAAAGGATAATATTATTCATCCTTGGAAAAACAGCTGATAATTTCGTCGTCTGTCGATAATGGAAGTGAGTGAGCGAGTGCAAATGTGTGGGGGGAGACAAAATTATGACTCAGCTGTTAAACTGTTGCAATCATTCAATCAGGTATTTAGTACCGGTTATTTTAATACGTATTTATGAAGCAGAAGTCCTGTATTCATTAGACTTGAGCTCACGATAACCCGGCAAGCGCTTTCAGCCACAGACCAGTCATACTTCCATCATAATTTATTATTGTATCAAATAATAAAAAACAAGGATATCCAGCATTGAGTTTCTCATAAACTCATCAATGACAGATTGATGTTCAATGGGAGATACACAATGATTCCTTGACACAGTCTATCTGGTTTTTCCAACCAAAGTATTAAGATTACTAGGATGAAAGAGAACAGAATCTATACTGTAATAGACAAAAAAAAAAGAAAATTATAAGCCATCATAATACCTAGAAGTAGATATTTCTACAATAACTTAACAAAAAATACTAAATTTTATTAGGTGATTGCGGATGGTTCACCGAGATTAAATTTATCCGTTATTCCAGGCTGTAATTATTGGTCTGAACTTAATCTTTTTAAACAAACAACATACTCCTATCTTTACTACAAATCGTCTTGCTGAATAATACTAATATTGTTGAACAATTTTTGAACGTTTTCATTAACTTATAATGAAGTTCACATTATGTACTCTTTGATTTTCCAGATAATTCCATTATTGTTGATGTCATACTATCACTATAATTTACCAAATTTCAAACGTTATAGTGTTTGCAGCGGGAGGGGACGCTCGTGTTTACTGCCTAACTCAATTCAGGTCAATAGAAGCATTAAAATAATTAGAAACTAGAAATGAACACACAGCTAGATTCAGTAATTTACTTGGCTACACTCATATGAAGAACAAATTACTTTTAAAACATTACTACACATCAATAATAATTATGGCGTGTTATTAATGATTTTCTACTTCAAAAAAGGTAACGGAACAAAAATGAGATATACCTAAATAATATAATTCTCAAGTTTCAAATGTAATTGAAATTGGAGATTGCATATCACATAAATTGAGAATTATCCTGACTAAGGCTGGCCACTAACGACAGGACATACTTCATAAACATGTGTGTACATAAATGGCGTCACTGTTGGGTCATAACAGTAAAAGGCTTCCAACAAAATATTTCAAGTTTAGTTTATTGTATCTTCGAGTTTTTTGTTATTTTTTTATTCACTACTCTATTTGAGTTCCAATTATTTTTGTGTTTCTGTCATTATAAACAGTAATTTTATTGTATGTAACCACACATTAATTTTATTGTATTTATTTGCAGTGAACTATTTACTGTTGTTGTTATTGGTTGTTTATTTTATATTATAAGCCTCTCGCTGATGACAAATTATGCATGATTGACATGTGTGTGCATAATAAACATGCATGCACTTTATACACATGTCCTACCGTTAGTGGCCAGCCTAAGAACGTCTGAATTCATCATTTCAGAATATCCTTCAATTCGGAATGAAAGTCTATAAATGTATTATCGTTTCTCAAATAACGAATAACTTATGTAGATACGGTGCTTCACTGACAGTTGCAGCAGACCAAATCATCCGAAACACTATTTTACGAGCATATATAGTGATAAATTGTCTGTCCGGTGTAAGCAAACGACACACTTTGACTGCCTTAATCAGCGTAAACGATGAACTTCTGATGCTCGACGACACACTATGACTGCATCAATCGGCGTAAACGATGAACTGCTGGTGCTCGACATCGGCCACCTCGACCTGCACGTACTGCGGGGCATCGTCAGCATGAAGCATCGACATTGACGCTCTGCCCATCGGGTTTCGCGGTCTGCAACGCAAAACAATTTGCTTTTTAGTTTCGTTATTATTACACAATTAATTAATTTCAAATACCTTGGTGTTATGTTGACTGCCGATAACAAAGCAAGTTTTGAAATATGCAACAGAGTTACGTTGGGAAATCGTGCATATTATGCCAACCAAAAAATTTTCAAAAGCAGACTAATATCTCGAAAAACAAAGGAGAAGATGTAAAGGACATTAGTAAAACCAGTTGTGACGTATGGAGCTGAAACATGGACAATTTTGAACAAGGATGAGAGAGCGTTGAGGTCATTTGAAAGAAAGATGTTCAGAAGGATATGGGGGCCAATAAGCGATGAAGGAATCTGGAAAGCTAGGTATAATAATGAGATTGACGAAGCAATTGGAAGAGAAAATATTGTTAGTTCCATAAAGGCAAGACGAACTGAATGGTTGGGTCATGTGGTGAGAATGGGAGAGGAGAGAGGCACATTAAGAATGATGGATGAAATGATAATCAGAGCTAGGAGAAGATGACGTGGTGGATTAACTCCGTGTGCTGAGAGTGGCGAACTGGAGGAGGAAAGCACAAGAGTGCGATGTATGGAGGCGCCGTGTTGAGGAGGCCAAAGTCCACCCAGGACTGTAGAGCCAAATAAAATAAAGTAAAGTAAGTAAGTAAGTATTATTACACAATATAATTTATTGCAACTGTTCTAACGATGTATCGCTAAAAAATGCAAGTTTATAGTGAAGTCCACGTTATAATGACAATGTGAAAAGAAAGGAGAACATCGCTTCCGATTCTGTGCCTTCTATAAAATATAAGTGATATCGGTATATCAAATGTACTTAGAATTCATATTCTATATGTAACTGTATTCTAGGAACACTGGGCATATATGATGAAATATTAACCGTTCATTTTTGTAGAAAATTATCAATTATATTTTATTCGTCAAGAGGATATAACTTTCAATGTTTGAATAATTAATTTTCATAATTGAGATAAATTATTTCGTTATTTTAAAATTTCTTTAATTTTTAAAATTTAAATATTTCGTTATTTCTAAATTGTTGAAAACCCGATCTGGCAACCTTGCAGAGGTAGAAAAGGATAGCTATCTGCTTTGTCGAATGAAAGCAACACCTAAGTTAATCGAATACCGCCATTACAACGTGGACCACACTATAGTAAGAGTCTACGAGAGCAGTAAAACATTGGAAATTGATAACTCAATGAATTGTCTCTCAACTTTATTTTTGAAATGGTTGATCTGTGCATAAGAATGTAGAACACAAGAGAAGTTTGTTAGTGCGTTTGCTGTGAAATAGATTTTTATTAATTTCAAATGAATTAACTTATACGAATCAGTGGATTCTACTCAACGGACAGACTTGAAATATTTCATTCCATAAGTATTGTTCAATAGAATATTGAGGGTCATGTGTACTACAGTAACTATATTACCCACAGTATGGCCATTGGAATTTTATTCCCGCCGCCGCCATGAAGATTCCAAATATTTGAATTTTACAATGGAGCTTATAGGCGATTATAAGTAAAATCGCTTGCCTTTACTTATTAAAGCATATTTTTGTGATTATTAACTTCGATATAATTTCTTTGATGTTTTTTCTATATTCCCAATATAGTTTTGGAACTTGAAATAGTGATTCGTAGATAATAGCGAGTAAAAATGAAAGGTAACGTAACCTGAAAGCTGAATCTTCAAAAAACTTTTGAAATATGCCATGATGTTGTAATAAATTTTGTTCCATTGACAAAAAATAATAAAGTTCTCATATCTATTTGTAGAAATATGATGAAATTCTCATCACAATAGATTCCATAACATTCAAATATTTTGTTTTATTAGTTGACAGCCAATAAGTCTGACGAAAATATTGTAAACACAACATTGGATATAAACTGTGGAAAAGCCAATAGGCATAATTCTACTTAATGATTTCAATAAACATGTAAGCAATTGAAAAAGAAAACACATAGCCCATTATTATACCATTATTATTCACATTTAGTGATATTTCAAATCTTAAGCTCGCGGTAATGCAACTCTAAATCCATATTATATCAATAACTATTGACCAATTATTGAACATGTTTTGGGTAGGGTACTCAGTACTGAAGAGAATCAATAATATTATTATTATTGTCATTTGATTCAATAGAAGTCAAGATTTACTTAATCAGCACTTAATCACGGTTGAAAATTTCATAAAATGTTATACTTAATTGAGCCGCAAAAAGTATTTTGAAATTGAATTATTTGAAGTTCGATCCAATAAATTGGATGAGGAAATACAATAAAATTGAAGTTTATCTTTCTGCATATTTATCTAGATCACTGGTTCCCAATAAGTTGTCCGCGAAAGCTCTAGAAGTGGTCTGCGATGAGTCCGAAGGAAGGAAAATTAATGTTTCAAGCTTTATTAGTGATTTTAAAATTTTCTTTATTGCCTATATTAAAGTCTAATCAATTTCCCTTCAAAAATGATATATCAAACTCATCGTGAGTTCAAAATATGTTTACAATCGGTAAAAGAAGTGATAGATTCCAAATTTCGAATGCTATAAGATAGGACTTAAAAGTTTGTTTGGAATCTTAATGGCGGATTTGTACCATGTGACCGGGCTAACCAATCAGAAGCGTGACAGTCAATGGCCATACTGTGGGTAATATAGTTACTGTAATGTGTACCATCTACGTCTAACGCAAATCTACTATTACATGTCGGTAAGATTGCATTTTTTATGTGTTTATTTTCAGGTTTAAAAGAACTGATCTATCTCAGTAACTGAGTTTAAACCAAGATGGTGCAAATAGGCCTAACAATAAACTTATAATCAAGACCTAGCCTGTAATTGTAGCAATAGTTCTGTAAATTTGAACATTTATGTAGTTTTCAATTTTTCACAATTTAAAATGCTGTATTGGAGGAATAGTTTTCGAATGAATCTTCGATTGGAAAACGAGCGATTGGACTTACTTGGCTTTTGCGTGTGTGAGTATGTGAGATTTAAGGTTGGTTGATTGCGCGAATTTCTTGTTGCAGCCGTCGAACGGGCAGACGTAGGGCCGATCTCCCGTGTGGATTCTGACGTGTGTGCGCAGGTTGAAGTCCAGCGAAAACCTCTTCCCACAGCCTTCGAATGTACACTACAATTTTATAGAAAACACATTGAGTATTACTGATAATTGAATTCATTTAAATAAGTGAAATATTATAAAGCTTTCGAGTTGTGCTTTTAGCGCCACTTTTGGGGTAAGTGACCCGAACTTTTGGAGGGAGATTTTTAAACCTCCGTTACAAGGGCCGCCTTTTCAGTACAGTTACCGCATTTAGAGTAACAGTTACTGTTATCTTTATATAGTAACTACTTTTCAGCACATATTGCACGCTGTCAACTGACACATGAATTTATTTCCTTGAAAAATGATATGGTTCACTTTTCAAGCTTAATATAAACAAGAGATCTCTCATTGAAATGCATAATTTCCCTCAGTTATGATACAGATAAATACGGAATTGATAGATGAAATATGAATCAATGAATAGTTTCAAAGGTCAACAAATTGACTTTTTTCATTCTGTTATATAGTCTTATGGTATATTCGCAGAACAAACACACCGCATACATCTAGTGATATGTGAAATCAAAACTACAAGATGATGCGAAGAAATCTGAGGAATAGTAGGCCTACCTTATAATAGCTGCAAAGTACTAAAGCATAGGACATTGGTGCTGCTACTCCCGGCCCAAATTCCCCATTTCTGATTTCTCAGATCAGCCGCAAATGACGGTGGGTTAAATCAAACCTTTTGTAAAACACCTTCTTTCCACCCAACAAACACTACAGAGATTATGTGTTTTGTGTGGGAAAGATTTTAAAGAAATTGTATTTCTGTAATAAAAAATAAGCTTCACCTGGAAGGGTTTTTCGCCGGTATGGACAAGTTGATGCCGCTTGAGTTTGGAACTCTCGACGAACGCCTTGCCACATTCGGCACACACATGTACGCGCGGTCCGTGCGTGTGTAGATGTTTGCGCATCGCCGAATTGTCCCTGAACATTTTCGTACATCCCTTGTGCGGGCAAGCTATTGTTCGATCTATTCCTTCGTTCATCTGTTTCTTCATCTTCATTTTATGACCGGGTCTAGAAAAGAAATGATATATATATAGAGCTGAACAAGTTTATTTCAGTAATCAAATCAATGCTATTCAAACTGACTGTAGGACAGATGAGTAACAATGCAAATGAGGTCAGTCCGTCAGTGGTCTTTTCTTTCTTTTTCTGTGTCTAACTAGCAGCTTATTTGTAATACTATAGTAGTAGACCGGTCGGTTGCATTTAATTAACTCACCTATCTAGTACTCAACTCTAATTTTAAGATTTGAGCAAACCACTCCTCACAGGCTAGGCCTAGGGGCGTTTCTTCTTTTATTCATTCGCGTTAAAGAACCGAAGAACTAAGCCAAAAATCATCATATTGTGAAAAGTTTGATAAGATATTGATTTTCCTGGTATTGATAAATTGATAAGTATTGACAATTACTGTTCATTTATTGATAATTAAATATTGGTACAATATTTCTGGATGAATAAAATCTATTTCATTCTATACTGAGATAATGGTACAGTAATGTGGGAATGGGAATAAAGTGACACAGTCTTCGGGATTTCACCCAAAAGATTCGCCACATTCTGAGGGACTGCAAAAATTCGACTAATAATTGCCAAGTTCATACTCTACTAGGATACAAGTTACAATACTTCATTTAAGTTATGTAAGTAGCATAACCTTTAGACTGTGTATTCCAAATTAAGGTTTGAAGAAGTTTTGGGCAAATGCCTGTTGTTTTTACCTGAATTGTATTTGCATATGAATAAATAAATAAATAAATACTATTGCAATAGGCCTGAAAATAAGCAATATACGAAAATTTATTCCAAACGCCTGTTCAATTACTACTATAAATCTTGATATAATATTATAAATGACCCGGGATTGAACTTCTCAATCATACACTTATAATGCGCAGATTTATAGTAATCTCTAAGTTCATCCACATGTGGAATGTGCAGACTCCTTTGAGTCAATGTTTTTTAAAACACTTGATTTTGATGGTAAATCACTCTTATATAATATTATATAATGTTATGTAGCCTTTATTCTATACTTATATAGTGTTTTTGCCCCCTGTGGGTCGGGGGAGCTTTGAGTCGATCATCGTACTCAAGAATGTGTTGAAAACCAGAATTCACCCACAGTATCCATGTTTGTCGTAGGAGGCGACTGAAATGGACCTCAAGGCAACTCCAGAAGTTGCCTTGACTTCAAACCCACGAGATCTGCCCCATCAGGGCATTTCGGAGGGGCAAAAAGAAAAACCCAAGAGACCAGAGATGGGTGAAACTCCAGGCACAAATGTAGTTCAAGATGCTAAGTCGAGGGTGACCAGGTGTCCTAGAGGCAATTTGGCGACCCCTCCTTCAGCGGAAGGACCTACAAAGAAGCCAGGAGTGGAACTCACGAAGGTCACGAGTTTGTGGGTGGAGAGACCAAAACTCACCACTGCTCAGAGAAGGGCGGCCATTCAGACAAAACTTCTTGGGAGAGGTGAGGCTTTTGACCCTGCAGAGTTTTGGAGGGGCAAAAACAAAAACCCAAGAGACCAGAGATGGGTGAAACTCCAGGTACAAATGTGGATCAAGAAGCTGAGTCGAGGGTGGCCGGGCGCCCTAGAGGCAGTTTGGCGTCCCCTCTCTCAGCGGAAGGACCTACAAAAAGACCAGGAGTGGAACTCACGTAGGTCACGAGTTTTGGGTGGAGTGACCAAACCTCACCACTGCTCAAAGAAGGACGGCCATTTAGGCAAAACTTTTTGAGAGAGGTGAGGCTTCTGACCCTGCAAAGCATATATCACACTGGATTGCAACAAGCAACCGGGTGATGAATGGGATGTTAGTATGGGAAAAAACTCCTGGTTCTTGTAAAGAACACAGGTATTGGTTTTTCTAACTAACATACTACTTGGGAACACAATAAGCTTTGGTTGACGTGTAGGGTTCTTTGAACCTTTGGATCCTTGAATCAATTCCTTCAAAAACAATAAATAATGTTATTAATGTGTTTAACGATATTAGTTTATAATATTCAGTTAAGTCTTTATTTTGATGATTTCTAGTCTTGATGAATGTGGATGTTTCATTTTTATGTAAATTCGCATGGCTTTCTGATGGTGGGGAGTCCCTTGTGGGAAGGTCTCATCTCTCCTGAATATACACGGTTGATGAAAATTTTGGAAAAGCTTAATATTTCTTTTACAAGAATAATTCGATAGTAGGTTTTATTAGGATTCCAATTCGAATAAAAAAACTACTATTCTGTCGTTTTAAAATTTTGGTCCGCCATTTTGAATCCAATTTCATTTTTTTAATTGGGAAGATGATCATTGTGATACATGATTTCAATACAAAATTGCAAGAGAAAATGAATGGCGAAGACCGCAGATCCATATTTCAGACAGTTTCAAAGTTATTTAAATTCAAATATACTAGTAATTCAGTATATATTCAGTATACTATTACAGAAATGAAATGGATGAGCACATCAAGAATATGACATAACATTTTTGTTCAAAGGGTTGAATATGTGAATTTGAATATATTTATTCATCATCATCATCAGTGTTTTGCCCTAAGACAGGTCTATACATGATTCCTCCTTCTCCATTCCTCTCTGTCATGTCCTTTACCAACGCTTAAAAAGTGAAATTTGACAGTCAAGATTTACTTTGTACCGTACTTTGTACCGAAAACTGAATTGAAGTGTTTTAAAGTGGATTGTAAAAAATATATGTACCTTGCGAATTCAGCTAGTTGTTTCGGATCACTAAGATCGAGTCCTGGTATTCCTTCCGGTGGAATTTTTCTTTCGTGAATGTATTCATCATCGTACTCTGTTTCTAGTTCTGGGTTACTGCCCTCATCTGCAAAAATAATAAGAAAACACTTTTGAATTGGTGACAATCACTTACAACTATTAATATTGGCTATAGAGTTGGAGGAGATCTACGAATAAATTGATTAATTAGGCTAGGTACCAAGAGTCCAAGTGCCGTATGACCACACGCACAGATAAGAAACAATCTAAAAAGAGCCATAGAAACGAAACACCTTGTGACTAGTCGGTCGCTGCTCACATTCAACGCCACCAGCAAAAGTACGTTGCATGATCAGGCCCATACTTTACGAATTTCCTACACGTCTGTCGAGACGTACGACGTTGTATCCTTCAATGAGTTTGGGAAAAGATGAGGGGATTTTTGTTTTTAATGGCAATATTCTGAACTATTTAATAATTATTTTCGAATTTTGAATTAGGAATATTGCCATTGTAGTTGACAAACGCCCACTGGAGCGCTGAAGAGCTCCATCAGCACAAGCGCAAACAGCTCTCTATTTCTTAAAAGTGTACGATCACTTTGGATGCACGTGAGTACTTGAGGGTTAAAAGGTAGTGGCTACATGTCCTTCAAGACCGTCAAAAAGTAAATGTATAATCACATTGGGTGCACGTATGTGCAAGTTCACTCTAGATCATGGCAAGAGCACAGATAATTAACAAAATCTGGAAAGAGCCATGGTAACACTCACACTGAACGCGTACACTTGCTGGTGGCGTTCAGTGTAGGCAATGACCCATATAAATATGGGTCTATGGTGTGTGAACAGCTATAGAAACGTAACAACATGTTTCTATGACTCTCTCCAGATTTTGTTTCTGATGATTGTTTTCCAGTCCTGAGAATGTAAAACGCTCTATATGATGGAGTAAGAAGCATGGACATCAGGTGCTTCAGAGCACAATTTAAGAAGTTGCTAGTCGAGTTACCGTTCTACACTGTGCAAGAATATTTCGACGCCAACAAAAACATCATCTGAACCAGTGATGCTTTTACTGACAGGGCATCTTTAAAAAATATCCATTTTTATTTGCTTTATGTTTGATCAAGTTAACAAACATGAAGACAGTGTTATTCCTGACAACAAATTTGGGAAAGGAACAGTTTTGTTCATTTCCCAATCATTGATAGATGAGAATGATATTGTATCTATAAATTTATAAATAAATAACTTATATTTCAATCCTATAACAGGAACCATGTCAGGTCCTCTTCCAGGCACAGTCAATCCATATTTCTGGTCATGACTAAGAAGAAAAGTATGAAGTACTGTAAGTAATTTCTCATCTTTCGCGCATGGTCATGCATGATCTGGCGTGCCGCGTCCACACCATGTCGATCGACAATGTCGAACAAGTCTGGACGTGTCGCTAAACATTGTTGAGCGCTGTCGAGTCGAGTCGAACGCAACCCGAATCAGGTCGGTCCGGATCAAAGACAGTCGAGTCGAAGGCACCAGTGTGGACGTGTCGATCTTGTCACTGCCGTTTTAAAAAATAGAATAGTGCTATACTGTTGTTCAAGTGCTTACATTTTTATTGAAAATGAATTGGAGTGATACCCAAACGTCGAATTTTATTGAAATGTACCGTGATCGTTCTTACTTATGGAATTCAAGTGATGTTGACTATAAAAACAGAAACAAACGGCATGATGGTTTGGTGGAAATTGCGGTGTCATTTGGCATTGAAAAAGTGGAGGTGGAAAAGAAAATTTTCTAATTTTTTCAAAAAAAGTGTATGAATCGCCAGTTGCCAAAAAGTGCAGCGTTACTGCAAGGCGATGGTTTACTGGAATTGCTTTTCTGAATGGTGTGTCTTTTTTAATTACGTTAGGCGCAATCATTTTCAAAATCGGAACTTTTCATTCTAAAAAAGTTTTTAAAGCCCGCGTCACATCTATATTCTAGATTTAATTCGTCAACCTCATCCAGCAATAAATCTTCCATAAATTCCTCCGTACTATACTTTTTGGCTTCCCAAGATGGCAATAAGAATTGCAGCAGAAGCCGCTGCTCCAGCATCTTCATCATCACTCATTTTATATAAAAACTCGATTTATATTTAAAATAAAACACTCGATTAAATATAAAACACTCGATTATGTATGAAAATTTATGATGGTTGTCGGTCGACTCGTCCACATGTACTGAGGCAATTTTGTCGAGTTGACACAGTCGAAGGTGTCGAGCGACTTTATCGATCGACCGGGTCGACAGAGTCGATCGACATAGTGTGGACGCGGCTTTATGTGATCTTACCCTTCATTTCTTTACTTCTTGATGGACATGCAACACTACCTCCGTAAACAAAGCCGTAGTGCATTCGTGTGACGACCGCACAGGTAGGGCTCCTACACCAATGAAATTCGTTGATTTCAGCTGATCTATATCAGCTAGTGTCTTTTATTGGTCTAGGATCCCAACCTGTGCTGACGTCACCAGAATGCACTTTGGCTATGTTTACGGAGGTAGTGCATGTAGCCATCTGCTCGTTATTTTGCAATTTAAATTCAATTGCCATGAATATCAATATAATAAAATCACCTGATTTCATTAAAAGAAGATGAATTTACTAACTTATGAGCAGATAACTGGATATTTTAGGTTATATGCACTAAATTTTATCAGTAACAATAAACAAGTTGTTTACTAGTGAGTCTCTTAAAAGGTATTTTGATTCAATAATATTGTGTCGACTATATCAAGTTACAAATAATTATTTTACACAACTTGACTTAACACACTCTAACATTTTGTGAGTAGTTTTCTGTTTTTTTTTATAATTTTTGCAACGACATAAAATCCAACAAAATCAAAATATGGATAAAGGATTTTATAAAACCATTAACCTCTTGTAAAAGTTTGTAGGATTGTTTTAGCATCATTGGAAAATATAATTGATTAAAATACACAAAATGGGTTATGGTGACCATAATGAAAGTAAATTCAACATACAGAATTTATAGATGTGGTCAATATGCAATTCGTAAGCCAATCTGTATCGTGGATAAGAAGCATACATAGTATAATAATAATAATTCTCATTTGTAGACTAGATAGAAAAGTAATTGGTCTGTATATTAGGTTTTCAGCATCTGATTTTATAATACGTACTATATATTATGTTATCATCAATGCTTTAATTCTTATTTTATAAAAAACATTAAAGCAGCACACAGTTGATCTACAAGTTATTGATTTGTGTTAAATACGTTTGTAGGTACGGTAACATAAGTTTTAAGAATAACACAAGTTAACATTACAGTTATGAAACCAAAACCATGAATACCTACTTAGGTATTCATGCAACTTGAATGTAGAGATACATACTTACATAATTTATTGCTAATCTATAATTGAAGTTTTATTTTCACTCAAATTATTAATATATAGAAAATAAAGGCCAACGTAAATTCAAACATGAGTTAACCCTTTCGTCAGTGCTATAGAATTGTTCCAAGAAATAAAAATGCAAATTATCTGTTCTACTATAATATTTCATCAAGTTACTTAGGTATACTATAGTTATTATAATTTTTATATTAGTTTACAATCATTTCATTATTATTATTGAAATAGGCCTACGTTGATTGATATAGATGATTTATTAGACTAAAGAAAGGCTGTCGCAAGAAGTAACCTACATCAATCTAAAAAGAAAAATTAAAACTGTTGAATTTATTCCATTAACTAATAATAATAAAATCAGCGTCTTTATAAAATATATCAAATTAAAAGTTGGAAAAAATAACTAAAATTAAATGTAGACTGATGCATAGGATATGATTGACTTGATTCAAAGTTACGTAGGCTAGGCTATAATAAAAGAATAACTAAATAAAAGTCAGTTTCTATGCACATTTTACAAATAATAAATGTTAGTAATTGTATTGTAGAGTAAAAACGGGTAAAAATAAGAAATTTATTGGTTTTTCTAGTCGATGTCATTGACTAGACATAAATAGGAGCTTTGAAGCTTCCAAGCAAAACGCCAACGAAAAATGGCTTCCATCCGCCATCATTCCAAAGCGGCCATATTACAATAATAAAGGAGCCATATTGCAAAATAATAATGGCAGCCTCCTTTGAAACATTCATGGCAGACACAGAATCAAAACAAGTGCTGATTTTTAAAAAATACATAGTGAGAGTTCAAAATAAATAGGTAAATATGTTAGTATGAACAAAGGCTTATTCCATTTATTGATCGAGGGTTCTTCACGCCCATCTAACGACGCTGAGCTAATACAGGTGAGCTTATTAGCATCGCTTTGCTTCCAACGAGATCTTCCCGTATAGAAAGCATAAGAAAACAGTTTACTAAAAATTAACAGTAGAAAAATAAACTTACCATCATCAGTTCCCGAAGCCCACATTGTCACTGAAAATTCACCTTCCAAAGTCCTGATTTGCACTTGCTTTTGTTCCCACTTACGAGTTTTGGTATCCGTCATTTCACTCAAGTACTGCTCGTTACCACGGAATTTACCACTTTTTTTTGGCTTGCGATGTCCTCTTCTAGAAGGTCCTGGGCTTGAATCTGCGTAGAGATCGTTTTCTGATGGTACTGGAATTTGGTCGTACACTGATAAAGGATCGTTGGCTCCTACTATCTCCTCTTGCGTCTGTAAAATAATTTCATCTCTCCCCGGATCAGGAAGTTGTTGTAAGGCTATCATAGGAGAACCATCAACACATTCAATCGTTGTTTCTACAGTTTCACACGGTATTTCAACAGGAATAGACTCAATTTCAATCTCTTGAATGTCCGGCTGTATTTCAACTTCAGTAATGTAATCAGCCGACGCCATTTTCTAAACTACGAACGAACCTCCATCAAATCGTCACCGCCGTTCTATGCCTTTTGGATTATTCAGTGCCTTCTTTCTTCCAATGCCCAGTTGATGAAGTCCGTGGCAAAATATCGCATCGCTGTAAACCATATGTTGACGTATAGCCAAACTAGATAATTATAACACAAACATGTTCAAAGTTTTAAGCTCTCTAATCCCAAATCATTAAAATATTTTTGATAATACCATCTAAAGAGCAAAACTCCAACCTTCCAACTCACATTTTACCTTTTAAATCTTCTCCTCTTTGGGTTTTATTACCTTTCAGGTTATGTTAAGGCATGTACTTACACAGTTTGTCTATACGTCAGTCTATGATTTTTGGAGATGCGATATTATTTTCAATGAAAGGGTAATATTCACTTTCATGCATATTTCAATAATGTTTTGATTAAAATGTTTATTTCTAAATAAACTGTGAATCTATAAATCTTGATTTTTCCAAATAAAGACTAAAATAATTCTTTAAAATAATAATGTAATCTGCTTAGTTTTTGCATCTGCGCATGTTCGGATAAAGCGATGATGTGATTGGGTGAGAATATTTCTCTTTTCAAGCACCCGTGCTTCGTGACGGAAGTCCTTTTTCCAGACCTTGCTTTTCTCCCCCAAGTTTCTTTAGATCTTGCTTTTTCCAGTTTCATGTGGGGTGCACCAGTGGCATTGAAGTCTACGTTTTAATAACAGTATTTGGTCAATATTGATGTTTCTAAACTTGTCTATCATTCAACAAAGCAGTTAACGCTAACCTTTATTAGCTCCCCAACGTTGCCAGATTTGTTTGAACAATTTAGAAATATAATTGATTAAACAAATAATTATAACATACAACCTCTATTATGATAAATTATCAAGATTTATCAATTATCAATATCATTCAAAATAATATAATGTCCTGAATGTAATGTAACTGATGATTATTTTAAACAAGAATAAACAAACAATATTACATCAGATATACCGTAGGTACCGGTATCAGCAATTTTCTATAGGAAGCTTTCTTTGATTGGGGAGGAGATTGTATGTTTTGTCAGTCTCGTCGATCGGTCATCTTGAGATTAGTGTAAATATTTGTACTTTTTTTATTATTCGACAATGTCTATCCGGTTTATAGGCTACACTGGTCACAGACAGAAAAAAAAAATTGAATTGAAGTTCTCCTGCCATTCATTACGGTATAACGTAGACCTCACTATAGCAATTTTACACATTTTATTACTTTATATGAGAATATGTTACCATTATAATATATTTCACTGCGGTATTTGTTTCTCATGTTCTTAATACATATTCTCATGTTCTTCAATTTAGTAATTTTATAAACTATTTTTACCGGTAGAATTTATAACTTATATAACATAGGCCTGTATACAAAGTGTATATATAGACTGGTAAGCTTTGTGAGTGGCTTCATCACATCAGAAAAAAGGACACATTTCTAGTGAGTGTGACTCCTAAAATGGATACCGGTATGATAGATAACATTAGAATAGCACAGTGGCTCAGCCAGATTATAATATCATCTTGATAGTAACAACACATTTCATTAGACACATTCACTGGAATTATTATTTCCGCTATTAATAGAGGAAGATTGTATACTTTTCTTCACATTTTCAATTCTATATTAAATTTTGATGGCCTCATATGGGAATGCCTGCTGCATGACCAATTATTATTATAAGTATGTAACTGTAATGATTGTTGAGGTAATGTCGTACTGATAATGGAAAAAATATTAAAAAAAAAATGAATTTTTCAATTAAAAAGACAAGAAGAAATACTACTATAGTTAGGATAGGTAGGTACTGTTTTTACGATATTCTAAAAAATAGAACATTGTATACCTAGATAATATATAGATCATACAATTCCGAAGAAAAAAATGTGCAGTTTATTTATTTATTCAATCATTCAGAATTATATAGCTTACAGAAAAGAACCACAGGCTAACTTACGCCCAAAACGGTTGTCCATGTTGTCTAAAACGCACCCAAACTTCAACATAAATCGCTAGAGCCAACACCTCTGAATATGATTCATGAGTTGTAAAATCGCTTCCCGGTGGTTCGGAACCCACCTAGAACTGTATGTCCATTCATCTCTCATTATCATCCGCCTCATTACCCACGCACAAGCCTTTAGCTCATGTATCACCCTTAGCAAAAAGGATTCAAAGGAGACCGAACAGTTGAAGATATATGCACATATCACACAACAGTTGTACATATTTGCAAAATTTCTGCTCTGATCAATAAAATGCCATAATATCGAGATTTGGGTGCATTTTAAACAGCATGAACAACTGAACATATCTATTATCTCGCTCACAAAGCATTTTAGTAACCATACTTAGATGAATCTTTTTCCTTTATTCAGATGTAAGGAAGCCATTTTACAGAGTTTATTTGTCTTTATTTCAGAGACCCACTGTATATACTGTATAATAACGTACCAAGAACTTATGCTAATTAATTACGAAGAGTAAATTTTCCAAAATTATTAATCTAATATTATTAATGCAATATTGCTCTTTTTTGACTCGTACCACAGTTATCTTAATGTATTGGTATCAGAAATGAACTTCAATTGTAAAGCCTATAGACCTTTTCCAAGATCAGTAAAATAAGAAAGAAATTATTCAATTTTACAGGAATTACATTTTCTCTGTTCAGCACAGGTGGGTTTCGAATACCTCTGAGAGAGAAATATATGAAGAAGAGCAAGAGGAATCAGGAGCGTTACGTGAAGATATTATTATACCAGGGAAATCCTGACATATAGCTTCACCAAGTGTAGGGTGAATGGATCAGACTCATGGTTCCAACTCAACCCATCAACCTTCTCTGAATTTGATGGTAAATTACCGTAGGTCACTCGTACTTGAAGAAATACCTCAGGAAACTTTTATGTATGTGTAATTCAATAGCAGGGCAGTCTGAAAACTTTTATGAGCTTATTAACACACTACTGTAATGACTCTGTGAACAAGAGCTGTTGTATCTTCAATATATCTTCTAGCTGTTCATATTTTTAACAGTTATTACAGTGGACATTGAAGTTTCGAAGTTTCTGTCACTTTGGATGCGTAGGAAACCCCTAATACTACTCCGGACATTTTATTACTTATCAATGTGAAGGTAGAAATTGTGGGAAAATCTATAGGATTTGCAGAATAAAGGAAATAAAAGCTTTTTACAGTCTGTCGTAAGAAAATATGCGTCAATCAAGAATTAACATCCAACATCACTCAAAAAGGATTGTAACATGAATACCACGTGTTCAAAATGACCTAATTTTGTTGATGAATGTTGAAATATAGCCTACCGTAATCAAAGAGATAAACTAGTTCTTTCTCACGAGAGTTATTGTCATTTTCATGTAGAGGTCGGAAATTTTCAAACTGTCCTCCTATAACTAGTGATATAAAATAACCGCAAATGTCAAGCCTGATGATAGTTAGGTTGACGAACTAATTCAATATAACAACTTCCAATTGCGTACCCACTGTAGGCTACCATAGATTAGTGTTACAAGGGCATAGAAATAGAAAATTGAATCAATAAAAAATAAGAGAATCAAAGAAAGGCCTAAACTGAATTGTGGTGTGACAATAAATAAACAACATGTTATGTGCAGTACTAATTATGTAAATCGATGTAAGTGATAGTATGTATTGTATGAGAATCCACTTTTTTAAATGGGTGTTAAAGTTTCTTGATAACGTAATGAAGCTTTTTCAAGTCCTGGTTTTTGATCCTTGATCTGTCATTCATTGTAACTAGTGATGATTTATTGATAATTTTACTGTATATTGATAATTTCGAAGTTTTTTTTTAAATATTATATAGCCTTTTATTTTCATAACATGATAGGAAATAGGGATAATCCACCATAAGTTATTCAATACTGAAAAACACTTCCTCTTTTTCAAGATTCAATAGAACTACATATCCAAGCTTCGAAATCACTCACTTGATGAAAAAATGTATAGTGAATGGCTGAAGTCTGAACAAAACACAGATGAGAAAAATGTATCCACCGATATAACCAACCGTTCTGTTATCCAAAATTCCAAGGAGCACAGTCAAGAGTGTCAAAGTAAAGAAATATATCTTTCATCCGAACTTCTCAACAGAACCAATGACAATGTTTCTGATTATTCTACAAAATACTTTGCGAAAAATAACATTCATGATTTTTCAATCATTGGCAATAAATGCAACCAGAAAAAACCCTTGAAACAAGTCCCTGAAATGCTGGTTGATAGTATGGACTTTATGGAAGATGATTCAATAACTCCAGATAAAATTGATTTGAAAGAGTCATGTGATTTGCCATATGTTATTGATTCAATATATTGTTACAACAGCAAGGAAAACATCAAGAAAGATGGTAATAAAACACCCAAACAGAACAATAAACAGGGACCATCCAAAAGTACCCCTGCAAATGGTGGTTTTTTGAGTTTCTTGAATAATCTTAGAGCTGGATGCTCCCCTTTTGCAAATCGGAGGAACTCAGATGACGATTCTGCTCAGAATAATATTAATAAAATATTTGGTCCTCAAGAATCAAAACTACCCACCAAATCAAGTGATACATCATCTAAACATCATGACGAAAGGTATGGAACTCTAGGAAAAGAAGGACTTCAATTGTTAAATAAACAGCGAGAATTGGACAAACTGAAGAGGAAGAGTGGTAAGTTTGACAAAGAACAAGCCAAAGATGAAAAACAAAATGGTAGAGCTGCTAAAGGAACATCTCTAGCTGGGGCTGATACTGGTGATCAAAAAAAGGCAAAGGCAATCAATAAAGAAAATCAAATTCAAAAGGCAGATAAATTGCCCAAAGTTAATCAATCAAAGCCATTATTGGCAGATGAAGAGAAACATACTCCACTAATACAAGGCAAAGGAGTGCCATCTCCTGTTCCTAGTACTGGGCGAGAAAGAGAGATGGCAAAAGACAAACAACAAGAAAAGGTTAAAAAACCTGACATGGATGAAGCTAAAGTTCAAACATCAATGTCACCTACAAATAAACTTGATCCAAAGTCAAAAAAGGGTGAAAGTCCATTGAAAGAAAAAGGAGAGTCTGATAAATTAGACAAGTCTGATAAATCAGACAAGTCCCATAAATTAGACAAGTCTGATAAATTAGATAAGTCAGACAAGTCTGATAAATCTGCTTTAAATGTAACTTCAGATGATGGAAAAACAGAGAGAAGCAATAATGCCTCTACACCAGTACAGGAATCATCCAATGCAGAAGATAATGCAATGACACCTGCCAAAAAACCTAAACTGCCAACAAGAGATGATGAAAGCCCATTAGATGGTAGAGGGAAGACTGATAAATCAGCTCTAAATTTGTCTCCTCAAGATAAAAGTTCTGAAAGGAAAAAACCCAAACCACAAGATAATGCAATGACACCTGCCAAAAAACCTAAACTGCCAACAAGAGATGATGAAAGCCCATTAGATGGTAAAGGGAAGACTGATAAATCAGCTCTAAATTTGTCTCCTCAAGATAAAAGTTCTGAAAGGAAAAAACCCAAACCAAACATACAACAATCACCTCAGCCAGAAAGTGATGGAAAGTCACTGGCAGGTGAAAATAAATTGAAGGCAGACACTGATACAAGTCCATTGGGGAAGAGAAGAGAGGCTACTCAGCCAGAAAGTGATGCAAAGTCGCTGGCAGGGGAAAATAAATTGAAGGCAGACACTGATACAAGTCCATTGGGGAAGAAAAGAGAGGCTACTCAGCCAGAAAGTGATGCAAAGTCGCTGGCAGGGGAAAATAAATTGAAGGCAGACACTGATACAAGTCCATTGGGTAAGAGAAGAGAGGCTACTCAGCCAGAAAGTGATGCAAAGTCGCTGGCAGGGGAAAATAAATTGAAGGCAGACACTGATACAAGTCCATTGGGGAAGAGAAGAGAGGCTGCTCAACCAAAAGGTGATCCAAAGTCACTGGCAGGAGAAAATAAGTTGATGGCAGACACTGATACAAGTCCATTGGGGAAGAAAAGAGAGGCTGCTCAGCCAGAAAGTGATGCAAAGTCACTGGCAGGGGAAAATAAATTATTGAAGGCAGACACTGACAGGCCTAAAAGTCCATTGGGGAACAGAAGAGAGGCTATTAATCAATTGACACCGAATTTGCCTTCAAGTGCTACCAGTACACCAATACAACAATCATCTTCACCAGATAGTAATTCAATGTCACCAGAAAGGGGATATGAATCAAAGCCAGAGTATGATAAGAGTCCATTGGAAAAAAAGAGTAAATTGAGTTCAAATATATCTCCAAACACTACCAATAGAACAGAAGGTGAAACAGAACAACAAAAACCCACTATCAATAAAACAGAAGATAAGACTGTAAAACAAAAACCAAGTATGATCGAACCAGAAGATAAAACAGAAAAACAAAAACCCACCATCAATAAAACAGAAGATGGAACTGGAAAACAAATACCCACTACCAATAAACCAGAAAATAAGACTGTAAAACAAAAACCAAGAAACAACAAACCAGAAGATGAAGCTGAAACACAAAAACCCACTATCAATAGAACAGAAGATGGAACAGAAAAACAAATACCCACTATCAATAAAACAGAAGATAGAATAGAAAAACGAAAACCCACTAGCAATAAACCAGAAGATGAAACAGAAAAACAAAAACCCACTACCAATAAAACAGAAAAACAAATACCCACTAGTAACAAACCAGACTATAGAACAGAAAAACAACAATTTGATCAATCAAATCAACCTGACAAACAGTCTGGAAGAAATGAGAAGGCCCTATCAAATTTGTCCCCAGATTCACCCATTCAAAAGCCTTATGATGAAACTATAAAGGATAAGATGAAAAGTGATGGTACAATAAATCCAGATGCTACACAAGGAAAACCCATTAAAACTAATACAGACTCACCAATTGATAAACATGATTCGAATGCAGTCAATGAGAGTACAACTGATGGAATGCCGTCCAATGTAAAAAGTGTTGAACCACAAAATGAAAAGCAGCAAAAAATGGAAAAGATCAAGAAATCAGACTTGGATGAAAGACCAAAAAGAAAATCCGGTGATTTGTCAAAAAGTGATAAGAAAAGACCAGGTAAATCGGCCGAAGAAACCGAAAAGGTTGATAAATTGGGCAGAGAAGCCTCACAATCCAAGCCTGATAGTGGAATTAAAGAAGGAAAAAAGGTGAGGGAAACACCAGTAGAAACCAGTCCTGATATTGGTAAAGTTACTAAAGGCAAACCAGATTCCCCTGATACTACTATATCAGACAAAACACCAAATAATGATGACAAGTTTAAAAAAGTTGATGGTAAAACGCCCTCCAACAAAATTGATGGCCAACCAAGTGATGTGAAACAAAGTGGCTCTCCAGTTCAGCGTAAATCTGTAATTGACAAGTCAGAAGCGGGTAAAAGCCCAGACAGCAAACGAAAAGAAGCTAATGATTTATCAAAACCTGATCAAAAGAAGCAAGATAAGCCTGTAAAAGAGGGTCCTGCTAAAGTTGGTATGAATAATATTTCAAAGGCGTTGCCTCCCCAAGTTTCTCCTGTTGCAGATGGAAAAGGAGTTCCAGAATTGAAGAAAGAAGGCACATATGATCAAAAACCAATAACTAATGTTGATGGTTCAATTGTACCCCACTCTGAAAACATCGCGAGGAGCTCTATCAATGACCAGGTTGAACAACTTTCTGTAGTAGAAGATGAAGCAGAATCTGAAATAAAACGGGGAGCTCCCATTAAGGCCAGGATGGTTGATAGACAAGATGATGATAACTCAGTCCCTTATGATCCTGAAGTCATCAGAGAAAAGCTGAAACATCAAATAAAAATGTTGCGTATGTATCAATTTTAACTTACTATTTTTTTGAAACTAATCTTAGCTAGATAGCATGCATTTTATATTATATTGCTTTTAAGCATGCATCTTATATAGTTATTCTGGTCTGTTGATTACAGTATCTATTGTAGGCTACATATTATTGTACATGAAAGTAAATAATCACTTCTATTCTTTCCATATATTATGCTAATGAACAGAACTAAAATTTAGTGTCTGAACTGATGTATTTGAACTGGTTGTGTCTCCGTAGGGTAGAAACTATATAGTAATTATAAAAAAACTGACACTTTTGCCTACTGTAAAGTGATTACATTCTCACATACCACTTGATACCTATAGCAGAATAATTTGATTATTTGGCCCAATACAGAGAAATCAACCATATAAACTTATTTTGTACATGTTTATACTAAAACCCAATGTATATTAATTTCTAATAATTTACTCACTCACTTGTACTACTTCATAATATTATTTTTGTTATGTATGGTCATATCTATGAATTTGTATAATTGGTATTATTAATAAAAATTAACTTACTTTTAGACATACAGATCTGGCCGATTGGTCTCATCAACATCTCGTACTCCATTGTCACCTTTTTTATTAGAAGATACCAAATAGTGGATATAACACATTTTAATTAGCTTTGATCAAGGTATTTGATTTCACTTTCAGGAGAAGAGGGATTTTACACTGACTCTGAATTTGATGACATGGATGATGAGATTTATCAAACCGTCATGTCGTATGGTGCACAGACCAATCTCAGTAAAATGTCAATTACAAGTGAAAGCAGTCTTTGTAAGTTCATATTAGACTAAAGGTCAGTTTTATTTGAATTTATATTCGAAGGAAAAGTAGTATGAATCAATTAGGCTATAGATAATAATTATTGTTACGTTTTTCGTATAGACTGAACAATACCGTAAGGAACACGTTTTGATATTTGATAACCATTGAAAATACTTGTTCTATAAATATTTTAATCAAATAATAATTCACATAATTATATAATAATTTTTTTTTGCAATGCAATTGCGATAGTATTAAACAATTATTATGATTGCAGTAAGATTATGAGGATGAGCAACATGGTTATATGATGGTGGAGAAAACCCTATATTGCTTGATTGGTGTTGGAATTCTTATTATGCTACGAATTCTATCTTTCATCCCCGCTTCTCAATGCACGAGATCTATTATAGTAGGCTAATTGAAATATGTAAAAACAATTCAATTCCAGACTCATGTTGCACTTAATTTTAATTCTCCACTTTTTAAAGAGATTTTTACACTCAAATATATCATCAACCTGAAATGTTCAACGTTTCCAACTTTAGGTAGCTAGGTAGATTCAAATTTATGCTATTCTTCAATTATTCAATTTATTACTTTCAAATTATGTTATTCTTGTATACGGTACCTAACACACTTGGATGCTTAGTCAACATCTCTGTGGATACTTTTAATGTATTTTATGATAAATGAATTTGAATTTGAATAAAAGGTGTTGTATCAATGTGTGTAGGTCTATTTTATCTTCTTCACTTTGGTTGCAGCTTTGCCATCTTTATCAACTCTTTCCTTCAGTTCCAATAGTAATGTGGTGAAAGATCTGTGGACGGTTCTGCGCAAACGCAGTAGAACTGAACTGGATATGATTGTGAGGCCAGTCAAGCGGAAAAAAGATCGACCTCTTTACACATCTGGAAAAACGACAACCATCGGAGAGGCTCAATATGTTGATTATGAAAGCACAGCTTTTGATTTGGTAAGTTACTGTTACAGGTAATTTACTTGTAACTTTACTTCAAATACTCCTTACTTCCAGTCAATTCTATTCTTATAGGTAGATTCAGTTGCATCTTCTACAATTAACTTTCATGAAGAAGAAGTTGGTTTAGGTACGAAAAGTAGTTCCACCTAAATGCAATAGTGGATCGGTGAAGGTAGCTGCAAGCTTGAGTGGTGAATGTAATCCTTGTATTCAAATGCTGGCACAATGCTGTGTACTATTCAAGGAAAGAGACTGAATGGTCTGCCACCATGATGCTATCAATAGCTTGGACCAACAAAAAAATGAGACAGAATGCTTGAAAAATTCAGTGACTGCACAGCCACATGAAGCTACGATGAAAATTACACCCTGCCTGAATAAACGATGCAATGTTGCATGACAGTTTTTCTCATTGCAATCAGCTTCTTGCAGTTGTAATATTCAAGCCAAATATCTTGTAAATTGTCACTCTTCTCTCTTTTGCATACAATTCAGTACACAATGCCTACCATGTAGCCGCTTATACCATGTAGGACAAAATACGTTCTTCCAACTACTTTTGACAATAGTAGAAATAAATTCCAATTCTTTTTGAGATACTTTCTCGCTTTCTCCACCCATTTATCTTTTAAGGTTGGTATACCTCTTGAACTGGCCGATGAACTGATGCATCCCAATCTATGGCCACAAGGATGTGTTGTAGGTAAATATAGAGCACCAAGAAACAAAACTGTGTCAGAAAACATTTTTTTACAACCAAGTCAAGAACAACAATTACTGACTTGAATTTAAAATCAGTTTTTGACAAAACTGTGCAAGCTGTTAGGAAATGTTTGTGTATTTTTAGTGTGAATGTACAATCGCTCCGTAATAAAATACATGAACTGGAGATTATTTTAAGTGAAACACCAGCTAATGTAATTTGTGTTAACGAGCATTGGCTCCTAGAGGATGAGATTTCTTTATATGTTCCTGAAGATTTTGTATTAGCTAGTTGCTACTGTAGACAATCACCGTATGGAGGCTCTGCAATATACGTGGCTAAAAGTATGCTGTTTGAACAGCTAGATGTTGAAAGGTGCTTTGAAGCTGCTTTTGAAGTTTCAGCTATTGAGATGTCTAAATCTAAGGTGATAATATTATGCATATACCGTCCTCCTAGTTCTAATTTTAACCAGTTCATTTTAAATCTTGAAAAATTTTTATCTGATTTGACAAACGGACCTAAACATTTTAAACATATAGTTATTACAGGAGACCTAAATATAGATATCTTGAAAGAAAATGCTAGTGCTGGTATTGAATTGTTAAATCTACTAAGATCATTTGATATCTACTGTGTTCATAAATGTCCTACCAGATTCAATTCTTGTCTTGACATTGTAGCATCAAATATTTCAGCCGACAGTGTGGAGCTAAAGTTTCTAGAGCAGGACATGATCTCTGATCATGCAGGTATCTGGTCTACTTTCTATTTGGATCCTATATCAGAGGTTGAAAATGATGACGCATGTAGTAAAACATACATTGAAAAGAGTATTTCTGTTGATAAATGGCTCAAGTCTGAAGCTTTCTATTCTGTTAATGAGTACCTGGAATATTTCAATGTATATTTTGTAAGGTGGTAAATTGCAAATCCTTTACAGCTGATACGATGTTCTTGAGATTTATAAGAGCAGTCGCTAAATTCCCTCTTTTGCGAATAAATTCACAAAAAATTAAGGCCGTCCGGCTCGCAAAATTACTGGGTTCAAACCTCAGCTCTAGCTCAGTGGTAGATACATGAATTTTCCAAATACAATTAATCACCACAAGGTTCAATGACCGGTGATTAATAATTCTTACCGCTGCTTCTATGAAGTTCTTGAAGAATACCAGTGAGGAAATTAAAAGAATATTTGATGACTGATTATCAGTAACCATGTACCACTAGAGAATGATAAGGACCAACTATAGTTTTTTCTAGTTGATTCTTAAAACGCTCGTCATGAATACAGGTATTCACCAATTTATCCTTCCAAAATTCCTTAGAACTTACAACGCCAGTTCTTGAAGCTCTCTGGATCCTTATATGATATAACTGGAACCTTATTAATAAAATTTTCTATATACTTGTTCTGACAGATTAAAGTGATTATCATCAAAGGATGATAAGAACTGAGTGCTCTTAATAGTCTAAGATCAATATTACTTGATTCAATAATGTTATGTGCTGCTGAACACTTATTGGTACTAAAACAGCTCAAACTGTATATCACGAGATGAATTAGGATAAAATAAATTTCTATGATTTGTATGCTGACATAAAACACAAAATATATTCCCATAAAACAGTGTATATAAAATATTCGATATCTATAATTTTCTTTAAGTAAATTCTTTTCTAAAATCTGAACAATTATCACAGGATTTGCTAGTATTCACAATAGTAAGTTTTGAATTCATAAACACATTATATTTAATACTGATGCTTAGACTTCCAGTCAATTCAAAATTCTACAAATAAAAACCTGTTTGGTCTATAGGTTTGATATGATATACTTTGTTCAATTAACAAAATTAATAATTAACCAATTAATATTCAAACATGAGATCTCAGGGATTTATATGAGTTCGGGCCGTGCATGGAAGTAAGCTTCCTACATATATCAAATAAATTTATAAAATGTTCTTACAAACTATGTGATGATACTCAACACGTTGTGACTTCTTATTGGATTTAAGTTAATTTCAATAGCGCTTTTAATTAATTTCCCCACTATATTTAGAAAGGCCTTGAAACGAGCTCGTTTGATTTATCACTCACATTAATGAAGTTCTCGACGGTCTCGTGGATTGAATTAATTATTTCCAATAATTAATTAGGTAGGTCCCTTTCGTCTCTGCTGGGCTAACGCGTGGTCCAGATTTCTTATAGATTTCTTTCCGAATTAAAGATATATTTATGGGAATTGATTATAAATTATGAACTCTTCAACAACACTGAGTTCACAGATAATTTAACATTTAATACAAATATTTCACATTTAAAAAAGGGGTTGGCTTGATAATTTTAAAATTTTAAAGGAAGGAAGAACCCTAAACTCCATGTGCATCCTCTCAGGTCAAGATCTTAAGCCAGAAGAAAGAGGTTTTCAGAAAAATTTATCTCTTCCTAGAACAATTTTGTAAGCTTCTTTCTGATTGGTCTTCAATTTAATAAACTCAGTACAATTGGTCGCCTCAGAATCAGGGCTTCTTCAACTTTATAATAGAAAAAATTTAAATAAAAAGTTTTTATATAAACACATGTAGTGTTTATCTTAAATTAATTTCATAAATAAATCACAACACACGATTTTAATTGTTAATATACATTTAGTTTTTTTATATGAGTTTTGTATACTCTGGATTTTCGTGCTTTTCAGATTATAATAAATATTTGTACAACAATAATAGTTGTCCGTATTTCTATACATCAAACTTCCTTAGTATATATAATAATACATCTTTTGTGAGTAAATTTTTATAATTCAACCTATTATACTGGTTGATCGAATGATCAGCTGATTCGCTCAGTATTGATTCAAATAATTATCGATTTATTCAAGATCGACTGATTCTTTTCAAAAATGTAAACAAATAATTCTAACCTCAACGTACATGCAAACTTTTATTTTTTATAATCCGCCAATAATAAGTAAGCCGCTTTATAATTTTTTAATTTTGCCAATGGATTCTCATAGTTGTGGAATCACAATTATACATGTTTTCTTATCGTTTTTGATAATACTATTACTCTTTATCGCTAATAATATTCGATTTAAGTTGATTGATCCTTTGACCAGGTCTAACTTCTTTTCCATTTTATAATTCTATTAAAATTCACTGGTTCATTTCAAAATATTTGATGGTACTAAAATACCACGTGACAATGTGTAATTTTGTTAGTTTCTATAGTCCAACTCGTGATATTTTACTACAATATTTCAATGTGTATTTGTAAATTTGTTCGTTTCTATAGTCCAACTTGTGATATTTTACTACAATATTTCAATGTGTATTTGTAAATTTGTTCGTTTTATAGTCCAACTTGTGATATTTTACTTATTATTGACGAAGCCTATTGCTTGCATTTTTGTAATGTTGTTTTATGGCCAATAAAATTCTTGATTCTTGAAACAAAACAGTTTCCAGCATGTCAAAAATTTATTATTTCCTGTACGGTACGAAATGTCTTGACAAACATATGATCATGTTTTTGATCTACATCAAAACATGATCAATAGACAATAATCGGTTGGATGAAAATGATCTAGACACCAATAGAAACACATCCTCTCCGTTATTCTGTTATAAGTACTTACTTATTTCCACATCCCATAATTCTGACAGAAGTGATATTCAAAATGAAAACATATTTTTGCGAGTTTTCATTTTCATAAAAAATATATTTCCTTCACAATAGGAAATAGTGTAGGCTACATAATAGCCTACATAATTTGGCAACACTGTTATTTCATCGGCTAAAAGTCTCAACTCATTTTATACAACTATAATAGACAATTTTTTAATTATGCAATACCTTACTACATATATGTAGTATATATAGGTACCCTTATTCTATTAGTTATTGGTTTCAATGTTATAAAAACTCAATATTCAACAAAATGAACTTTATTCCTTCTGTATTTACTAGCTTTTGAGGTCTATCGATCACCGTACCACTGAGAAAACTAGTGCGGGAGTTGAAGTTCTCATTCTAGACACCAATTCTTCTATTAAAAATAAAACTAAGACATCGAATAATATTCTTTCTCGATTTTCACAAAACATTAACACATATTTGTGACAACCAAATAAACCATTAATCTAAATATGGAGCATACACTAATGAACAGTGACCGATACAATAATAGGTAGTAAATGCGAACAAAGAAAATACATCCCGAGGCTCAGCCTTTGGGGAATGAAGTGGTACCTATATCAGTTTTATTCATATTACTCCTTCTCTTAGAATATAGAATCTTTAGAACAAGCTCGACAATCCCAATCATTTATAACGTAGGCTACCTCAAATTAAACGATTCAAGAGAAAAAAGGTCATTTTTTCTCATATAATTCAATATCATTGATTATTCACCCTTTATTGAACTCAATAATTTGTTGTAAGTTGTTTGTTTTACATAATTTGAATTATAACCTGTCTCTGATATGGCTTTATGATTGTTTACATCCATAATTCCAAATTATCAAAATATTCAATTTTAGGCTATTGATAAAGTGCCCTCTTGTAAAATATTTTTCAAGGGAGAATTATTAATAGATCTACGACATTACATTATTATCATTTTCCATGGCCAAAATCACTGGAATTATGACAATAATTCTCTCACAAATAACTATTTGACATACTCATATTGGCATACAGCTTAATCAGAACTTCTGCTACTCTATTCCTTATCAATATAAATAAAACATCCCTCTAATAAAAGGAGTTTAAATATGTGATCAATTGTATGTGATTGATAATTATTGTGTTCACCAATAAGGTACCCTTATTATATACAGGGTGTACTTATATACTTATATATTTACTACATCCTTCAATGATCAGACTTTCACTATCCTTCATAATAATAAATGGAATTGAAGTATGTTATCAACTGGTGTATGGAGAATGGAATTATCACAATCTATATAAATAAAAGCGAAATGGCACTGACTGACTGACTGACTGACTGACTCACTCACTCACTCACTCACTCGCAGAACTAAAAATATACCGGACCAAAAACGTTCAAATTTGGTAGGTATGTTCAGTTGGCCCTTTAGAGGCGCACTAAGAACGGATTTGGAAAAATTCCAACTCTAAGGGTGGTTTTTAAGGGTTTGAAGTTCGTCTTTTAGCATGTATATTCTCTTATTCCAATCTCTGATTATGCTTATAATTGAAATGTCCATACCATATGATATTATAGAACTATAATCTAGAGAGAGTACCTCTTCGAAACAGTTGTTAACTGGTAACTAAATTAATAATTTTAAGGGTTGGCATTAAGTTGAGTTGATTTTGTTAGGTTGGTACCAAGTTGAAGACTGAAATGCATTTATCGCGGAAAAATTGATTGGGCACTACTACTTCAATCAGAGCTATTCCTGGGAATATTATATTATATTACTAGCCGTCAGGCTCGCTTCGCTCGCCATATCCGTTTAGCCAGACGTTTAGTCTGGACCCCCGACTGGATCGTCCTAACTTATGATAAAAATATGACATAAAATTTCAAATTTGGTAGGTATGTTCAGTTGGCCCTTTAGAGGCGCATTAAGAACGGATTTGGACAAATTTCCAAAGATATGCTCAAATCTGTTCTTCTCTCAGGTTTATCGAGAATAAATAAACAGAAAATGTTCAAATTTAGCTCAGCTAGGGTGTGATAATGTTGCGTTAGAAGAAATTTGAAATAATGCCAAAGATACGCCCAAAATTCGCGGTTTTTTGCGTTTTTTCAGTTCTTTCATCAAGTAATAGACAGAAAATGTTCAAACTTGGTACAGAGGTTTAGCTAGGGCCCGCTGATCTCATTTTTGGACGATCCACTCGGAGGTCCAGGTTAGTCGGATATGGCGAGCGAAGCGAGCCTGACGGCTAGTACTATATACTTCTAATAATCCGATCTCCTACTACCATGCTTCATTTAAAACATATGACTGTGATGAACTTGTATATTTATGTACAAAGGAATTACATATTAAAAACTGTACTTTTAATATATATTTGAATGTCAAAGTACAGAACCTGCCAACCAAGCTCAAAGTGAGCACGAAAGAAGTTGAGAGTACTTTGCTGATGAACTTTGACCCTGAGAGAAAGGCGATGTCCGGTGACAAGTGCTTCCGACTGTACAAAGAGCCCGAGCGAGGTCGACAGATCAGCATTCCGATCAACGACCTGCAGATCCCTGTCTTCGTCTATGAAACTGACAACGATCCAGAGGGCATTCTGGTCACTGATCAAGTTATACGATCAAAACTGCAAGTTTGCTTGGAAGTGGTGAGTATATTAATGGCCGTTTGCACACTCAAAACTGAAACTGAATTTAATCAGCTGGTGGCAAAATGAATCACATTACGAACAAGACTTGATATGGATTTTATCCAGTTTAAAATGAAATTTAGTTTAAACTGACACTGTGCGCACAGCACTAAGAGTAGGCTTTGTTATGAATGTTTATAACTATATTATTGTCTATAAATCATCTTATACAGAGTGATCTAAAAGACGCACAATCCAATTTTCAAAGCGTGTATGACCACTACCTCCGTAAACAAGCCATAGTGCATTCTGATGACGTCAGCACAGGTAGGGATCCTACACCAATAACAATTTGTTGATTTCAGCTGATCTGTATCAGCTAGTGTTTTTATTGGTGTAGGAGCCCTACCTGTGCTGACGTTACCATCAACCACCTGTCTTGCTGTGTTTTCGGAGGTAGTGGTATTTACCCTCACCAGGTAAATTAATCGTAGTCTCTGTTTAAACCATCAGCTGCCCCAATTGAAATACATTAAGTTTAGAGTGGGGGTGCAAATAACCCCTGAGAAAGTGAGCTTACAATATTGTTCGAAATTTATGTTTCCTATATTATGCCTTCCAGTTGTTTGATCCAGTTTTTAATGGCGCATTTAAATTTTCTTGAGTTTTCTATTATCTTGATGTGCACAGGAAGTAAATTGTGGTATTTGGTGCTAGGTGGTTGAAGTAGTGTTGTTGGTATGTTGCCTTCCTAGCCACGTTCGTGATGAGAAGGCTTCTATTCCTTGTGCTATGACAGTGGTTTCTGTTTTGAAAGCTTTCTGGGTTTTTGTGTAGTCTGCAAATAATTCCTAGGGAGTAGAGTTGTCTTGCGTCCATCACACCAAACTCATTGTAGAGCTGGTCTGACGGATAACGAAGAAAGTGGCTTCTGCTTGATGATTTTGATTATTAGTTTTTGCACTTTTATAAGAAGTCGAGGTGAACGTAGTTTGTTTCTCCCTATCCTACAATTTTATAGGTACGGTACGCAAAACTGAACTAATAATGTGTTTGTCCATCAGTTCGCCGTGCAGCTCGCCATACAATATTTGGCTATCCATCACAAGTGGAAAACATGCGAACATGAATACAGAAGTATGGGCCATTTTTTATTTGATTAAATTCATGTTTTGAACAATTCATTGTTACGAATGACAAATTGATAGGAGCTTATAAATATTTTCTAATTCAAATGAAATAACTTCTGGAAAAATAATGATTGGATAATACCAATATTAATTATTGTTGACCAAGAACTCAGTACATCGACAATTCATTCAACTAATTCGGTACTGATAAAATTATAATCATTTTTTTTATTGATAATCAATTTCATCAACTAATCATAAACTGACTGAAAAAAGTACTTCAATTTCCATGAATTCAATTATATAAATCTAAAGTGTAGGTCATATTTTATCTAAATTCACAAAGAGTTCGATTCTTGTTGGCAAGAAATCATTGTTATTTCACTAAAAGATAGGATAAAATGGATAGTTGCCCTTCCAGGGGGAGCTTTGACAACCCACAAGACTCATTTTTCATTTACATAAATATCGAAAAAGAGCATAGGACCTTATTTTTTTGTTCAGCTTGCCAAAATACCCCTCATTTCAATATTAAAATTTTCGACTGACTGTACAGTGAGTCAATCATTCCATCAAGGCTTGAATAATTTTGAAATTGTAATTAAATAAAATGGCAGAAAATATTATCATGTAAATATCAACACCTTTAATTAAAGACATATTAACTGCATGCGTTTTCATATTGCCGATACAGCATTGATAAAACTGCAGACGTTTATTTAGCAGTCTCAAAAACTGTTCTAGCTGAAAAATTGATAATCCAAGCCACGTGTAGGCCTATACATTGCATCAGGAAAACGAAGTTCAAAACTATGGTTTTCCTAAACATATGTTTTTGAGATAATTTCTTTGATGCAGCTGTTTCACATTCACCATTATATTATACAGAGTTTATGAAAATAAAATATTTATTGACTACCAAAACAATACTATTATTATATTAATCATAATAATTAATTATCAAAACAATACTTTTATTATATTAGTAATAATAATATTATTAAACATATTTATCATTATCAGAACAATATTATTGAGGTTAAGTGGAATCAGGTAGAAAGCAATAGTAGAACAGATGTTCTTTTTGAATTTCTATCATATTATTTTGTAATTTTCAATGATTACAACATATGTTAGAATATCACATGTCAATAAATAAATTATCCCATTTCCATATGGCGTTCAGCTTACCATGTTCATAACCTTACTTAATAGGATCCTTTTTCATCCTTTGAAACCCTTAGAGGCAAAATATCTAAAAATCCGTTCTTAGTGCGCGTCTAGCATGTTTGAAGAATATTTGTGCAAAGTTTCAAGTCTGTAGGACAATTAGTTTGAGCTGTAGTGTGATTTTACATAAAAATTTTCGAAAAATGCCCTCTCCTGGACCCCCCCGTGCTCCTGATCGAAATTTTCTGCATAGATCTAATTTTTTTTCGTAGCTGAACAAAAAAGTTCCTCATGACTTTGCTGTGCAATGAGCGGTTAAAAAGTACAAAATTTTGGGTGGGCCCCAGCTCCCTCAGGGGGGCAAATTTCTGAAAATCCTTTCTTAGTGGATGTTTTCAGGCTACCATAAACAATTGTGCAAAATTTCAAGTTTTTAGGCTCAGTAGTTTGGGCTGTGGTGTGATTTCAATCTGTCGGGGCTTAGCCTTTTATAAGTATAGAGATTACTAGCCGTCAGGCTCGCTTCGCTCGCCATATCCGTTTAGCCAGACGTTTAGTCTGGACCCCCGACTGGATCGTCCTAACTTATGATAAAAATATGACATAAAATTTCAAATTTGGTAGGTATGTTCAGTTGGCCCTTTAGAGGCGCATTAAGAACGGATTTGGACAAATTTCCAAAGATATGCTCAAAATCTGCGTTTTTCCATAGTTTTTTTAGCGTTCTTCTCTCAGGTTTATCGAGAATAAATAAACAGAAAATGTTCAAATTTAGCTCAGCTAGGGTGTGATAATGTTGCGTTAGAAGGAATTTGAAATAATGCCAAAGATACGCCCAAAATTCGCGGTTTTTTGCGTTTTTTCAGTTCTTTCATCAAGTAATAGACAGAAAATGTTCAAACTTGGTACAGAGGTTTAGCTAGGGTCTAAAAATTTTGTAATAACATGACTTTGATATTTCATCAAAGATACGCCCAAAATCAGCATTTTTCCAACGTTTTTCACAGCTTTTCTGCGTTTTCTCAGTACTTTGACTTTCTGATGGAATGAAGCATGCTCAATTGGAAAATGCAGGCGAGCGAAGCGAGCCCGCTGATCTCATTTTTGGACGATCCACTCGGAGGTCCAGGTTAGTCGGATATGGCGAGCGAAGCGAGCCTGACGGCTAGTACTATATACTTCTAATAATCCGATCTCCTACTACCATGCTTCATTTAAAACATATGACTGTGATGAACTTGTATATTTATGTACAAAGGAATTACATATTAAAAAACTGTACTTTTAATATATATTTGAATGTCAAAGTACAGAACCTGCCAACCAAGCTCAAAGTGAGCACGAAAGAAGTTGAGAGTACTTTGCTGATGAACTTTGACCCTGAGAGAAAGGCGATGTCCGGTGACAAGTGCTTCCGACTGTACAAAGAGCCCGAGCGAGGTCGACAGATCAGCATTCCGATCAACGACCTGCAGATCCCTGTCTTCGTCTATGAAACTGACAACGATCCAGAGGGCATTCTGGTCACTGATCAAGTTATACGATCAAAACTGCAAGTTTGCTTGGAAGTGGTGAGTATATTAATGGCCGTTTGCACACTCAAAACTGAAACTGAATTTAATCAGCTGGTGGCAAAATGAATCACATTACGAACAAGACTTGATATGGATTTTATCCAGTTTAAAATTAAATTTAGTTTAAACTGACATTGTGCGAACAGCACTAAGAGTAGGCTTTGTTATGAATGTTTATAACTATATTATTGTCTATAAATCATCTTATACAGAGTGATGTAAAAGACGCACAATCCAATTTTCAAAGCGTGTATGACCACTACCTCCGTAAACAAAGCCATAGTGCATTCTGATGACGTCAGCACAGGTAGGGATCCTACACCAATAACAATTTGTTGATTTCAGCTGATCTGTATCAGCTAGTGTTTTTATTGGTGTAGGAGCCCTACCTGTGCTGACGTTACCATCAACCACCTGTCTTGCTGTGTTTTCGGAGGTAGTGGTATTTACCCTCACCAGGTAAATTAATCGTAGTCTCTGTTTAAACCATCAGCTGCCCCAATTGAAATACATTATAAAAAATATTGCCATAGCTTGAAAAATTCATGAATTAGTTGAAAGTTTGTTTTAATTATGCTATTGTTGAGCATACATTATACTTACTTGCTTGTTTTGCTGATTTAAAAACACAGCTAGATCATACCACCTAGTGGATGATCTTGTTCAATGTCAAAAAACCACTATACAGTATTTTTGTGGTTTTGTTTAATTTTTTTAAGAACTGGTCAGCTAAGAGTTTTGATTGAAGACCGTCTATCTCTGTAGCAATTTGCGGTCTATGGTCTTTTCCAACACTGAACTTGTAAAGAGTACCTATATGAAAAAAGTATTATAAAGTGATACCGGGTGTTTGAAAATGAATGACGGAATTTTAACATGTTATAATATTTACTACATCCTACTTACAGAAAACTTTATTAGAGCTTTGGCTCTTCCTTCATCTGACACAGGATGAAACAGAAAACTTAATCTTTCAACAAGATGATGCGTCGCCTCATTGGTATAATGAGGTAGTACCTATCTGTACTCAACCGCTGGATTGGCCGTGAGGACCCTGATGACAGGGCTTGTTTTCCATGGCCTCCACGGTCACCTGACCTAACGCCTTGTGATCTCTATCAGTTTTGGGGCTTATTGAGGACTGTGTGCATGTGCTTCCACTGACAGCTCGACCTTCCTGAATAGGATTGAAACAGCTGTTGCAGCAATTACTAATGAGACTCATAAAAAGTTTATGAGAACTCGATTCGCGAAGAACTCGCGTACCATCTTGATGTGTGTCGAGTGAGTGCTCAAATTGAACACTTGTAGGTAGCTATTATGTAAAACTAAGTTTTTAATTCAATTTTTTAAAAGTGTTCCATTTGAATTTTTTCATTACTAGGCATATTACCAGTCTCTTCCAGTTCAAATTCAGTTGTCTTGAACGTTGATTTTGGGAATAATTACACTATTAATTGATTGAAGTTTGCCCATTCATCAGTATTATTCTTGTGCTTATTTTATGATTCACTGTTGCAGGCCAGTATGTATTACGATGAAATATCAGTGAGGAGGGGTAGATTGTTGGTTCATTTAGCAGAATATGCTCCCAACTCAGTGATTGGTTTCTTGCGACAGCTTGCTGAGGCTATAGTCAACCGAAGAATCAACTCAAAATCTAAAATAAATGGTGAATATGAAATGTTTCATACAATAATTATTATAGTTCTTATTGTCATTGGCCTAATATGGAAGTTAGATCCAGCTAGTTGCGATTAATCATATTGTATTTAATAACTTGATTAATTAAAACGTAGGTAGGCCTATACAGAGCAATCAAATTGTCTTTTTTTCGTTAGGGCTGCTCTTGAATATAAATAGAAATCTAAGTACCCTTTTTAGTTTTTTTTTACTCACAGCATGCTTCGCAGCATTATATAGCAATGCCATTATCAAGTGATTTGATAATTTTATTTATTTATTTTTCAATCACTTGATGATGGCATTATATAGCCGAAACATTTTGTGAGTAAACAATTTTATAAAAGGTACTTAGATTTCTAATCTTATTCTTATTTATAGAACAATCAAAATATGCACAATGGGCTCATAGAGCAATATGTAACAAACCTGAATTTTATGAGAAAGAATCTTCAATCAATAATTTTAAGTAACAAAAAATTCAAATGTGTTAATTCGAGAATACCTTCCTACAATTCTTTGAAAAAATGCTTAAATTTACTTCTTTAGTTGAATGTTCTCAAACCCGTGGTAATCTTTAGAGCTTAAAAGCTTTCACATGTGTCAGTTACATACTTCTTTCTAGTTCTTATGTGGACGCGAGTTCTCTTCAATCACTTACATCACTGCTTTATCAAACCTATATTGTAAAAATTGTGAATTGGATAATTACTCTTGTTGATGAACAAGATTAATTTAAATTAATTTTAAAAAATATTGAACTCACACATTCTATGAATGAAGTCATATTTTTCAAATCATCAGATAAGAAACATTAATTTGATAAAACTGCAATAAACAGTAAGTTTAAAATAATTTTTAATTCGAGGACAATCAATAATGATTGTAACATTCATAACAATTTTAACTTTTCAGGATTTTTAAATAAAGTTCATGAAATGTCTTCAGCTGACAGAACTATTCTGAAGAAAGATCTTGGTGACAAGGTCAGTAGACACTTGTAACAATGAAGCTACAAGTTTGTAACATTTCAGATTAAAGGAGACTCAAAATATTCTTATATTTTTGTAAACTCACTAAGCCCAACGTAGATAATAAGAACAGATCACTGTGAAAAATATAGAACCAAAACATACTCTAAAAGAATTTCTCGTTGCAAAATTACTCATGTTTCTTCACAAAATAAATTGGTGGTTTATTAAAAAAATATTTCGAATATTTCGCACTATTATAATAATATTATTTGGATAAGAAATTCGGCCTGGACAATACCATTAATGTGTTTATAAAATTTTTACTTATCATTCATAATTTAAAATTGCTATTGACTCCAATTGAATTGGATAATTTTGAGAACCCTTGATATAAAATATAAAATCTAATATAATTACAAAAAAATTCATTCATTTACAAAATTTAATCAACAAAAAGGTACTTTATAATAGCCTACTATTTAAAATAATATCAATTTGAAGCTTCTCTAGTGAAATCAGAAATTTATCAATTTTCAACTTGAGCGTATGAATCTGATACAATCATGAATTAAAGCTATTTTATTGCTACAAATATATTCCAACATTGGTGAAGGCTGCCATCAAATTCAATAAATCATATGGATATCAATTATTGTATGGGTCAACTTGTATCTGTATACTATGTATATTTGAGAATAAAAATACAATTTAATTATACTGAGTAATTACTGATGCATCAGTAGTATAGTTTATTTTGAAATAATACTCAACATGGATAAATATCTTCTTTTATTCACATAGACAATAATTGACACATGAAAATACCTACTTATTTTAATCTTATTCATTATTTCTTCCAACTGATTTGAAATTTTGTAGATACTATAACCCGGTTGCACTAAAGTCTTTAATCCGTTTGATCTTAAAATTTTAATCCTGAGTAAATGCCATCATAACCAATCGGGGAAGTCTTCTTCTTAGAAAATTATCCACTGATTGGTTCTCGTGGAATTTGAACATGATAATAATTTGTGGCCTCAAACCAGGCCTCAATCTTGTAAACTTTCCATTTTTATTGGTAAACTCACCAACTTTGAATTTTAGCTTCCGTTCCGAGTGACATTCCTTCAGTGCCATAGTGATATTTGTTGAAATTCAGTGTTTAATTGAAGTGATAATTTTATAATTCGTCTTTGTTGTCTATTTCAACTCAATTATAATATGTTTTTCAGCCTGAGCTGGATAATTTCCGACTATTGAGCCGTTTGAAGACAAAAGTATTCTCAGAGTTTTACAGAAGAGTGGCTCATTATGTAAGTGTGTTAAGTTTTATTATACCATGAATACATTTTATTAATTTGAGGAATTGACAATTTGGACTTAGCTGGAAAATTGAATCCCCAAAACTTGACCTCCAATAATGAGCAAAGTTCACACTTATTAGAATGAATCTACTTTTTCTATTATTCTTTAGATTCTGAATAATCAAAAATATACAGTATGTTATCAATTTGAAAACAGAATACTGTATAATATTACTTGTCGGAGTTTTCTACATGGCATAAGTCTCAATCTAAAGAAATATCCCTATCAGAACTATTCTCGATCAGAGGTGTAGTGGTGTGTGTACAGTGTTTCCACACTGCCTAACCACAGTGAAATTTTTTTTTAGTTTAGATAAATATTGATTCTATTTATGAAATTATCATTGTATAAAACATTATCTATACATTGAAGATAAATTTATGAAAAATAAAAATGTATAGGTAACTTGAATAGAAATACTGATTTCATGTGGTAAAAATATGTTGTGTATTTTATTATGTGAATATATTATTATTGCACAAATTATAAGGGTACCCTACCCAAGAAACAACACTCAACCAAACTGAAGTCTATCTTGAATTATTTTAACATGGATACGAATTGACAAATATATATTTATTTAGTGCTCCCACATTAGATAACTTGCCACTACACCATTTATTCCGACAAAATCTTTTGAATAGCATTTTGTGAATTTCTAGAATTGAAGGTGAGGATGCTATAGAGACAAAAAACTCACTCATGTTGTGTTGCGAGTCGACATTTTTGAAGAAAGTGGTAGGCTATGACCATACAGCTTAGATTGAAAACATATTTATGCGGTTTCATACCTTTTCAAAATGAGCTGAAAAATATAATAAAAATGTTGAAAAATGATACTTTGATTACTTTACTTGTTTTCAACTTTAATTCCAGGAACTTGTGGAAGGAGAAAAAGAAGTGAGCCATAAGCATTTATTTCTTATAAGACATATGCCACGCTTATATAAGACTGGACTCTATCCATTCATTGATTTTATCTCGGAATACATTGCTAACAACCAAATACGGACGCTAGATCAACTTGAAGGTGAGAGCAGCTTGATGAGAACTGAATACGCTAGGAAATTCTATGCTAACTTGAAATTAATATGAGGAATCCAATATGTAAACAAGTAGTTATCCGTCTTAGAAATGATAGAATGTCCTCTGAAGAGGAATAAACTGAAGTGTTTCATTTTGGCTACAAACGATAAAATTTTGGCTACAAACGTAGGTTTCATTCTGATTTTACAAAAAAAACTGTTTCATGCTTCTTAAATAATTCAAGATTAGCCTATTTATTCAAAATAAGCCTATTTATTCAAAATTAGCCTATATTTATTTAATTATCTACCTGAATTATTTAGGTAGATAATTAATAAATAATTTTCTTGGAGTCTAACACTCAAGTTGTGAATGATGGTACAATATATGTAACATGAAAAATAGAAAATTTAAATTCTCAATTATTTGTTTTACACGGTACGGTAATTCGTGGTTGTAATATTGCTCTCATCAGAAGACTATGATTCATCAACATGATTTTGTATTAAATTATCAATACCCGTATATCCTAAGATGATGAATTTACAGTTGTAGAATTTCAGTTTATATAATTCTGGGATATACTCAATTGGTATGAGGAAATTGTTAGTAAATTCACAATACCTATATCCTTGGGATCATAATCCATAATAGTACTACTACATTATTGTTTATTATACCAAAAATACTTTTGTCCAGGCCTAGAGACTGACTAATTCAATTTCCCCCTGTTATACGTTAGGTTTGTAACTATTTCTTTGAAAAGATTCTAACTTCATTAGCTGTAGCACTGGTATTATATTGCTACTTCTATTGTTCTATAATTCATGTTTGAAATTCGTGGGTCTGAATGGAAAGTAAATTTGAATAATTATTTTCCAACGAAATTGTAACAATATTTTCAAAGAATTAGTTTGTTGGAAAAACTTAGCTGTGCTAAAAATGAGTAGGCCCAAGTTGGTGTATTTTGTAGCTTGGCATTTTCTTTAGTGGGTAATTGGGTACCTATTTTCCTTTTACAATTTTACAGTGATTGTTGAGTGTAATATTTGATTCTAATTTCTAATTTGGTCTCTTATTCTGATAGATCTTTGAAGAATCAGAATCTTGATTCTATATTTTAAACGAAAAATTGATGTTGAATTCCTGAAGTGAACACATACACAATGACTACATTCAAACATAAAAATACATATCTATGTCATAACCTTTTTTTGAAAGAAAATGTATAAACATTTGTGAGAACGGTTCTTGGACTAATCGTGCCTGGTTGTTTACTCAGAATAATAATTTCATGATTTGTTTTGTATTCTACGTTTTGTATGGTTGTATGAATGAATTCTGAAAAGCTTTTCTAGAATTTGTAATAGAGGCTACTATACAAGTCATAAATAATAATATGATTATAAGTAGGTAGATTTCTTGTAATGCCATTGATTATGTAATATTACATTTTTTCTCGATTAAAATCGAATCTTCAATTCGAGATCTATAAAACTTGATAGTAAATATCAGAGTAATCGATATGCGGACAACTTTTTAACTGAGAATTTATCGTAAATAATTGTGTTGCATTCCATGGTATCACCGAAACAGAGAAACAGAATTAATAGATTATTATAAATATAGAGGATATATAAATTTAAAATAACAGTTTCGAAATAAAGTTTTATTGAGAACAAATGTAAAATGTAAATTCTAAACTTGTAATTTATAATTTTTTGGAATTTAATATCGGTGATGTGTTCATGAAGTCATCACTGATTTTGAGGTGTGGTTTTTGCTCTGACTTGTTTGGTCTTCTCTAAAAATGATGGCTGGCTATGTGTTCTAATTTTGTGCTCTCTGAATATTTTTCTGTTTAATTGAAATTTTAATGTTTCAAATTGAGTTTTGAACAGTTGTATGGTGTTCTAAGTTTGTGTATTTTGATTTGTGTGTCTACAAGCCTATAGCCATTGTTTTCAACTATATAAAATGGATAAGTATTTTAGCTTGTAATGATGCTAGGATGTTTAAGTGTGTAAGGTATTGTTTTGTGGATTTGTGTTGTATATTGCCAAAATTCTTCTGAAGATTATAAGTTGGTTTGCTCTGAAAACTGGATTCCTCATTCATAGGCGATAGATCCATTCATAGTTTATCAAGAATCTACCACTTTGGAGCCGATAACTTCCTGTAGGTTAATAGGTGTGAAATGCTATCCAACCTATTTAGGAGAAATTGGTAGCACGGCAATTAATACATGTTTTGTTATTTTTTATAGTGGCTCTGATCAGGTTCCTGGTATGCAGTGACGGTAACATCACAAAAAGTGAGTTTAATACATTTTGCGATTTTGGATTGAAGAAGAAATGTTGAAGAATTTGGCGAAGAACTGCCTAAAATAGAAACTCAAATAAATCAGCTATTGATTTTTATTGCTCTAAATAATATAATAATTTATTGTTTTTGTTTTAAATTGATTGCACGATTGAGAACTGTGAAATTGTTCAATTTGAATCAGATATTGAAATTTGTTATAAATAAAACTTGTTATTTGTTTTGTTATCAAATTATACAATTGATGGATAGTTTCATGTCAGAGTTAGTCATTTCCGCGCTACATTTTTTAAGAACAACAGGGATAGGCCTATCTTGGAAATTATTTTGTGTATTATTTATGAGGAATGCAGTATACTCATCTCCTTCAAATTGATTATATTCATCTAGATGGAAGAGAATTTGTAACTCGCATCTCGGCCAGTTACGTGATTCAAATATCATTCTTGTTGACAACAACTAATCAAACTTCCATAGAATAGAATAGGTTTTATACCTTTAAGTACCGTATATACATTATACAATCGGGAACATCACAATGTTCAAAAGATACAAAAATTGAAACAATTAAAACACATATCATATATGATTGATTCAACTCATTAAGCTTATTTACAAGCATAATATGAATAATTCAAATACTATCTCACACACTAAAATTATTGCCAATCTAATACATTATGGAACGTATAGTCTGTTGTGAATAGTTACTAATTATATCCCTATCCATATTAAAAAATTCCGACAGTGAGTAGGCCTATAGAGGATTTTCTGACAAGAGAGTTTTCAATCTACGTTTAAACGAAGAAGCAGACATGGCTCTCACTGAAGCAGGAAACTTATTAAAGATTCTCAAAGAAATAAGCTTCGAATTCATCTGCACTCTCCTCAGCCTAGTATCATCATCAATTTGCAGCCTATTTCCCGTATTATAGTGATGAATGTCCTCCTACATAGAAAAGATTCAATTTTTCTCACATTCAGTGACAGCATTATAGAGAATCTATTGTCCAGTCTGATGAAGTTTTCAAATATCTCCTAATTTAAGGGTTTTAAAGTAATGCTGAAATTCTCCTAAAAACTGGAAATTAATTTAAAAATTGAATATTCTAGAACTAATATTATTATAGCCATCTTGAGTTGGATGCCTCGACAACTAGGCTTAGTCATATGGCCAGTCCGTTTGGAAGCACTGAGAAGAAAGTAAACTTTTAAGAAATAAGTAACTTATATAGAGGTCCACGTTATAATGGTAGTGGAGAAAGATAGGAGAACAGCGTTGCCGATTTAATGCCTGTTCTGTCTATATATCCTGAGGCTATAGAGGAAAGCTGATACCGATGAATCTGATGTAACATTAATCCAGTAAGGATTTATAAGATAAGGTTTTATTATTCTAGTAAGAAATAGTCCATTAAGAAAATTAGTATATTCACTAATTTGTAATATTTTACTTACAAATATTGTACTTCCATTACTTACATTGTACTTGTTAGTAATATTTTATTCGCCAAGAGAATATATTTTTTAATTTTTCTCAAATAATAAATCTCAATAATTGCGATGATGAATGTTGTTAATTAATCATATTTTTACCTTGTTAGAAATCTGAGAATTTTGTGGAGCTAGGAAAGGATAGCGGTATCTGCTTTGTCAAATGATGGACAAGGTTAGCAACATCAATATTAATCAAATAAATTACTGCCATTATAAAGTGGATCTCACTATAGCTGTTCTGAGTTGAACGTTTTTTTTTATTGCAAGAAATAACTAGAACCCTTTTATAGTTTTTCAGACTATACTGGTATTATTATATATGACTAGCAGGTAACCCGTGCTTCGCAAGGGTCTATTTTAAAACTCAACAAACTGAAAACTTGACTTTATGAAATCTAGAAGAATTGAAAATAGGCCTATAAGAATCCTCGGTTGATTACGAATTTATATTCAACATTTCAAGTGAATCAGTCCAGTAGTTCAGACGTGATGATGCGTCAAACATAATTTTCCTATCCTTTACACGTGTAGGATTTTTTTTTTTTTTAAGATTACGTCCTAAAGACTCCAGTCATGGAGTATAAGACAAGTCATGTTATTACATAATAATTCTAACACTAAGTAGTTCAACCTAGTTTAGGTTTGAAAGGAACATGTTATTCAACGCAGAAATCATTGTTATTTTAAAAGATAGGATAAGTTGAATAGTTTCCCTTTCAGGGGGAGCTTTGACAACCCACATAACTCATTTTTTCACTTGAAGAAATATCGAAAATGTGCATAGAACCTTTTTTTTTGTTCAGCTTGCCAAAATACCCCTCATTTCAATATTAAAATTTTCGACTGACTGTAGAGTGAGTCAATCATTCTATGAGGGCTCGAATATTTTTGGGACTGTAAATTGAATGAAAATGGAAGAGAATTTATTTATGTAAGAATATCAGCACCTCTAAGCCATAATAACTGCATGCGTATTCATATATTGCCGATACAGCATTGATGAAACTGTATACGTTTATTTAGCACTTTGTCTCAAAGAAACTTTTCTAGCTGAAATAGTTATTTGTGCAACTAGTGCGCAAAGTGACAGTTTGCTGCACCGAAAGAAACGTTTTCCTACAGTTACGTTGAAAAGTGGCCATTGCTGCACTGATTACAGAACGCAAAGAATCACTTTTCCGCTCTAGTGCGGGAAAAATTTTTCTGCACTCCAGATTTGCAACATGGCAACGCAAAATACTTAGTAGGTTATATGGAGCAACAGTGCAGCAAAATCAAAATGAAGTTGGTAACAGTGACTGCTGTGGCTGCTATAGTGAGCAGAGGTGCAACCAAGCACAACGCGCTAATTATTAGTATTAGATATTATAACCAAGGACAACATTTTTATTCAATTTGACAATAAATTAAGGTTTTATCAATAATAAAATTACACAGAAAAACAATTGATGGATTTCAGGCAATTTTACCCATAATTACCCACTTTTCATATTCAATGGTAACTGTAGGAAAAATTAAATGTGAAATACGTGCGCAAAGTTCCTCTGCTGCACTCAACAAACCATTCCGCCCTCGCCTACGGCTCGGGCGTAAACGTTTCTTTCGGTGCAGCAAACTGTCACTTTGCGCACTAGTTGCACAAATAACTATTACGCCCGAGCCGTAGGCGAGGGCGGAATGGTTTATTGAGTGCAGCAGAGGAACTTTGTGCACGTATTTCACATTAGATTTTTCCTACAGTTACCATTGAATATGAAAAGTGGGTAATTATGGGTAAAATGATGGCTGAAATCCATCAAATGCTTGTGTGTGTGATGCTGATATTAATAACAACCTTAATTCATATAAAAAGTAATAATCCAATTGTAGTTGAAAATTCTCAGCCATAGTTCTCATTCTTATTCATTCAAGAATCAGAAAAAATACAGATAGAACAAAAAATTCGCATTCAAAATACATGCCAACAGCTCATTGGGATGGCTGAACCAACAAACGCGCGACCTAGCGGGAAGAATCGTACCTATATAACTTTGTTTCATTCAGCTAAAAACAGTATTCAGATATTTAGACTTATGGTTAACTAGAATTACCGAAAAATACTATAAGTAAACTAAAAAATATTTATAAAATAACATAGACATCAGAAAATATTTTTTTGTAGTATATTTGGATGTTATTTTATTAATTTTATTGACATGGATTTCGAACGGTAATTATTTAACCTGAAAATTCGAATTTCATAATGTGTGTTTGCTACATTCTCATTGCTTGGAGTTGAAATAATTATTACTGTCAATAGAAAAGAAACATTATTTATTATCAAATGATGAGAAGTTATTATTTAATTATGATTTAGATAAACATTATTATTGTTTTGGATTTCTAGATTGGGATTTTATCATAAATATGTAGCCATATAGCCATTGATGATTCTTATCTAACCACAGACATTGTTACCAACTTAATTTTTATTTTCCTGCACTGGTGCTCCATATAACCTACTAACTATTTTGCGTTGTCATGCTGCAAATCTGGAGTACGCAAAGTAATACTTTGCGCACTAGAGCGGAAAAGTGATTCTTTGCAGCCTGCAATCAGTGCAGAAATGGTCACTTTTCAAGGTATCTGTAGGAAAAATTAATAATCCATGCCACATTTAGGCCTATACATTGCATAAAAAAACGAAGTTTCAAAACTATGTTTTTTCTAAACAGATGTTTTTGAGAATATTTCTTTGATGCAGCAGTTTCACATTCACCATATTATTACCGTACAGAGTTTGTGAAAATGAAAATATAATTATCAAAACAATATTATTGAGGTTAAGTAGAATCAGGTAGAAAGCAATAATAGAACAGCTGTTTTTTTTTAATTTTATCATATGATTTGAATGTGAAATCGCCGTATGAAATCGTATGTCTCATGATTTGAACAAATTTGAACATTAATTATGAAAAGTCTAGAAGGAAAATTGAAATTTGGACTTTGAGGTACACGAGATTGATATTTTTAGAATCTATGTGCAACATTTGGAGATCTAAATCATTTCCGTTTTTCCGGTATGCAATCCACAAGTTGACATGTTTTGATGCGAACAAACGAACACACGAACAAACACAACCCTACTCTCTCTTATTATATAGAATTTACAGACAGAATGTTAAAATTCATTTTGAAGTGTCATGCAATCAAATCTAGCCAGCTGAACCTGGACCTAGTATTGCAGCTTCTCCTGCTGCATGTTGGGGAGTTGGGCATCACATTCTACTTAGAAATATGCCTATGTTCTTATCTTGAACAACTCTTTTGTAGAATGTTGGTGCCTCTGAAAATGACATTGTTGCGCAGGTTCAGTTCAAGGTTCATCTATGCATCCATGCTTCTGCTACAACATTTCTTCATTAATTGAGAATAGGTCTACTACAGTACCCCTACTATTGAGTGAATTCCAACACCGGTTGACTGTAATAAATTATCTATAACAAATTACTGTACATTATACCGAAGACGTAGACTGCGTCATTGAAATTCATGGGGCGGGGTTCAAAAAAAAAAAAAAAAAAAAAAAAAAAAAAAAAAAAAAAAAAAAAAAAAAAAAAAAAAAAAAAAAAAAAAAAAAAAAAAAAAAAAAAAAAAAAAAAAAAAAAAAAAAAAAAAAAAAAAAAAAAAAAAAAAAAAAAAAAAAAAAAAAAAAAAAAAAAAAAAAAAAAAAAAAAAAAAAAAAAAAAAAAAAAAAAAAAAAAAAAAAAAAAAAAAAAAAAAAAAAAAAAAAAAAAAAAAAAAAAAAAAAAAAAAAAAAAAAAAAAAAAAAAAAAAAAAAAAAAAAAAAAAAAAAAAAAAAAAAAAAAAAAAAAAAAAAAAAAAAAAAAAAAAAAAAAAAAAAAAAAAAAAAAAAAAAAAAAAAAAAAAAAAAAAAAAAAAAAAAAAAAAAAAAAAAAAAAAAAAAAAAAAAAAAAAAAAAAAAAAAAAAAAAAAAAAAAAAAAAAAAAAAAAAAAAAAAAAAAAAAAAAAAAAAAAAAAAAAAAAAAAAAAAAAAAAAAAAAAAAAAAAAAAAAAAAAATACCTATATAACTTTGTTTCATTCAGCTAAAAACAGTATTCAGATATTTAGACTTATGGTTAACTAGAATTACCGAAAAATACTATAAGTAAACTAAAAAATATTTATAAAATAACATAGACATCAGAAAATATTTTTTGTAGTATATTTGGATGTTATTTTATTAATTTTATTGACATGGATTTCGAACGGTAATTATTTAACCTGAAAATTCGAATTTCATAATGTGTGTTTGCTACATTCTCATTGCTTGGAGTTGAAATAATTATTACTGTCAATAGAAAAGAAACATTATTTATTATCAAATGATGAGAAGTTATTATTTAATTATGATTTAGATAAACATTATTATTGTTTTGGATTTCTAGATTGGGATTTTATCATAAATATGTAGCCATATAGCCATTGATGATTCTTATCTAACCACAGACATTGTTACCAACTTAATTTTTATTTTCCTGCACTGGTGCTCCATATAACCTACTAACTATTTTGCGTTGTCATGCTGCAAATCTGGAGTACGCAAAGTAATACTTTGCGCACTAGAGCGGAAAAGTGATTCTTTGCAGCCTGCAATCAGTGCAGAAATGGTCACTTTTCAAGGTATCTGTAGGAAAAATTAATAATCCATGCCACATTTAGGCCTATACATTGCATAAAAAAACGAAGTTTCAAAACTATGTTTTTTCTAAACAGATGTTTTTGAGAATATTTCTTTGATGCAGCAGTTTCACATTCACCATATTATTACCGTACAGAGTTTGTGAAAATGAAAATATAATTATCAAAACAATACTATTATAATCTTAGTAATAATTATTTATATTATTCTAATATAATAATATAACAATATCATTATTAAAAATATTCATCAATACAATTATCAAAACAATATTATTGAGGTTAAGTAGAATCAGGTAGAAAGCAATAATAGAACAGCTGGTTTTTTTTTTAATTTTATCATATGATTTGAATGTGAAATCGCCGTATGAAATCGTATGTCTCATGATTTGAACAAATTTGAACATTAATTATGAAAAGTCTAGAAGGAAAATTGAAATTTGGACTTTGAGGTACACGAGATTGATATTTTTAGAATCTATGTGCAACATTTGGAGATCTAAATCATTTCCGTTTTTCCGGTATGCAATCCACAAGTTGACATGTTTTGATGCGAACAAACGAACACACGAACAAACACAACCCTACTCTCTCTTATTATATAGAATTTACAGACAGAATGTTAAAATTCATTTTGAAGTGTCATGCAATCAAATCTAGCCAGCTGAACCTGGACCTAGTATTGCAGCTTCTCCTGCTGCATGTTGGGGAGTTGGGCATCACATTCTACTTAGAAATATGCCTATGTTCTTATCTTGAACAACTCTTTTGTAGAATGTTGGTGCCTCTGAAAATGACATTGTTGCGCAGGTTCAGTTCAAGGTTCATCTATGCATCCATGCTTCTGCTACAACATTTCTTCATTAATTGAGAATAGGTCTACTTCAGTACCCCTACTATTGAGTGAATTCCAACACCGGTTGACTGTAATAAATTATCTATAACAAATTACTGTACATTATACCGAAGACGTAGACTGCGTCATTGAAATTCATGGGGCGGGGTTCAAAAAAAAAAAAAAAAAAAAAAATTGGGAATGTTTGCGAGGGACAATTTGTTGAGGTGGTTTGGGGCTGATAAAACATTTGGAATATTTAGGGGGAATGCTGGGCTTGGAGGAGCCACTCCTGTGTACAAGATTTTATAGTTCTATGTATAGTGTGATAGTTAGCTTGTTACAGTACAATATGTGCTTTTTGCATTTCAACAATACATTCATTTATTCTCCCAAAATGATACATTATGCATAATCATAAATTATGAAGAGTAGAGTATATCACAACATTATTGAAAATTATAGAAATAAATATAATAAAATAATACAATTATTACACGTTGTTCAAAGAAATCACAGCAACTCATCCACATCAATAGAAGAATAAATAAGTACCCCGAGGACTAAAAGTCCTGTTTGGGTCACCATCATATTTTTAATTAAGAAATTGATATGCAATAAATTATTTTGCTGAGTCCGAACTTGCATAATATGACAGGGTGAGGAATTTTAGTTTAGATAATACAGGTATATTAACATTTTAAGCCACTTTCCCTCATTTGAAAAAAATAACAAACAATCGATGCACATTCCAAGCAATCAGCAGACTCATAAAATTCCATTTCATACATCTCCCTCCATACTTATCAACATTACGGTATACGAAAACAACTCGTGTATCTTGAATAATTATCTTCACACAATTTCCAAGAGAGAAAGATTTTTTTAAGAATGATCAAACACATTTTATGCTATACATCATATGTAAGTTTTAAAAAATCAGACTATAATAATATGCAGTAAGATTTCTTATTTAACAAGAAAAAGTAGCAAATTCATGAGATAACTTTGAGCAGAAAGTGAGAATATCAAACAGAATCACCCTCATTGTAAATCAAAGTGATGTGTCAATCTATGTCCATGAAGTGAAACTCATTACAGGGCTGAATATTCAGTTTCTTTCCCCCAAGTACTCCGTTGAGCTTCAATTCCCTTTCAAGTCGGAGGTGTTTTGTGAATTTTCAAAGCGATTTCGAAGCTATAGGTGAGAGAGCGAAGATAAATGTGGGGTGACTGACTTGGGGGAAACTTGGGGAAGGTCTCAGAGGATACAGTTGCTGGGTCGGCAGCACAGCCAGTTATGCCTGGAGCGAGCAAATTGAATCTGGACGCGGCGACTACCTTGAGAGGCGACGGCAAACTTTTAATTTGGACAGCCTTTGCGTTTGACAGAAGAGCAAATTTTGTAAGAAACTTCAACGTGGATGACTTTCAAAATAACTTTGCTCTTATTTTAATAATTGACAAAAAACCTCAGACATCCACCCATCAGCCAATTCTTGTTTGGCTGGTGCACTTTCCCCAAGGGCGTAGCCTCAAGGCCATGTTCCATGACATGAGTCTGCCGGGGGATGGAGGTTGTTTAATGGTAGAATGGTTATGAATAGGAGTGGAAAGAAGACAGAGGGTTGACTACATTAATTTAAAACTTTCCACTTTCAACACGGTCACCAGCGGGACTGAAATTGAATAATGAATCATGTCCTATCGGGATGAAATCACTGCGAAGGAAAAATGTGCAAAAAGTTTTCACTGTTGATTGAAACGCGTGTAATATTTCTCAACGACTTTCGAAACTTTATTACGGGCAGATGTCTCCTCAAGTAACATCTATTCTTACAAAATGCGGACAAGTTGGAGTGGATTTTCCATTTTTCATTTCGAAGGGACTAACAACAAGAAGATGCGTCTAAAACCCCTCATATGATTCCATATATTCATCAATTAACCACAAAACTTCAACATTAAGTGATCAAATCCAATAATGTAGCTACTAGCAATTTGCGACCACTGGAGAAAACTTTATCCGTTGAGTGTTTGCGAGAAGTATCTGGATGGGGAAATGGAAAAAGATGTTTTGAGAGAGCGGAGTATGTTTGGAGTGCAGATTGCATTAGCATTGCATAAGGCTTCAAGTGTTGCTTCATCATGGATGATGTTGGCAGTGGCTCATCTCTGACTGCTGCTCCAAATTGCTTCCATTTGCGTTCTGTAAAAAACCAAAAAGGAATGAGTGCCAGCAATGGAAATGGAATACATCTTTCTCCATTGCAGTCCTGATACAAACAAAGATTGTGGCGAATGAGATCATGAACCCTATTTTGGAAGGAATTAACTGGTATACGAGTATTATTATAATGACCTGTCAATTAATGAAATATTACTGCTTCCTTAGAGTACGGGTTTTTTAACAATCTCTGAAAACCTACAGAGTCAACCTCGAGTATTAGAGTGGGGGTGGGGCCAAGTGCAATAATTTACGGCCTTTTAACAAAATTGGTATTTTGAATAACGAAAAATGAATGTAAATGTGAAATATTAGTATACATCAATCTCAACAACCTCTTTCCGCTTCAACATAAATCTATAATATTCCTCCAAAGATAATCTATTATTTAAGATAATAAAATATTGAACTAACATCGATTCATGTATATAACACATAAAAAAGTATGAAATCATTCTGTTTGTTTCATATTCGTATCTCAATCAATATAAAACTTGACACTAATGGAGCAAAAGTCTCAATTCTACGATATCTACATTACAATTCTACATTATCTTCTACAATATCGATCATGATATTATTATACAGTATTATTCCAAACTGTACACTGTTATATTAGTCACCAGATTAGTTGTAGTATAAACAGTGTTCCGATTAAATGTATGAACAATGAAGAGCCCGTAAGAATAAATTAGACCCTCTCCAGTGAGAAATCTTTTTGCGAGATATGAGGATAAAAGCGAACACACAAATAGAAATGAATGGGAAGAGTGAAGGTCTAGTTGACTGTTGATTTGAGACAGAAGCAGAATGAGCAGGGAGTAAAGAAACGCTTGATATTGGAAAATCAAGAGCACGGCACTTGAACGGAAACCTTGAAGAGGAAACTTGGAAACGAAGTGAGGGAGAAATCTGGAGGAAAACACACATCAACTTTGAGCCCCTTCAGACAGAAGCTTGTCCATATTGACATTTACAGTATCGCTTTTGTTAAGACTGGACTTTCTCCAACTCTCTCCGCTGGCAGTCTTTTTCCTTTATTGTTTCTGCACCCTTATTATAATCCTTTCCCTTTTTTGCTTCTCCAACTTTGGTAGCTCATCAACTTTTCTCAGCCCTCTTTCCTTTCGAGCTCTCCGTGTGATCTCCGTCAAACAAACAACTGAACTCATGAAATTTGGGTTTAGAATTGTTACTTTGTGAGGGGAGATATTATTTATTTGAACTCTCAACATTCGAAAAAGTTTCATCACTATTTTGAAACTCCCCTCTATCCAGCTAATCATATTGGCCTCTATACTATGAAACTTTTATGATAACAAGTACAGTCTTCAACTTGCTAGTTCTTATTTGCAGCATATTTTCTGTAAAAATTGAGAGTAAATTGATCAATTGAATGGTGTGACTCATAACCGGGCATCGATGGACCTACATTTGGAATGTGCTGTATAAATTAGAATATAATGAGCGGTAGAGAGGACCTTGAAGTCCTAAATCCGCCTAATAAGTTTATTTCAATTTTATTCCATTTCAAACAGTTTCGGAGTGAACTCTACTATACTGTTTTTTTTAAATGTTGTAAGTGATTGAATGATAATTAAATTATAATTATTGAATATAATCTTTTAAAGTACCGTAATCTGAATGAATAAAGAATCAACGTTGACCTCTCTTCTTCAGCCTGACATTGAAGGATTTAATTCGCTTTGAACGAAAATAAATATATGTTTCTTGTCTCACCTATATTGATATTCACGTGATAAAGCCAGTGAAAATGATAGGACGGCATAATTATTGACAAGTTTATTTCGCCACCGCCTTCTGATGAAAGTCATCCTGGTATATCTAATGTATTATTAACTATATGTTGATTCCTGTTGATAATCGTAAATAAATTAACTATATCATCTCAAATACAGTTTTCAATTACCTAAGTATTTGCATGTTTAATTACAGAGAGAATCACTAGTACCCTTGCTATTAAACTAGTCCTGTTCTATATAAAATAATATAATAAGGGTACTAGTGATTCTCTGTACTTGGATATATTACTCCAAATACGACTATAATCTTCTCATGAATTTATAATACATTCTATAATTGAGTTTGGAGAGGATAGAGCTATTTGATTTTTTCACTGACATACCAATGTTGATCAGGTGCTGGCTTCATAACGTGAATCTGACTATTATAGAATAGCAACTTGCCTCATTAGAGCCGTATTGGAGATTGGAATCTTCTTGAAATACTGTATTATTATGCACCATATCTATAAGATTACTGATTAGGATAGATCTGAATAATACAATCATCTACAATAAACAAACTTATCTCGTTTCTCAAAGCGTTTCGTCCCTTGTCATGTGTTCTACGTAATTTGTAATCAAGATACTGTATATGTACTGAAAAGGCACAATGATCGAAATGGGACAAGAGGCTGTTGTAATGCACTAGATAACGCCGTTGCGTCATCAGAGCCAGGAGCGGTTGTGTCTAGATCAGAGATGAGGATCAGGGTTAGACTGAGATGCAAAAGGGCTACGGAAGGGATTTGTCAACCCTCCCAAGCACGATGAACAATGACTTCCAAAAGCATTTGAAGAGCCAGAGCGGCAGTTCAAGACAAGCCCTTCTTATTCATCCAGCGAGCTAAACAAAACTTTAGTAACACGTGCCGGCCTAAATGTCCAAGATAAAGAGTTGATATAGGTATATGGTGGTGTTGATAATGTAGATGTAGATGTAGTGGTCGGGTGCGGTTTTGACAACTTAAAAAAATACTATTCGGTTGCCTTTGTTGTCTGGTTGAATGTTTGCCTTTGAAGCCACCCCGAGCCCACGCATAAGTCCCTCCCCACCCCACACACACATTCACGCAACAACAAACGGATGCTGAGTCTGATTAAAGCGGAAACACAACGCACCACAAAGCGACATAACAGCACGCGCTGTGTTATTACGTTTCCGATCAAGAAATGCACGAAAATCATCTCCTCTGCCGTTGAGCCCCGCGGCTGGCCAAACTCCAGTCCAAGCAAAAGCAAATCCACTGTACTTTGTACCATAGAGTAAAAATACTGTTGAAGCTATTTACTTGTCTCTGTCTGTACTAACCAATCTCTGCCCCAGAAAGTGAAAACAGTGAGCGCCCAGACTGAGATACTAATAAGTTATTTTGATTTGCCTTTGGATAATCTGGGTTTTCTTGAACAATCCATGCATAACACTATGTATAAAATAATGCTATACAATATACTATATGATAATATTTCCATTATTTTTATATAATGTTTGTCCTATGCATGAAAAGCATTTCTTATTTTAATAGGACTCCAATAAAATTTGAAATGGATTTTTCAAAAATAGCCATTTCAAGTCACTTGTAGAACTGTTCCTGGAATATTATTCAAGAAGTGATTTATCATGGAAGCTTCAGAGAATTCAGTTGCCCAACAACTCATCAATTATCTTGTTGACTACTTTCCAATCTCCTATTGATAGGGATATTTATCGTTTTTAGAATCTCTTATCCAAGCATCGATGATAATTCAAATTTAAATTCAATCACTCTAGCGTTACTCGTCATCATCCTTCGTGCGATTGAGACATTGAAGGAAATAGATGAAACGCGAGGGCGCTGAGAGCGGAGTCAAATAGGAATAATGAAGAGGAGGGAAAGCCACGACAGTGACAACTGTTCGACTCTTGATTTTTCGACACCAGAGGGAGAAAAAGGCAAGTATTTCATCGTCTGGAAGCCTTGGGCTGTACAGTTGCGGAGAGGCTCCCCTCTGCTTTTTTGTCCTTACAGTCAGTCTCACCTCGTACACACTCAGTTGGCGTTGGCACTGCCTTTTCCTGCTGCATCTCTATTTTATCTCCAAGTCAGTAAAGGGGAGGAAATTTTATAGACGGTTTCCATCATCTTTTTCCAGGGCACAAATCATCGACACTAACATCATCTCACCCTTCCGCCATCTTGGTGCGTTCTGCGCGGCGAAAATAAAAACGAGTTCAAGTCTCTGTCGAAAAAACACTATGCTGTGAGAAGTCATTAGATGATCGTTGTTCTTCCACTTTTTTGTGCTCCTCGAAGAGAATTCAACTCTCGCCATTCTTACACTACTATTAGGCCTGCAAAAGATATAATATCTTCCGGGTTATATTGACTCATATATATATTTTTTTCTAGTGCGCTCTCAAGAAAAACTATGATGGATGGAATCATTTCTCTGGCTCTTCCAAACGCTATTTCTTTTAGACAGTTTTATTCTTGGGTTTTTAGGCTATTCGTGGAAATCGCCTTTTCTTGTCAAATCAACAATCGGTCCTTCAAATGGATCTTAAGCAGGTGAATAATATCGAAAAAAGACAAGGTTTCATAAATATAAAATCGAATTGTCTATTTCAATATTAATAACTCATGTACGGAAGAATGTACAATGAGAAAAATAAATCCAGCTATCAATATCATCATTGTGTATCATGAAAAATATGAGTTCAGAGAGGCAATGAACATTCAATTTACAATAATTTAGCTCTGCCATTCTCGCAAATAAATAAGCAATAGGTTCAATAACTAATCATTAATGAAGTATTAAGAAACTCTTTTTCTCTCTTATGAGTTGTGTTCTACAGACTATTGCAATTCATGTAGATGAAGAAATCTAATATGATATCATTTGATCGGATCTAATCTTGAAGAATCGTTATCTGAAATGTGACTATTTATAATTCAGTATTTTATTGTCAATCATTCATGCAATGTGAATGTTGCAACTAATTATTTTCACTTTTTAAATGCGGAGATTGAAGCTTTCATCTCATTTTAATGATGATTATGGAAATCAGACACAGCTCTAGTGAAATTATGTTAGCTAATCAGTTTTAAAGCAAATCTTGAAGCTCATCTGGGAGATTTATTCTGTTGTGAGACGAGAAGTGCACTGGTGCCGGAGGGAGAGAGCTGGTTGTCTCTGTGAACTTCCATTTCTGAAAGTGGATAGATACCTGGATAATCATTCAGAGTGCAAATGCTTTGGACTCTTGTCAGGTATTTCATAGCTTCAATATACATTGGAGTCACTCTCATTCCTTCACAAATGTCATAAAAAATTAATCAAATTAAAAATGATGAAGCTTCTTACCTCCTTATTTATTAAAAAAGTAGCATCATGACGGTGACCTGCATGCAAAGCAGCATGACTTTGACGCATTTCAATCCTTGCTACATTGAAACTCACATAATCCTATTCACTACCAATCTAAGCGTGTACTTTATTGATGAAATTCTCTTGGAATGATAGAATAAAATCCAATAGAAATGAATATTAAAATATTTATCTATAATCATAAAATATCTTCCTGCTGGAAAATTAATTAGTAGTTTCATAGTTATCTGTATGTGTAAATTGTGATTGATTTGACTAAAGGATATTTCAATAATTTATATCATATTGAAAGAGATAGATCTATATTATAACATTTTAATCAATTAATTGATGAAGTAGAGTGTCTGTTTGTTAGTGTATTCTTTAGCGTCAATTTTGTGGCTCTAATTTTAGGAAAACCAAAACTGTTTGAACATTAAATCACGCTTAAAGATTCCCCTTACTCATAAATTGATGTAAAATAAAGCCCGATTTTTAATTTCCTCTGTTATTTTTCATTATTGAAATACCACAACCCTCATTTGAAATTCAGCATGCTTATTTGAAATATTAAAAGAATTATTGTAGTCCCATTATTGTCATGTGTTTGAAAGTCTCAGTCAGTGGAGTTGATGGAACTTCATTGAGTTCATTGTTCAAGATCAATGAGTTCTTACCCAGAAATATGTCGTAGAAATACTCATAAGGTGGTACTATTTCACTACCAAAAATCAGCTTGTTTTCTTGGAAGCTGAAAATATATGAGGGAAAATAATCAAAATTAAGAACTCTCCCATCAAGAATAATGAGGAAGCAGCAGCAATGGAATGGAAAAATTGAAAATAAACATGTTTCAGATGCTGAATGATGAGAATAAATCAATATTGAGAATATAAAAAAATAGGAAATGTAACAATTTGAATTTGTCAGTAAAAAGTTTGTTCTATAAAGTTGTAGAGGTAACTTGTAAAGATAATGGAATTTCACAGAGCAAAAATTTGCCAGTATGCTGCACAGCAGCTAGTAAACATTGTCAGGACAGAAGTTGCAGTGATAGAGATGGAATAATGATGCAGAACGGAGATAGCGGACCGATTTTGCCGCTCAGTTTAGCACGCAAAGGGGGAGATGGGTTGGTTGTAGTTGTGCATCTGCGATTGCAACCGAAGGCTCCAGACGGTGTCTGTCATCATCGACATCAACATCAACATCGTACATCTCTGTGAAATGAGCCGGCAGATTCACAGAGGAAGTTGTGGCTGGGTGTGAGGGAAGCTCAACCAGTGATAAAGAAAATGTATAAGTAATGACTTGTCTGCCTGGCTTGTGTGTCCAAGCAGACAAAGGTTCCTCCGTCCGTCCGTTATCTTGCTGTGGTTTCTGTATTGGCTCTTGTAGCTCTGAGAGGCTAAAAAATTCACTTCTTATCTTGTTAGTGGTACACAGTACAAACGTATCTGAGATTCCAATGAGGAGATTCAATTATGTGAATTATATTTTATTTCATGAGAGAGAATTAATTTCCAATTAATAAGAATTTCAAACTAAGATAAGTTAATTAATAGTGGAACTCATGAACACCTCTTATTTAAGTCATAGTTTCAGCGTAATTTCCTATAACAATCACTTACGGTACCTGTACATTCTATTATGAAAAATTTTCCTGACAAATGCATAACCATTGGCTGTACTCTCTCGCCGTTTAAACGTAGTAATTGAAGAAACAGAGTTTTCAAGATAAGAAGAATTCGAGTGGAGAGGTTAAAACGATTTAGACCTGAATAAGAGCCCAAAAAGTCAGCCAAAAGAAAGGTTCGGTCTGTGTTCTTGAAATGGAATTCATTCTCACTGATGGAAATTATTTTTCATTCAAATGCAAACAACCCTAAACCTACATTGATTAAAACGAATTGAATCGGGATTGGTTCATGGAATATTTATCAGTATTCGTTGAGGCAAACATAATAATCAACGCCCTATTGATTTCAGCCATTTGTTTCGCTTTGTGACTCCACTGAATATGCGATTGCCATCTGCACTCGGATGTGGAAACTGGGAAGTGCTTTGAGATTCCGGCGAAATAAGGTTGATAATGTGAGGAAGACAATAGCATTCGGTTGAGTGTGTGAGTGAGTGAGCGAGAGCAGACTCCATATGGAAGGGGGACGGCAGGCAGCTCTGATGGTTTCTGCACACGGAACGTCGACTGTTGTGAACATTGTTTGCCAACAGATATCTGCCGTATGACGTGGCAGCGGGAAAGTCGAGTTCTGTGTAGCTCACAGGATGAGCAACGGATTCATCATGGACCGAAGGCACAGAGGGTCCATCAGCCCCCATCTTATTGCGACCCCCCGGCGAGAAGACAATAAAAGTAACCTTGTTACTTTTCTCTCAGATTTAAGCTGAGAGGGATTTTCTCTTCCCCCTCCGACAAAGACAGAAGAATTCCTCCTCTCCTCATCATCGCGATCGTTCGAAACACCCAGGCGCCTCAGGCTGAGGCTGCAGAGTGCAGACGGCGAGAAAGGCAGTGAGACGGCCGAAACCGAAACTCATGATTACCCTTTTTAATTCATTCATTTTTGTATTCGGTTTCTTCCCATCACAGCCAACCGTTCCCTCGTTTGCATTTAATGAAAAGACAATTATTGTCTCATTATGCTCCGCCTTTTTCATCTGAAGTACTTTTAAGATTGAATTGGATTCTTTTGTTCTGTTTAAGCGGAATGACACAATTATTCAATGAAAAAGGACACCCCTTTCCTGTTATTTTTTGAGAGGTAAGTGAGACTATGATTAGTTCACTGAAGAATTCCAATTGGAATTGTCTCGTTTCAATTTAATTTCGTTCCAAGCATTTCTATGTTCCCTCAGAAGCAGGAATGAGCTGGAAGAGCGATACAGGTGAAATTTACCGATCTCGTAGAATCAATACTTTGATGAAGCAATTTGTATGGACTAGCAGGTTTTATAATTATCACGCTTTTTGCTGCAAGATAATAATTTATTACAGTGAAACCTCTCAATCAAATCCAGGAAATGTAGGTACTCCCTGATTAAGCTAGCCGCATATTGAGATGCGACGAGAGTCTGATAGATGAGTAATATCATATAATCATATTGAGACAAACCAAGCACATGTGAACATTCTAATGAGATCATAAATAGTATTGTATTAAATCTTCTTGTAGACACGCGTCGCGTCGCGTAGCGTCTCAATTTACAAGCCCAATATACTATATCCAAGCTTTATGGTTTTCAAAATATAATACAGGCCTATACTAGTCATATATAAATCTCATTATCCTACTCTGCAACTCTGAACTATTTGGATCATGAGTTTCATTAGTAATCGCTAATGAATTATTATTAAAATACTCATATCAAATCCATAAAAAGACATTTGGTATATACCAGAATCATAAACATTGATAAGAATCAATTTCTCTTGAACACTAAGATTGATGAAATAGGTAATAATATTCATAGCTTTATTGATGAGTAAAGATTAGATTACTGGGATGAGGTTTCTTTCAATTTGGACACAAACTCTAATCACAACTCCAATCATCGAGATCAGCTGCGGAATTCGAATAAAGATTGAAACCAAAATAAAGCTGGAGAATATCGATCTCCTAGCGGAGTCCAGTTGAATGTTAAGATTGCGGATAGGTTGAATGGCTGCCGGAATCTAAACCCTGAATTGCAGTTGAAGCGAGTCGATGACTGGCCGGTCTGCCGAGTAGATCATAGGTCACTGTGAATGGGGCATTCGGCTTGCCATTGTCGATATCGCTGCAGACTAAACTCGGGCATGGGGTAGGACAAGATGATGGAGACGGAAAGGGATAGAGAGAAAGAAAATGTGATAGATAGTGGGTGGAGAGGGATAGAGTGAAGGTAGAGTCATCTAATCAGTGTGAAGCGAGCGGATGGGGTCGGTGGCAGTGTTTCAAATGAGCTTGTCAGTGACCCTCCTTTATAAGAGCTAATCAGCAGGCCCAGCTAATCATAGCCCTTCGCCCTCACCTTCCACGGAAGCCAGGAATCCTAAGGCCCTCAGACCAGGTTGAGCAAGAAAGGGAGGAGCCCTTAAAAGCAGCGGTAGCATCTGACATACACCAGTGTATAAATTCCAGCACTTTATTACCCTCAGACCTGCTTGCCGTGCTCCAGCTTCATCCCACCGGCCACAAAGCAAGTTATTTCGCCAAATGACTCCTGCAGCCGCTCACACTAATTTTAGTATTGAGCAAGCTCGTAGTTTCAAATTGGAGTTGGTAATTGTTCGGAGAATTCAGCTCCTAAAATGAAGAAATAGGCTACTGGGCAGTTGCATTCAAGATTATTCATATTTTAATAGAAATTTGTGTAGAGTTATCTTCTTTGGGAGACCCAAATTGAAATTGTCAACCACTCATCTTTCATTGTTATGAAATATTATAATTTCACAAATTGAAATTATAATAAAATATTATAATAAGAGTGGTTGACAATTTCAATTTGTGTTTTCATTATGGAAAATTACCACAACACAACTCTAAAATTACAAATGAATTTTGAATTATACTGTTATTAAATAACATTATTATAAATACACTATGAAATAAACATACAAAAACATCTATAGATTGTATACCTCAGAAAATACTAAACTGGAAACCATGTAATGAAGCATTACAACAAAATATTTACAAAATAAATCAATTCTGCAGCGATTATTTTTGAAATTCATTCAAACTTTCTCAGCTTGTGGTCCTACAACACTTTTATAGCATAACTAAACTTTTGATAGAATTCCAAGAGAGTTTCCATAAATATAATAATTGATCACAAAATAATAGAAAAATAAAAGTAGTAATGAATCTATGGTATAGTCTTTTTCATGCTTTGTATAATGAATGTCAATTTAGAATAACTACTTAACAAAGTAAGATATTAGGCCTGCATTGAATTGAATTTCTCTGTCCATAAATCTCTAAGCTACTCATTAATGTAATTACGATTGCATTCATCATTGATCGGCCAATTATAAGCTACAAGCATTGTGTTATAAACCTCCAACAGTTTTCGTGAAATTGTTCACTCGAAATGGAATAGTGTCCCACAGTATATTGCATTAGAAGAGATGGCTCGTACCATTTCATTGAACCATTCTCGGTACCAAGCAGTACGTTTGAAAAGCACTTTGCATATAGTTTCCAGTGTAATTCAATTTGCGTCGGACATATACAGGTGAAGGTGAGCGTTTGCGGCTTGTTTCTGGAAATTACAGAACAGTTGTTGTCGTTGGAAACAATAAAAGCAGGCTGCTCGTTTGTGTCGTGTTGTTGCGGAGAGGAAAACTGGCACTATCAACCTTGAGGAGGGTTGGCAGACTGAAAAGATAACAGCCTCTGGCTAGAAGCGCATGAGGGACCGAAGCTACCCCCGATGTTATTAACAATATCAGGCGCTGCCCGCGGGCTTTGCAGCATTTACATGAGTATTTACTTTGTGGTCTTGCCTTGCGGCCAGCCAATCAGAGGCCAGAAACAATGCAGTGTGTTTCTCTTGAGTCCACTGCACCCTGAGACCCACATCACCCCAGCCTAGTGCAATACGGATGCTTGCACGTGAATCTATTTATTTTTTTGCTTTCGATATCTCGCCGTCCCTCGTCATCAGCCTGGAAAAAAGTTACCCATCGAGGGATGCAAAGAACCGCAATGAAATAACCGAGCTGAGTTAATTGAGCGAGGATATAGCAGTGCTTGATGCTCTTGAAATACAAGCGGGGAGTGGAGTGCGTGGGAGAAAAACTTGAAAACAGACGGAGTGATAGAGATAGAAAAAGAGTGAGTGAGAAAGAGTGAGAGAGAAAGAGTGAGAGAGAGAGAGATAGATAGAAAAAGAGACAGTGTGTGTGAGAGAGAGAAATAAAATAAAATAGAAAAGCTGCCTTTATTTTGAGAGAGACAGAAAGCGAGAAGTAATAGGTTGACAGAGAAATAAATGAACAGAGAACTAAAGGAAAGAACTGGATTATAAACGTAGCCTATACAGGTGTAAAGTATAGGGAAATTATGTTTGACGCATTATCACGTCAGAACTACTGGACTGATTAACTTGAAATTTTGCATATAGATTCTTGCTTAACCAAGGGTGGTTATAGACCAATTTTAAATCCTTCAAGATTTGATTAGTTACATCAAGTTTTCAGTTTGTCAAGTTTTCAATTATTTGTCATGCTTCCAGTTTGTATGGAAGCAGCAGAAGATTTATCTTAAAAGGGAAATTAGAAGATAGGTATGATTGGGGATCCTTTTCGAATGATAAAAACAGGTTTTCCGTCACACCCAAATTTTTTCCGCCATTTTGAATCCCAATTCTTTTTTTAATTGGAAGGTGGTCATACTTTACTTGAAATGCAGCTTATAAATTCTTAATAAACCGAGGATTCTTATATGCCTATTTTGAATTCTCCTAGATTTCATTACGTCAAGTTTTAAAAGAGACCCTTGCGAAGCACGGGTTACATGCTAGTCTCTATAATAATCTTCAGCATATTCTTATAATATCAATAGCCTTCTTATAATCGTCTACACTCTCATATTCTTAAATGCCTATTTCCTATTTTGTGATGGCTATCTTTATAACAGGTAGCTTTTGTATTTATTCTTTTGTAGGAATAATGGTGATATATATCATGGTTGAATCTAAAAAGAGTTTTATAGTTCCACACTATTGGTTGTGATAGTATCTGGTATAGTTTCCTCTTCCTCATACGAATTAGTTGAGCCATTCTACTATGAGCAAAAGGTGATAAGCTGCTCTAGACTAGACTCACCTTTTTTGAAGCATTTGCTTCAAAAGTTGAACAAATGCTCTAGTTTATTCATACAATTTTGAGCAAAAGCTTTTACTTTTGAGCAAATGCTCAAACTATTTTTTTGATGAGCATGAGCAAAAGGTTTTGCTCACGTTTATTCATAGAAAATGAAGCAAATGCTCCATATTTTAGAAGTATGAGCAAATGCTCAACTTTATTCATATGGCCCATTGTCATTGTTGCTCGCGTTGTGAAGTCAACTTGTATGATAACTAAGAGAATAGACTAAATCTTTAGTACATAGTTATACTTGTACGATAACTATGAAGTGATGAACATTATTTCTGGACTATTTCCTATCAAAATTTGGGAGAGGATCAACAGGCTTGAAGCCTAAACCTGTTCCTTTCTGTTGTTCCTTCCACAATCATTCATATCATTCCCCCGAGTTAAGACTTATACTGTAGCTATGAATGTAAGAATGAATAAATAAATAACTTATTCGAAATGTATAACAGTACAGTATTGTTTCATCTAGTGATGAACACATTAATGTTATGGATTGAGATTGTGAAATACACCGAAACTGATATCAGAAAGGAATTTTTTTCCCCCAATAAGATAAACTGAAAAAAGACTGTGTATCAAATGAGTGAATCTGTCAAAGTTGATATTCTGATTGAGTAAATAAAGTTTATATTCAGATTTTTGAACTACTGTATAAATATAATCGATAAGGAACTTCGCTCATAGCAGTACAATGTTTCCAAAACTAAAAGTATTGATTACGATTGCAATGATACTATAGTAATAGTAATCATTCTAATTTTCATTTGTTTCAGTTTAGGTGCAATTCACATGAATCTTACAGCTTTGTTAAAACCAATAATGAAACCGGTTGCCTCACGGCGATGTCCTTCATTGGATTTTATTAAAACCGTTGAAGATTGACATGTCAGTTTTGAAAAAGTTGCACCATGATTAACATCATGAATTAGTATATTTCGCACCTAGGGCCGAAAATGAGACTTTTCCGGCTCGAAATCGGTTTTCAAGTCCGAGGCCGTAGGCCGAGGACTAGAAAAGATTGAGAGCCGGAAAAACATTTTTGCCCATGGTGAGAACGTTATTTTTCGCCACACAGAAGAATAAACAATATACATATGAGAATAATTGTTTATTAGGCACTTCCGAAAGCAAAACAGGAAGGTCATAGCTCTAGCAAATCTGAGGTAATCTCAATATCAGGAAATTGTCCAAGTATTTTTATTTTTTATTCTGATTATTTGTCTAAATAACCTAGAAGATTATGTTCAATTATGTAAGAGGTTGAGTTTATACTTTTTATTCTTCCAAATGACAATAAGATGATATTATTATAAATGTTTTGATTCTTGAATAATAAACACGAATGATGAAAAGTTTTTTGATCAGCTGTTTTAGCACACTTGAAATTTGGCCAATCTGAATGTCAATGTCAACAATGCTTGTTGTTGTTGACTTCGGAAGTTTAGGTTAGAAGTTCTATCCTACTCTGAAAATCGAAATTGAATAGTTTATAATATAATTATATCTTATCTGTATTTTATTCATCCAAATAAAATGATAGTATCTTATTGCAGAATACTTATTCAATTCTAGAAGCATAAACTGATTCCGTTTCATAAACCATTTTGTAAACACGTTCACATCAAATCAGAATCAGCTGACTTCAAGGTTATTTTACAGCCCTAGCGCCATAATAGTATATTTCGCACCTAGGGTCGAAAATGTACGTTTTCCGGCTCGAGATCGCGGTTTTCAAGTTTGAGACGAAGTCGAGAACTTGAAGCGTTCGAGAGCTGGAAAAACATTTTTGCCTGTGTTGCGAACGCTATTTTTCGCCACACCAAAAAAAAACTTCCTAATATATAAGAAATTGAAAAATAAATAAAATTCAAACAGCGTATTTTGATAGTTTGAATCTTGGTTATGACAACTTTCACTGTCAATTAATTTCAATATTACTAATTTATAATTTACAATAGTGACAATATTTTTATACTATTAATATTTCAAATAATTGTTTGAATTTTTATAGCTCGCGCTTTGCGCCTGGTGCAATATCTCATGGATAGATGGATGAATAGAATTTTCATTACTATTTTGAAATAATGTGATTAAAAAATTGATATAATTGCATTTTTGACAGTTTTGTCTCAAAATATATCTAAAAAAATTATTGAAATTTAGATTACGGTAACTAATATAAAAAATAGCTAATAAAAGTCGAAATTCATTGACAAAAAAATGTCACTGACCGAGGTTCGAACCTAGATCATGTTTGTAATTCACTGAGCTTTGAGTTCTGATGTATTATGCCTTTACGCTCTCGGCCATTGGGTATTGTTGATTGTAGAGGCCTGTAAGTCAGGTAACGTATGTAGGCTACTATAATATAGTGTATAGCGGCAAACTTGAAGCCGGTTTGCCGGCATTTTCACAACAAAATATTGCTCTGAAAATAGTTAAATCATAGAGAAAACATTCGAAGATTCAATCTTGAGTGGGCCTAATGTTTTCTATATATGGTTTGATATTGAAGAAAAATTATCTAAAAAATTTAATAATGAATTACGGGAAAATTACTAGGAATTTTTCAGTCAAGGCTGAGTTTCACCAGTAGGCTTACCTTAAACTTTAGATCTCTGCTGTATTTTTCTATTATTATTGTTGATTGTATTGCATTAAGAAGTGGAATTCGATAATAAAAAAGAAACAATTATTACTCTACCTCACTTTTAAATATTGATACAATTATTGTACTTTGATTTCAAATTCGATTCTTCACTCTTATATACTTGCGATACGTACCTTTCTGACAATGGACAATGCAGCCAACATTATATTGTTGAGGCTATGGAGATATCATCGTATTCTATTGTTTGATATCAAAAACACATTAATAAATATTAAATTATGAAACAGTAATCTATAAAATATATTATAGACATGATACTGCGATTCACGATACATAATTATATAGATTATTACAGTCATTATGAGATTATCTCTATGATTTTTGTGAGATCGGACACGATCAGCTGTTATTCAAGGTCATTTTACAGCCCTAGAGCCGTAAAGTTTTACCGGCCTGGTCGGAAAACAATCACTTTCGGCCTCCATATGATGCACGTAAACCAGCTCATTACATCCAAGTGTGGCGAAAAACCTTTACCGGCCTGGTCAGAAAACAATCATTTTCGGCCTCCATATGACGCACGAAAACCAGCTCATTACATCCACGTGGGGCGAAATAGTATATTTCGCACCTAGGGCCAAAAATGAGACTTTTCCGGCTCGAAATCGGTTTCCAAGTCCGAGGCCGTAGGCCGAGGACTAGAAAAGATTGAGAGCCGGAAAAAACATTTTTGCCCGTGATGCAAATGCTATTTTTCGCCACACAGAAAAATAAACAATATATATATATATGAGAATAATTGTTCAGTGCACTTCCGAAAGCAAAAGTGTTAGGTCATAGCTCTAGCAAATCTGAGGTAATCTGAATATCAGGAAATTGTCCAAGTATTTTTATTTTTTATTCTGATCTGTCTAAATAACCTAAAAGATTATGTTCAATTATGTGGGAGGTTGAGTTTATCGTTTTTTATTCTTTCAAATGACAATAAGATGATATTATTATAAATGTTTTAATTATCATTGAATAATAAACACAAAAAATGAAAAGTTTATTGATCAGCTGTTTCAGCACACTTGTAATTTGGCCAATCTTAATTTCAACGTCAACAATGCTTGTTGTCATCGACTTAGGAAGTTTAGGTTACAAGTTCTATCCTACTCTGGAAATAGAATTTGAATAGTTTCAATATATATCTCATCTGTATTCCATTTATCCAAATAAAATGATAGTATATTATTGCAGAATACTTTATTCAATTCTAGAAGCATAAACTGATTCCGTTTCAAAAACTATTTGTAAAAACGTTCAGCACCATGGATATTGCCCAAGTAGTTACAAAATTATCATCAAGGTTTCGTGATAAACGAAGTACTATTAGGTTAGATTCTATTATACTCTGAAAATTGAATTTAGTGCCTAGTTTATAATAATATCTCATTTGTATTTCATTCATCCAAATAAAATGATAGTATCTTAATGCAAAATACTTTATTCAATTCTAGAAGCATAAACTAATTCCGTTTCATGAACTATTTTGTAAACACGTTCACATCGAATCAGAATCAGCTGACTTCAAGGTTATTTTACAGCCCTTGGGCCATAAAAATTTTTTCCTCCACCTACTATCAAAAGTCTCATTTTACACCCTGGAATCGAATACTAAAGTACTACTTTTCCCCCCATGGGACTAAAAATAATTCCCAGCGGGAAAAGTGATCACTTTTACTCCCAAGGGAGTAAAAATAAACCCATAAGATTAACATGGGAAGAAGTCCGACAACGCCGCGATTGAAGAATGAGGAATGTGGCAACACTGTCGTGGTTGGTAGAGGAAAAGTAAAAGAGCTCTATTTCGATCTTTGGAATATTTTAGCTCTAGGAAATAAGTAGCTCTATTTCGATTGTTAGGTTATGTTCAACCGTTGGTGGATATGAAAAGTACACACCTCTAACATCATCGGCATCTCTACGAGAGCGTTCATCTAAAGGTACGTTTTCGTTTATGCGAACTTTTCCGCAGTCGACGACGGCAAGCATTGTTGACATTCATATTGTCCAAATTTCAAGTGTGCTAAAACAGCTGATTAAATAACTTTTTCATTATTTGTCTTTATTAATAAAGAAATAAACATTTTCAATAATATCAAAATATTGCCATTTAAAAGTATAAAAAAGTATAAGCTCAACCTGCTCCATTAAAACATAATTTAACATAATCTTTTAAGTTATGTAGACAGATTGAAATCTACCCAATCTGAGATTCTCTCCCTGTCATGGTCGACGACGGCATTTACGCATAAACGAAAACCCACTTTAACAGAGACGACTGAGCGTGTCTGCACAGAAAACAAGATTGCAGGTTATGTTTTTTCTTGGTTACCTACTAAGATCTTCGAAATCCGCTACCGGTATTGTAGAAGTTATTTTCGTTTTTATAAAATGGAAAGTGAGAGTGATGAGGAGTTTGTTCTAACTCCGCCGAACATTCGACACGAAGCTGAAAATGTAACTGAAAATTTGCTTCCGGAAAAATCAAAGGAACTATACATCAAGCGATATGATTTATTCGTTGAATGGTGCAAGAAGAATTGTGGTGGAACAGTAAGAATTTCAGAAAACGTAATCCTTGTTTACCTCTCACAACAAGCACAGGTATGTAGCCCAAGTTATTTATGGACCATTTATTTCAATGTTGAAAGCAACAATTATTGTGAAACACAACATAGACATCAGTAATTTTACGAAAGTGGGTGCTTTTCTGTTCTGTTCTATCAACCCCGAACACGGTCTTTCAAAATTGTGATGGGTGCACAATAACAATAAACAATTGCTATCAGAAGTAGGCTTTTACACTATCAACAATCATCTCTATCAACAATCATCATCTATACTATACATCTAACTATCTATATATAATAGTTAATACGTGACATGGAATTTTGTGACTCATAAGGAAACTATAAACTATCAACTATCAACTATCAACTAGCAACTATCAACAAATTATTATCAGAGGTGAGCTAAATTTTGTTTTTAAAAAAATAGTGTGAAAGCGTGAAGATGTAGTAAAATTATTCATTGTTATAGGTATTGGTGTAGGTGGAGGAAAAATGTTGTGTGCATCACGGGACTAAAGTACTTATTCTCCCTCAGGGAAATTGTCGCCCTCGGCTACGCCATCGGGCGACAACAGTTTCCCTCAGGGAGAAAAAGTTGCACTTTAGTCCCTAGATGCACAAATAACTATTTCGCCCCACTTGGATGTAAAGAGCTGGTTTACGTGCGTCATATGGAGGCCGAAAGTGATTGTTTTCCGACCAGGCCGGTAAAATTTTTACGGCCCTAGGGCTGTAAAATAACCTTGAAGTCAGCTGATTCTGATTTGATGTGAACGTGTTTACAAAATAGTTTATGAAACGGAATCAGTTTATGCTTCTAGAATTGAATAAAGTTTTTGCAATAAGATACTATCATTTTATTTGGATGAATAAAATACAAATGAGATATTATAAACTATTCAAATTCAATTTTCAGAGTATAATAGAATCTAACCTCAAACCTCCTAGTAAAGCGTTTATCAAGGAACATGGTGGATAAACGGAATCATTTTATGCTTCTAGAATTCAATAAAGTATTCTGTAATAATATACTATCATTTTATTTAAATGAATAAAATACAGATAAGATATATATTATAAACTATTCAAATAATTCGATTTTTAGAGAAGGATAGAACTTCTAACCTAAACTTCCATTGACATTCAGATCACATCAGATTGGCCAAATTTCAAGTGTGATAAACCAGCTGATCAAAAACTTTTCATTATTTGTGTTTATCATTCAATAATTAAAACATTTATAATAATATCATCTTATTGTCATTTGGAAGAATAAAAAGTATAAACTCAACCTCTTACATAATTGAACATAATCTTTTAGGTTATTTAGACAAATCAGAATAAAAAATAAAAATACTTAGACAATTTCTTGATATTCAGATTACCTCAGATTTGCTAGAGCTATGACCTTCCACTTTTGCTTTCGGAAGTGCTTATAATAGACAATGAGAATAATTTATTATTATTCTCATATATATATATATTGTTTATTTTTCTGTGTGGCGAAAAATAACGTTCTCACCATGGGCAAAAATGTTTTTCCGGCTCTCAATCTCGGCCTACGGCCTCGGACTTGAAAACCGATTTCGAGCCAGAAAAGTCTCATTTTCGGCCCTAGGTGCGAAATATACTATACCGGCCTGGTCAGAAAACAATCACTTTCGGTCTCACGAAAGTGACCGAATAGTGATATGACGCACGTAAACCAGCTCATTACATCCAAGTGGGGCGAAAAAAATATTATTGCAAGCAATGAGTGGTTTATCTTTTTATGTATCAATTAGGAAGATTGATTGCAATTTAGAGAATGATATATTATGAGGAATATAACTACTATAAACAATACTGTATTATCTTAAGCTGAAGAATAACAAGCGTTCTGAAGGGTCTGATTAATCGTTTATCCCCTCATTTGTGACCCTTTATTCTATTTTCTAGTCTATCATTCGAATACTTTCCATTCTACGATTCATCAATGGAAATTATTAGCTTTTAAAGAATAGAATTCAATGATGACTATACAGAGTGAGTGAAAAGTCTGAGAACGGCTTAATATCTCATACACAAATGTAATTTGACGGAGGGTGTGATTGGGAATCCTACTAAAATTTAAAATACTACTCTACTATGACTTCAAAAATCTCGTCCGCCATCTTGGATCCACCATATTGAATAGTGATCCACCATAATTTTTTTTTTAATAGGAAGGTGGCCATGCAAAATGATTTCTATACGGGATTTCAAGAGAAAATGAATGGCGAAAACCGCATATCGATATCTCAAACCGTTTCGGAGATATTCACATTATAAATCAACACCATGCAAATTAGAAATTAAGTAGATAAGTTAGTATTGATTAATAATGAGAATATCTTCGAAACGGTTTGAGATATCGATGTGCAGTTTTCGCCATCCATTTTTTATTGAAATTTCGTATCGAAATCATGTATCGCATGACCACCTTCCTATTTAAAAAACAAAGTTGCATTCAATATGGCGGATCCAAGATGGCGGACGAGATTTTTGAAGTCATAGTAGAGTAGTATTTTCAATTTTAGTAGGATTCCCAATCACACCCACCGTCAAATTACCTTTGTTTATGAGATATTAAGCCGTTCTCGGACTTTTCACCCACTCTGTATAATATTATCCTCACAGTTTTGTATATCTCGGATCATGTGGAAAATACTCTTTTTATTCTCGTACCAACGTTATAGTCCAGAAAAATATTATTCCACGCATGCCCTTTAGGTAAAGGAGTGGATAATTATTTCTTGCCACAGAAATGTTGCTTATGAGCTTGAACTAATATGGGGGAGGAAACTGAAAAAAAAACATTTTTCTGAGACAAAGAAACATATTTTATAATTAGAAGCAAGGCGGATTGAAAGAGCAAACGTTAGTTGCTACCCATCCTGATTCAGCTCCCTAACCAATTACTGGATATTTTTTATGGGTTCCAAAACATCCGAACGCCCTTAGGCAACAGTGCTTTTTACATCCACTTAGTTTTCATTCTTACAACCCCATCGCAAATCAACCGAAATCAAAACAGCCATCGTCCTTTGTTTTTCAAGTAGACTGTATTCTGATAAAATTTCCTCTTAAACATCAAAGTAATTTCAAAAAATGAACATCTGAGGTACTAGTTGAGTCGGTTTCCGGGAACAATATTCATTTTCAGGACTTGCAAAGTATTTTTCCTGTGCTGAGGGTCTAACTTGGTGGTGTGTTCTGGTAATAAAAGGGATGAATTAGTGATGATTAGGGATGAATCGCCGTTTAAATGAATGTATCTTGTTCCATCAAGAAGTGATTTTCAAAGATCATAAAAATTAAAATCACACGTTTTATTGAAGTATTACTGCAGGACTCAGCACTTGCATCAAATCAAATCCAAAATTTCTAGTTTATTTATTTCTGGACTGAAAATTGGATTCAAATCGATTCAAGTGGTTAGCAAAACCTATAATTTTTATTAATTCATAACTCTATCTTCATTGTATTATCATTCATCCCATCATCATCACCTAGGCTTAAAATACTTCTAGAAAGTCGCCTTTGTAAAATAATAAGATAATAAAAATCTTTAATTTGCGTGCACAGAGCATAAATACGGCTTTCGATATAAATATAACATCAATAGGAACATATTCGAATATATTGATTCAGATGTGATAATTCATCAATTAGAATTTGTTGTGTGTGTAACTTTGCCACCCAATGCTCTATCATCCTTGCCAAAATTATTCCATGCAGGCTTTTTCACGTTTTGCAACCGTTCATCAATCACATATGAATGAGATGATACTTATAAGTTGATTGGACATGGAACTTATCCAAATCGATAAGACTAATTGGATTGATTATTCGTTGCGTTTAGGAAAAACTAATGCACTAAAATACTACTTGGAAGCCCAGTTTTCTAAATATTCAGATCTCTCAAGCTTGGCACCAATAATTGAACCCTGATGAAATATGAGAATACCAAATCTTCAAATTCCATTTCATGGTAGCAGTTTCCAATAATTATGTTTCCCCATTATCATGAATCATTCATCATTATGTGTTCCGTACTTATCATTCAGGAGTCCGATCTCACAAGGTGTCAAATCTGCAAACCAATAAAAATCAATCTGAAAACCTTGACAGGAGTTTTACGGACGAATATTCAAAATAGAGGTAAAACAGATTACAATTTAGTTGGAGGGTAGGCTTCAACTTAAAATTATTATTATAGTGAAGTTGCGAAATTGAGAAGGAGGAAAACTGATGAACTTCCAAGAAATAAATTAAATTGACTTAGTATCTAGTTTATCAGGTGTAGTAAATTATTTGGAATCTACTTCCCTGAATACCGAGCCTTCAAGTGCAGTTGTTCAACTGCCGATTGGGGAAAATCAAGAGGAAGTGATGATAAATTCACAGCAGAACAAGCTTCTCGCGAGCAGACAGAACTCATCTAAGCTGGTTGTCGAATTATGCATTCCCTGTGTTACGAGACGCATTCTGTAAGCCGGCGTTGTTGATAAATAATTAGCCAAGTGACGGGAGCTTCTCGCTAACAACCTAGTGCTAGACATTGTTAGAAGATTGTCGGCTGTGGATTATGATTATTATGCTTCTTGACACTATTCGGTGGCAATCACTTGTTCGAGGCACGTGGAGTGGAGCGCTCACTTCCTCATCTCTACAACTTAGCCTTGTTACTCAGATTAGAGCATGTTGGGTTCAGTTGTGTGCACTGTGCACTTTACACTAGAGTCAAGCTTCAACTATCAAAATAACCTGATCAATCATCGAGTAAGGTAGTTCAGAGTAAGGTACTACCATAGAGAAAGCACGGCATAAGAAGATATCCTATGTTGAAGGGTGCTTATGTTCCAAATTTCATTGTTAAATCAAACGGATAGGCTAGCCCTAGTAAATCTATTCCGTGAAGCTATGTGATGCTGGTAGTCTATCATACTGTGCCATTCTTACACTCTCACCAAGCCAAAACAGTAATAATAGACAGTAATAGATATATAGATAAATTTTCATTTACACTTTACAATAAATTTCAAAATTGATGTGAGCGAAATTGAGGCAATAAAGCTCCCTCTTCCACTTAACCCACTAATTGGATTGAATTAACAAACAATCGGCTCGAAATTTGGAATTTGAAAGACTTTTTCGGCTCGAAATTTTGAAATTGGGATATCTTCATGCTATATTTTTAATTTAAATATTTGCAGTAGCATGAGTCTTTGGGGTGATCTACAGTATTTAATTTGGATTTTCGTTTAATAATAATTAAAAAAATAAAGTTTCATGGAATGAAATACCTTTAAGTTGAGAGAAACAGTTTAAATAACCACTAATTTTAAACCAATAATTTGTTTCTATTGTTCCATAATACATAGAAAAATTTACATGGCATCCAGTTGAATGGCATGCCTTGAATCACCTGATATATTTTATAAGAAACAAGACTTTCTGAAAAGTAATAAATTTAATAAAATAGAATAGTAAGGCTCAACCCACACTTACGCGACTCAGGTCGAGAAGATACTCGACTCTTGTCGAGAGCACGTGCTTCAAAATGGTGACACTCACACCAGTCGATTCTAGACTCCGTGACGTCACCCATTTGAAAACACATGCTCTCGACTAGAGTCGAGTCTCTTCTCGACCTGAGACGCGTAAGTGTGAGTTGAGCCTAAATTATCATATCCAATTTAGAAACTGCAATTATACTACTTGTAGCTACTGATTATCAGAGTTTGCCTACTGGAAATTACAAAACTAAACATCATTCACAATAGAAATAGTGATACCCCTGCATACTGTGGGCATTATTCGAAAATAAAAACATTGTTACCCATTCAATCACTGCTGATAGTTTGACGTGACACCCTCCACATTTGAATACACGAAAAGTGATTCAGAACAATACAAGTTGCCAAATCACAGTCCAGACAAAACAGAGCTCAACCAATGATGGAGTATTGCGATTTGTGGATTCTACGATAGAGATATTTTGAAAGCCAACATAGATTATGTGCTGTTCAGCTGCTCCAACAACCCTTGCTTGACGTGATCCAGCCGTCACAACAGGTGGCTCATGCCGGAAATCAACCCCCTCCACGATCATCCTTTCAACCCTTACTCCAATCCTAACGCCAGCTGAATTGCTCCTCAACATCCAACTCATAACTTATCTTTATGTTTTGCCATTAGTTTTCAATATAACGGCGGGTGCTTCACTATTCATCACTTACGTATTTTGCTGGTGTTAACATTGTACGATTTCTACAGCTGGTTGGCTCCGAAATGAGATACTTCTTAGAAAAATCAGCAAGTATTTTTCTATTATTCTCTCTCCTAAAGTAGATTGAATAAGATTGAAATATTAAACTCAATGCAACAAAATGTTCTTAGCGTTCAGTCAACGTTGTAACATTCAGATTGTACTGGTTTTTTTATTTATAGTTCCAATTCTACACGAAAATCTTATTTACTTTCTGCTTGAAAATTTATATTCGTGATATTTGTGAAAATTGAAGATCTAGATTCTTGATTTCATAAAGAATATTGAAAGTAATTGTAACCATGGAGAAAAAAGTTTTCTCTCTATAAGGAGCTTTTTCTTCTTCGTTCTCCTAAATGAGTAGGAATTGGCTCATTGTAAAAAAACTTGACTTGAAAACTCTTATAACCTAATTTTTAAAGACGTTTTGTTCATTTTGAATGTTTCATGTGGATAGCGAGTAACCAGATGCCCGTTATATTGTCACTAACTCGAGTTAAGCATAACCAATAAAATACCTGGTACCTGCTCTTGACAGTACAAGACAACGAGTCAAATTAAATTATGTAAAAATTGATATGTGAGAGTGTAATAACTAAATGCCAGTAATAATATTATTCACCCCATCATGATTCTCAAGAGATTCATGATAGGTTTGATCGATTGTTATCAACTTCCAAAAGTAATCATCCTTTCCTTCTACTTGTAATGGAAGCACTGCAGCTAGGCAGCCTATGAAATTTACTCCATTTGCACTCTCCAACAATATTCTGACTAATTGGGAAAAGAGCAGCGTCAAACTATGAGTGCTGTAAGCTGCTTGTTCAAGTATAAGAAAAAGTTTGGAAAAATATCAGGCTGTGCCATTCTGCAAGTGGCTCTTTTGGGACTACCCTTCCATCCCCTGGAAGATATTTGATTACGCTACGAAAAATATGCTGTTAATACAGCTACAAATAATTAGAAAAATAAACTTTATCGGAGTTTCTATTTTTATTCAAGTTTTCCCCGTTTTCGAGCTGAAGAGGAGTGCTCAAGCAAATTCTGCTCTGTACAATTTCTAGAGCGGATTCTGTCAGAAACACACTACAGTTCTGAAGTGTTTCGAAACAAAGTGCACTCCGGAATAAATAAGTGATACCGATAATGATGTTACTAATTAGAGATGGTAAAAATCATTGAGTACTAGAGAATATGGTAGAATAAAGGATGATGATCCAAAGAACCAGTCATCTACCATATAGAATACAAAACAGATCACATTTTCGATCAGTTTTTGTCCCCTATTTTCCTGCTACTATAGGGGATTTGTTGCCGAAATGCGACGATAATTCTCATCTTTTGTTGTTGGAAAAGTAAAAAGCCCGAGGGTGGAAGTTATCAACCGAAAACACTACTACGTCATGTAATCTCCGATTTTTCACAATAGAATGAACGCTGAGGGGGCTGACAGCACAATATCTCAAATCAATATTGCAATTGTGATATATCGTAGCTTATGTGCCGTAGATGAAGCTTGTGATACAGTATTGAACTTGTGGTTGGATAACTGCAAATTCCACTGAATTTGAAGTTAGTTAATAATTAATTAATTGATACTACAAAGTCTTGTGATATAGAAATACAATATTGGTTTTGTTGAATATAGAGTCATACAAAATTTAGTTCTCTGAATATTGGATGAGAATTATAGCTTTTTATAAATTGTTATTAGCAGACTTATCGATTCAACTCTGGCATTCACTTTGATAGAGTAGTTGTGATATCTTGAATTGAATAGTTGGTAATGAAAATGTTTTATTATAGCATTCAACAAATTGGAGATACTTCTACGGTTAAATAGTTCAGTGGACCACCAAAAAGCACCTGGCGAGCAGCGGTTTGTCCACTCCTATAGTATATTCATCATAAAAATGAATAAAAGTAATTAATTTTTGAAGTGAAATTCCAATTACTACAGCTTGTATGTGATATTACAGCGGTTTCAAAATGTTGATGTTGGCCTAGTCAGTTGATCCTGAAGCATAAGGTTACAATTTCATTCACAAGTCAGTCAAGTACATAAGAATTTGAACTGATGAAAAAAGGCTGGATCAACATCAAGTGATAAAAGCCAGACAGATATTAGTGCGCTGGTGGTTGAAATTGTATCAGTAATCATCATTGTTCATTGATTAAAGCTCTGTCCATTATCCTAATAAATATTTAGGAATGCATTGAAATTCGAAACGTTATTGTTTCAAATTCTGCCTCGACTGATAGGTGGTTGGGAGAAGGGTCAACCATACATACATTTACATTTTGTATGCGGGTTTTGCATTTTCATTTAGGCCGGCATCAGAAATCTAAGTGATATCTCCAGTTGAGTATTTATCAATTAACATTAATAAATCACTGATCAAAAACCTTTGTTGTACCCGCTATCAATTACCTAAATTGGAAAATTCTCAGAATAGTCGTGTTCCATACGCTTTTCATAAAATTAACTATTCAGAGTATTTCGCCAGTTGTATTCAAAATGTCACTGAAATTCGATAAGAACTGAGTTTCCTCTCCATCATCAATATTTCTCTCTCTCTTTCTCTTATCTTCTTCCCTATTATTATCATTATTTTCCCTGTGATTTTTCCACTAGCTATCCAGCATGTTCAAATGTTCATTTTTCTTTCTATCTCTATTTCTCTTTCTACCTTTTCTCTTTCTATCTGATTACCTTCTACTAATATCCATATTTGATATTCGATTCTTTCACACAGTAAATCATACTATTCCTCTTCCATTTTATGGAAATATTATTCATTATCAGTTGTATAATGTATCTTTTCTCAAGTGATAACTTTCTTCAAATATTTTTCGTTTTTTTGCTGGCTTTTTCTTCTCTTTTGCAGTGTTCACTGGATTCCATTTCGCTCTATCTCCACCTTGGACAAGGTCTTCCATAACTGGACTTCATCTCTGTCTCTATCTTCACTGGATTCCATCTCACTCTGTCTCCACTTGGTCTCGATCTTCCACTACTGGATTCCATCTGGCTCTACCTCCACTTGGACTCGATCTTTCACCACTGGATTCCTTCTCGCTCTACCTCCACTAGATGGAGAATCTCCCCTTTATCTGGACTAGATCTTCCACTACCTTGATCAATTCTTCCTCAATCTTCATCTTATTCACCATTCGGATTATTCACCACTGGAACTCCACGGATCACAACATCAACATCTTATTGTGTTTAGTGAATTTTAGAACTGGTGTTTTCAAATAGTGAATGGAGCCGAGCTGTCAAGGCTCTATCTCCACCTTGGACACGATCTTCCATAACTGGACTTCATCTCTCTCTATCTCCACTGGATTCCATCTCACTCTGTCTCCACTTGGTCTCGATCTTCCACTAATGGATTCCTTCTCGCACAATCTTCACTTTGACTCGATCTTCCACTACTGGATTCCTTCTCACTCTACCTCCACTTGGACTTGATCTTTCACTACTGGATTCCTTCCCGCTCTATCTCCACTAGATGGAGAATCTCCACTTTATCTGGACTAGATCTTCCACTACCTAAATCAGTTCTTCCTCAATCTTCATCTTATTCACCATTTGGATTATTCACCTCTGGAACTCCACAGATCACAACATCAACATATTATTGTGTTTACTGAATTTTAGAACTAGTGTTTTCAAATAGTGAAGGGAGCCGAACTGTAAAGGCAAACAGAATGCACTCGAATCAAGAAACTTTTTCTTTTAGGTTAAGTTTTATCAGTTTCATCCCCATTTTCCCCGTCATGTGTCGTTCTGAGCTAGATTCAAGGTTGTTCTGCTGCTTCCATGATGCCTCCCACTGACACGTCATTCTACCTCTCGATCCAACTCACCATACTAATGAATCAGACACACTCATTGACCTTCTCATTGTGAGTGATCCCAACGAGGTTGTTCAAACAGATCAAATCCCTGTCCCAGCTATTTCTGAACACGATTTGATCTAATGTGTACTTTCCAATAAGATACCTAAGCCAGAACAGAAAATTATCACTTATAGAGACTTCAAAAACTTTGATGAAGCCGCCCGCCTTCCTGAATGATGTGGCTCAGACTCCATGGCATCAAATTGAAGCATTACCCTCAGTTGATGACATGGTCAAGACTTTCGAGAATTGGACTTTGACTTTGTATGACAAAAATGCACCTTATGTGAAAAGGAGGATTAATAGAAAACGACGAGTACCGTGGATGACTGAAGACATACTAGGATGATGGGACGTAGAGACAAAGCACATAGAAAATTTAAAAAGACATTCGACTTGGAAAGTTTGATTGAGTATAGGAGCCTTAGAAATAGAGTCAAACAGGAATTACGGAACTCAAAGATTAGGTACTTGAATTCGTTCATGACAAACAATAGACAAGACTCTCAATCACTTTGGCAGGGGATAAAAGAATTCGGGCTTCGCAAACAGAAATCAAATCCCCAAATTGATTTAACATTGGATATTTACCATATAAATGATCATTTCGTTTCACAAATTCAACCAACGCGACAAAGTTGTCATTGGTAATCATACCAATGATCTTGAAGAGCAGGTTACAAACTTAGATATACCACTTATTGATCAATTTCATTTCCATCCAATCTCAGAAGAAGACACTTTCAAAGCAATTCAATGTATTCATAATAATGCCGTGGGTGGAGACAAAATTCCTATTAAATTTATCAAGAAGATGTAATTTGCTGTTTCACCAACCATCACATACATTTCCAACAAGTCACTTGAAGAAGGCAATTTCCCTGAAAACTGGAAGGTTGCTCTGGTTCGCTCTCAAAATAAAGTTGCAACCCCCGATAAAGTTGAGGACTTCAGACGAATCAGTATCCTACCTGCATTGTCCAAAGTGTTAGAAAGACTTATTCATGCTCAAGTTGTAAAATTTCTAGACAAAAATAGAAAGCTTCATAACTTTCAATCAGGCTTTAGGAAATTCCATTCAACTGAGACAACTCTCCTTTGTGTTACTGACGATATAAGGTCAGCTATGGACCAAAGAAAATGCACCATCCTCACCGTATTTGATTTTTCTAAAGCATTTGATCCTGTTGATCATAAAGTTCTTTTAAATAAGTCAGCTATTCTTGGTTTTAGTCACAACTCCCTAGTTTGGTTGCTGTAGTGTGAGTAGTTTTTGAGAAAAAAGTTGAAATATGCAAAAAATCGAAGTAGAAAAACACAGACTTCTACGTTTGATGCCCAATAACTTTTTTTAATGACCAGTAAACAAATAATTTTTTGCAAAAAAAAATTGTAGAGAATTTAATTCAGAAAAGAATTAAGTAAGCTGTGTAAACTAAACTTGAATTAAAGTAGAATAAAATGTATTCATATGTAGTACATTACACCACAAAAATTTGCTGTTTTATGAGGAGAGAACTAATAACTCATAAGTTGTAGCTGATTGTAAATAAAATATTCGGTCTTTTATGAAAAGTTTTTTCTTAATATGAAAGTAGCATATCCAAATGACATTAAACTTATACCAAAAGACAAGTAGATTATGCCATTAAGCCTGGGAGAAAGCTCGAACAGAAGTAGATGATCTCCTATGATTCCAGCCCGAATGTTTACTGAAAACTGATGTTGTGGAAGATTAGGATTGATGGCATGAGGATTCTCAGCTGCCCAAATATGTTGGTTGTGGACGTTAACGATAGCTGTTCTTGTAAAGTGTGCCTCGTCGGTAAATAAAACGGTTGTTAAAAAGTTTGGGTAAACAAGTTTTACTAAAAACCATCAGCAAATACCAGCACGGAGAATACAGTCTCGTGGCAATAGAGTATGAACTTTCTGGAGGTGGTATGGATGTAATTGTTGCTCTTTTATTATCGTCCAAATAATAGATTGACTGACATTAAACTGCACTGACAATTCTCTTGTGCTCTTCTCTGGATGTTCATAAATTTCATTAAGAACTTGTTCTTCTAACTCAACAGTCATAGTAGATCGGGGTCTGCCTGCATAAATGGGCTCTTTGGATATCAAAGATTCTGTTTCAGACAGACGTTGATGAATAGTGGCAAAAAACCTTGAACTTGGACATACTCGGTTAGGAAAGTTCTCTTGATACAAACGTCTTGCTTCAGTACTATTAAAGTAGTGTCCCATTCCATACATTAAATGCATGTCAGCTAATTCGGAGTATGAATAATGTCTAAAATTACCTGCCATTTTTCAAAAAGTTAACACTTAACACGAAAGCAAAGTGGAATGGTTACAAATAACTGGTTAATAGATTAAACAAAAAACATAGCGCGGTTACTGTAGGCCTAACTTACAGTTTGTCTTTTTGTTCAACAGTGAGCTAAAATATTTCTGAAAATAGTTTTCAGCTGATAATTCCTTTTAAATATTTTTTTATTCAAAACAAAATAAATCAGCTGTTTTGGAACAGCTGTTATCAAAATCCATGTTTTATTTGCAATCAGCTACAACCTATGAGTTATTAGTTCTCTCCTCATAAAACAGCAAATTTTTGTGGTGTAATGTACTACATAAGAATACATTTTATTCAACTTTTATTTGAATTAAGTTCACACAGCTTACATAATTCTTCTCAGAATCAAATTCTCTTCAATTTTTATTGCGAAAAATTATTTGTTTACTGGTCATTAAAGAAAGTTATTGGGCATCAAACGTAGAAGTCTGTGTTTTTCTACTTAGATTTCTTGCATTTTTCAACTTTTTTCTCAAAAACTACTCACCCTACAGCTTCCAGACTAGTTTTATTCAATTTTTTCAGATATTTTTCCATATGAATCCAGCATAAGTTTTTCAAAAACTAGTCCCCAAACAATTCAGCATCGGTGTATTTCACCAGAGGAACTGAATTCCGGGCGAAATCTTTCACTCTGTATAGCTCGCTAATGAAGCGTTTATGGATATATGTTTATAGGAACTTTTTTTCTTATTTTTACCTTTACTATCACGTATTGAATCATTTTACCATAATTATGAATCATCCTGTATATTCATTCAGTAAGAGTAAAAATAGGACATTTTTCAATGATTAATTCAACGTATGACATTGCAATATTTTCAATTGTCATATTCTAATATTTCTTCATCCGACATTCCATCACTGACCAATCACTGTATCCATCCATTATTCATTAAATATCAAGTATATAATAATAATTGTCCAATGCAAGTCCTATTGATGCATGTGGAAAATGGGAGATTTGACAGTACCTCACAGTACTTTACAGTACTATCTTCATAATATCTTTCCAGATCTGCAAAATTCATGTTTTCCTAGAAAACAAATCTGTGGATAAGAGCTCTTTGAACAATCTTATGAATGGAGATAGTCTAAACTCCAATATACGAGTATAATTTCACTCTCGTGATTCAAGTACAAGCATGCTAAACATACTAAGAATAAACTCATGATTCATGAGCATTCCCTATTCGACCCTCAACTAAGAATAATGTACCCTTTGAGCTAGATGCCAGACTACAATGTAAATATATAAATATATTCATGGTTAATTAATTACAGTACGCATTCAAATCATGCATTCACATGTGAAAAAGCAATGAGAATTCTCCAGTTTGGCAGATAAGGGAATTTCGCAATGAACACATTTCTCAACTGGCTGCGTGGAGTGGGACTCTGAACAAAAGGACCATTGATAACGTGTATCTGGGAATAACATAGAACTGACGATGTTATGTAAACAAGGCTATGTAACTGACTCAACCCATATCTTGAACAGTTTATCAGTTCACGTGCATACAGACCAGGTATATACAAGCTCGCTCATGAATGTCACTCTATTTTGAATCTATTTGTTACAACATGGTCATTCTATTAAAATTTACATTTTGAATGCACGAACGTAATAGAAATAGTATGGCCACCATTGAGACCAACCATGAGGTACGTCTTGTTGGATTTTTTTTATAAAAGTAATCCTTGATGTTAGCTTTAGATCTGAATATATTTCAGCTGATAAATAAAGACATCAATGTTGAGTAGAACACTGCCACATAGAACCAGTGTTCGAGAGGAAGGCTCCCAGAGCGAATTAAAAATTTCCGTAATGGAAAATATATGGATTAGTACAGTTCAGGAGAAAGAATAGAAACAAATTTGGCTGATGCTGTACCATACAGCTTGACGAAATCTCTCTGATATATCCAGTAAATTGATTTAATTGACTAGTTGTTTCACGTATGTTCTGGATAAACTCAGATAACTTAAATATTATAGTTTAAAGTTATTGACATTTGAATGTCAACATGATTGATTATGATCATGTAATAGTTATTTGTGCATCTAGGGACTAAAGTGCAACTTTTTCTCCCTGAGGGAAACTGTTGTCGCCCGATGGCGTAGCCGAGGGCGACAATTTCCCTGAGGGAGAATAAGTACTTTAGTCCCGTGATGCACACAACATTTTTCCTCCACCTACACCAATACCTATAACAATGAATAATTTTACTACATCTTCACGCTTTCACACTATTTTTTTAAAAACAAAATTTAGCTCACCTCTGATAATAATTTGTTGATAGTTGCTAGTTGATAGTTGATAGTTGATAGTTTATAGTTTCCTTATGAGTCACAAAATTCCATGTCGCGTATTAACTATTATATATAGATAGTTAGATGTATAGTATAGATGATGATTGTTGATAGAGATGATTGTTGATAGTGTAAAAGCCTACTTCTGATAGCAATTGTTTATTGTTATTGTGCACCCATCACAATTTTGAAAGACCGTGTTCGGGGTTGATAGAACAGAACTGGATTGAAACTGGTGCGTTGCAGCCACTGGCATAGGCCTAGTTGAAGTGTGATCAACATCGCTGGAACTGGATTGAAGCTGGTGTGTTGTGGCCACTGGCATAGGCCTAGTTGAAGTTTCATCAACATCGCTGGAACTGGATTGAAACTGGTGTGTTGTGGCCACTGGCATAGGCCTAGTTGAAGTTTCATCAACATCGCTGGAACTGGATTGAAACTGGTGCGTAGCAGCCACTGGCATAGGCCTAGTTGAAGTTTCATCAACATCGCTGGAACTGGATTGAAGCTGGTGTGTTGTGGCCACTGGCATAGGCCCAGATGAAGTGTGATTTAAATCAATGTTGCTTGTTGTTTGGTTCAAAATCCTGTTTGTATTTTATTTCCAATTGATTCTTCAATATAGCCTTCGGCGACAGTAGTACTCTTCCATCCGCCATGTCTTTTAAGCTGGGTCATTGTTCCTCCAGCATTAACCAGCAAAGTAGCTGAAGTCCGCCTTAGAGCGTGTCCAGTATACAAGTTAGGATTGGGAAGTTGTAAGTATTGTGCAATACTCATGGGTATTTTTCCCAGGGAATTTTTCCCCATGGCTTGATTGTAGCAACTTCCATTTTTAAAACTTAAAAATAGCCGGGGTGATTTTGTTGTCTTTGGTCTTAAATTTAAATACTTTCTGAAATAATATAAGTAGTCTATGTCTCGTTGTGTGCCATTGATCACAGTGAAAACACGTCCCTTGTTGGTTTTAGAATCAGGTACATTAACTATGAGAATTGAATCTTTGTCCTCAATGTCACTAACAGTCATATTGCACAATTCACCCATTCGGCAAGCTCCACAAATACCAAAAATCAAGGCTACTTTTTTCAATAAGTATTGTTCATCTGGAGCATTTAACAGGAATTTATTTACCTCCTCTTTGGTGAATGTTTTAGACTTCTTAGGTTGATAGCCTACATTTTTCTTTTTCAGAAAAGCACCCACTTTTGTAAAATTACTGATGTCTATGTTGTGTTTCACAATAATTGTTGCTTTCAACATTGAATAAATGGTCCATAAATAACTTGGGCTACATACCTGTGCTTGTTGTGAGAGGTAAACAAGGATTACGTTTTCTGAAATTCTTACTGTTCCACCACAATTCTTCTTGCACCATTCAACGAATAAATCATATCGCTTGATGTATAGTTCCTTTGATTTTTCCGGAAGCAAATTTTCAGTTACATTTTCAGCTTCGTGTCGAATGTTCGGCGGAGTTAGAACAAACTCCTCATCACTCTCACTTTCCATTTTATAAAAACGAAAATAACTTCTACAATACCGGTAGCGGATTTCGAAGATCTTAGTAGGTAACCAAGAAAAAACATAACCTGCAATCTTGTTTTCTGTGCAGACACGCTCAGTCGTCTCTGTTAAAGTGGGTTTTCGTTTATGCGTAAATGCCGTCATCGACCATGACAGGGAGAGAATCTCAGATTGGGTAGATTTCAATCTGTCTACATAACTTAAAAGATTATGTTAAATTATGTTTTAATGGAGCAGGTTGAGCTTATACTTTTTTATACTTTTAAATGGCAATATTTTGATATTATTGAAAATGTTTATTTCTTTATTAATAAAGACAAATAATGAAAAAGTTATTTAATCAGCTGTTTTAGCACACTTGAAATTTGGACAATATGAATGTCAACAATGCTTGCCGTCGTCGACTGCGGAAAAGTTCGCATAAACGAAAACATACCTTTAGATGAACGCTCTCGTAGAGATGCCGATGACGTTAGAGGTGTGTACTTTTTCATATCCACCAACGGTTGAACATAACCTAACAATCGAAATAGAGCTACTTATTTCCTAGAGCTAAAATATTCCAAAGATCGAAATAGAGCTCTTTTACTTTTCCTCTACCGACCACGACAGTGTTGCCACATTCCTCATTCTTCAATCGCGGCGTTGTCGGACTTCTTCCCATGTTAATCTTATGGGTTTATTTTTACTCCCTTGGGAGTAAAAGTGATCACTTTTCCCGCTGGGAATTATTTTTAGTCCCATGGGAGGAAAAGTAGTACTTTAGTATTCGATTCCAGGGTGTAAAATGAGACTTTTGATAGTAGGTGGAGGAAAAGTCTTTTGCTATAGGAATGAATTCGAATAACATAATATCATATGACCTGGCTGGCTAAGTACTGGTGAGTTCTTCAGGCTGTTATTAATGTATATGAATCCAATAGAAATCCCATAGACATGATTTGAAATGTGATTGATAGCTCATAAGTTATTATAATTATTGGTTATGCTTTGTTAACTTCCAAGTAATAATGGGATTGGTCGGAAATGGGATTATCAGAAGTAATAAGTGGAAACATTTTATGGAACAATTTAAACGGAGAAATTCACAACAATGTTGTGAACAAAGAACTTCAACCTGAACGAACTTCTTTGTAAGTTTATTTTCGTTTGCCATGTAGAAAGTATTAAAGAAAGCTTTTTAAATATGAAAATCCAACAAAAAAGTGATGGGTGGTTGAAGTTTCTTATGACTTTTTCGTTCTTTGTCCGGAAATATTCTCATTTCCAAGCACTGCTTCGTTCTCCGTCAGGCTCTGGTATTTCTTTCTTTGAAGAGTGGTAATGTCATTTATACTGCTTGGCTGATTTCTCAAAATACTGTAGTTGTGTGAGTTTGCTTATTCCTGGCATGGTAGGCTGTTGGTTTCTGGCAAAATGCCGAGATCTCTATCTGTCTACTTTTGCTCTATTCGCACCTCAACTTCATCCCTATCTACAATATGCTACCCTATTTGATGTATTGAACGATCAGGGAAGGAGCCTGAAACTGTTCTCAGCAGGAATTTATCATTCTTTCATCACCCAAAAACATGCTTCTTATAATAATACAGTTTGTATAATATGGTTTAATCAGGGTACATAGACGATATTATTATTTATTATGAAAAATATCAAATTACTGATGTACAGTGTAAAAATTGGTATATAATAAAGATAAACCTGATTCCAGATTGATCATCCATTTATTACGAGAGTTCAACTACAATATTGATGAATATTGACATAATATTACAATGATTATATTACAATATATATCCAATATGATACTATATAAAGTATTATTAGAAATATTCATTATCAAGTTCAAATTCAAAAGAAAATCAAATGGTATGATTTATCATGGGAGTACAGTATACAATCATTAGTTGAATACTTTTGTTGTTTCTGTTATGACAGAACGTGTTTGCGAAAAATTCTTATAAGAAAGTAACTGTAGTTTTCCTGGATGAGCACTGTTCATTCAATCAGAAGCAAAGAGGGTCCTTCAGCTAGTCTAAATCTCATTGTGATTCCCCACTCATAGTTTGTCTTCCTCACAGTAGCCGATAAGCTCTTGTTTATTAACAATAACGTTCCATCGTAATAGCATGCCCGCATATAATAGCCTCAAGGAATATGATATCCGAGGAGGTAGGCGAAAGGAAGGAGCACCACGACACTGCTTCTTTCCGACCTTTCACCTACCCTGCTCTCAACCACCCTCTCGATTTATAGCCTCCTGCAATGAACTCCTGCTCATCAAAGCTAGCAATAAAAATGCCTCGCAGACTGAATCACAACTAGACAGACGTCATAAACTCCAAGTTATGAGTCAATTTCGGGAGGAATGGATCGGGTGTATTAACAGCCAGACCCGCTGCATCCATTCATTGCCGCTGATCATTATTATTGTTATAACCAGAGATGATAAGGAAGGTGAGGCAGGTCGAATACTTCAAAGGCTCATGAATTGGGTAGCATTTCTAGAACTCACCCCAAACAGTGTACGTATTGAACCTCATTCTTAATGATCTACCAGTAATATCTATCCATCATCTTCACTATCCACTGTCCATATATCAACTTGTAATTAGTTGTACAATTCAATAATTGGATTAAAATAGCAATTAAATAATTCAGTGATTATTACATCCAAGATAAGAGATTTCAATCGTCTTTTATTTGTCAACCAGCTCATCCTACTATACAACTATACAACTTTCAAAATTTGTTAAACATCCCAAAAATGAGAAGTTTTACAATATGAACTAATATTGATTGATGAGTGAGCAATTAAAAACATCACAATATACAATATTACGTTATTTGTTAGTCTGGATCAATAACTCTTTCTGTGGTGGAAATTTCATTTCACGCATCCTGAGAATCTCTGAACGATGCTCAACTTAAGTTTGTTGTAGCCTTGTTCTAGAGCAAGGTTTCTTGTCAATTTGTATTTGTCTGAAATTAAATTTATTTCAGTTAAAATTGTAATTTCCTGAAACTAGGCGCATTGTGCTCTTTTTCTCAGGAATTTGTTTGTTTGTTGGAATTTGTATTGTCCATCTTTTTTATACATGTTAGTGAAGGTTAATCACCAGCATGAATTTGTTTGTTCAATTCAACAAGTTATCGTTTGTTTGTGAGTTGTTGGAAGAACATTATCTAATCATATAGTTTTGTCTTCAGCAGTAACTTATCTTGTGAATTGATAATCAAAGTTTAACTTTGATAACTTACTAGTCGTGATTCTTCCTTTCATCTAGTTTTGAACTCATTCTTGTTTTATTGTCTGTTGTTTGTATTGTCGGGGCTGAATTGTTTTGTGTATGAGTTCAAGATGGAGGAAAAATTACAGAAACAAATCAGGGTGCATCACGCTAAACTGGAACAATTGTATGCCAGATTGCAAAGAATTTATGAACTGTCTAAAAATGTCTCTGATCCAAAAGTTGCTGAGCAATTTTCAATCTTGTATCCTCGGGTGTCTCAGACCATTTCGGATTATGAAAGACAGAATTAGTGGTTAATGAGTTGGAACTTGAGTTGAATAAAGATCATGTTGTAGCATTCAACGACTCACACCTAGATCTGTTTCAGTATATTGAAGTAGCGGCTAACACTCTCAAACAGAAAGAGGCGACTGATGCTATTGCTCAATCTTCGGCAGCTACAGCAGCTAGTGCACAGCCGGTCGTGTCCGAGTCGGTACTGCCTAAAATCGACCTTCCGAAATTTGATGGGAACCAGACTCAATGGTCGGTGTTTTATGAACTATTTAAGGCATTGGTACATGACAACAAGAGTTTGAACGATCAGCAGAAGGTCCAATATCTTGTAAGTAGACTTACTGGACAAGCAGCAAATATTTGTCGTCATTTGCCACCATTGGCTAACAATTATCAAATAATTTGGCAGGCATTATTGACCCGCTATAACGATCCACGGGCGCAAGTCGATGCCTATTTCAAACAATTTTTGAATTTCGTCCAATAAAATCAGAATCAAAGGCAGGTTGTATTGCGATTTTGGATGGGTTTTGCAGTTCAATCAATGCAGTGAAGAGATTGCGACTCACTGATTTGTCAGACTCGATATTCCTCTATCATGGCTTGAGATTGCTGGATCCAAGTTCTCGTAGAAATTTTGAATCGGCCGTCCGTGACAAGGCTATGCCAACTTATACCGATTATGTCAAATTCATTGAAAAGCAAATTAAGACTCTTCCTTCTGATGAGAAACAGACTGAATTGTTCAATCTAATGATTCATCTAACGATGCATCTAGTAAAAATCCCAATTGTCTGAAGTGCTCAAAACCGGGTCATCGGTTAGTAGATTGAGCAAGTTTCTTGAAAATGACTCCTTGGGATCGTTATTGTTTGATTAAAGGAAAGTTTTGTTGTTTTCGTTGTCTTGATGTGGATCATTTGAGTAGAGATTGTCGTAGTAAAACTCAGTGTGCTCAATGTCGAGAATCTCATCATTCCTTATTGCACTTTTCCAGATCAAGTTCCAATGAAGGTGTTGCGTCCTTGTCGAACTCCAAGGCAGGTGGCACATCACCTATTAGTTGTTGTTCTACATCCAACGATGTAAAAATTCGACCGTTGTGTTGTCGACCGTCACTGCACATGTTCGAGATTGTAATGATCAGCTTTGTGATGTTCGTTTCTTGGTTGACACCGGGAGTCAGTGTCATTTTGTTACAGCCAAATTGTGTCGGCGTTTGAGACTACCATTCCAGCCCATGAAAACCGTTGTTCGTGGATTCGGTGGTGGTACTAGTGAAGTTCGAGGTCGTACTTGTGTGTCGATTCAGTCGAAGTTGGATCCTACCGTCAAGTTTTCGATGGATGCCACAGTGGTAGATAAAATCATCGACAAGTTGCCTTCTTGTGAAATTGACAGATCCAAACTTCATCATCTTGAAAATCTCACACTGGCTGATGACAAATTCTACCTTCCTAGTAGAATAGATGGCATCATTGGTGCAGGGTTGGTTCCTCACTTGCTACGAGGGAGTCCTAGTATAGGTGAATCGCACGAATTGATGACTGTTAATAGTGTCTTTGGTCACATTCTGATGGGGAGAGCGCCGATTCTCACTTCAACAAAGAATGTGTCGAATTGTTTTACAGCCATCTGTAGTCCATTCATTCGTTAGTAGTCCATCATTGGATAGTTTTGTGGAACGTTTTTGGGAGTTGGAATCGTGCCCTGCACCAAGCTGTCAACTGAAACCGGAAGAGTTGGAGTGTGAGGTAAATTTTCGGAAGTCTGTACATCGTGTGAATTCTGGTCGTTTTGTTGTTGCCTTGTCATTTGCGGAGCCGCCCAGCAGCTTGGGAGATTCGTATGCTGTCGCCGAACGCAGACTGCTGACTTTGGAGAGACGATTAGAGCTTGACAGCAATACTCGTATTTCATATCATGAAATATTGATCGATTACCTACGTCAGGGTCACATGTCGTTTGTAGCAGATCAGACAGACCGAGGTGGTTACTACATACCGCCTCACGCCATCGTGAAAGCAAGCAGCACTACTACGCCCATCCAAATTGTATTTGATGCTGGTTCCAGAACATCATCTGGTTTGTCATTGAACCAGGTTCTTCATGCTGGTCCCAAATTGCAGACTGACATTTTGGTTTTGTTAGTTAATTTTCGTTTTTTCCCAATCGCACTAACTGCCGACATTAAACAAATGTATCGACAGATATTAGTGGAGGATTCCTGCCGTCGTTATCAGCGTGTATTGTGGAGATTTTCGCCAGAGGATCCAATCGAAATTTATCAGCTCAATTGTGTTGTTTTTGGTGTTTCAAGCTCTCCATATTTGGCGCTTCGCACCGTCCACCAGCTTGTAGAGGAGGATGGAAATCGTTTTCCAGCAGCCAAGGCGAGAATACCAAGAGACATGTTCATGGACGACTTAGTCACATCTGTCGCCACAGAGTCAGAGGCCGCGGAGCTGTATCGTCAGTCCAAGCAGCTGTTTGAGGGAGGAGGTTTCTCGCTCACAAAGTGGACTTCAAATTCACCATCAATGTTGGAGAAATTCTCGGAGGAAGAGAAATCGTTTTCGTACAAGGATTTCGAAGCAGACAACTCCTTGGCTATCTTGGGATTGAATTGGCAACCTAGTACTGATCTGTTTCAGTTTTCAGTCAAGAGTGGTGAGGTCGTCGCTACTAAGCGTTCTATTCTGTCAGTGATGGCTCGTATCTATGATCCACTTGGTCTCTTGTCACCGTTTACATTATTTCTAAAATGTCTTGTCCAGAAACTGTGGAAATTAGGAGTGGATTGGGACGAGAAGCCGCCTGAGTCTATCTGCACTCTTTGGGAGAATTGTCAAAAAGAGTTGCCTCTATTGTTGAAATTTGCTGTTCCACGTCACGTTGGTTTGTTTCAGGATTCTCACATCAGTTTGATTGGTTTTTGTGATGCATCATTGTCTGGTTATGGTGCAGTTATCTATGTGAAGTCGCAGAAGGAGAGCGAGGAGCCAAGAGTTGTATTATTGTGTTCAAAGTCCAAGGTAGCACCATCTAAAGTTGTTTCAATACCTCGTTTGGAGTTGTGTGCGGCACTCTTGTTGGCAGAACTCATGAATTCAGTAGTCACTATTATTAGTGAACGTTGTCATGTGTCTCGTATTGTCGCACTCTCTGATTCTACAGTCACCTTGTGTTGGATTAATGCTCCATCCGCGAAATGGCAAACTTTTGTTGGTAATCGCGTCGCAAAAATACAGGATTCTTGTATACAGGAGTGGATGCATGTTGCCGGAATTGAAAATCCCGCTGACTGTTTGTCTAGAGGTTTATCACCAGTTGAGCTTGTGAACTTTCCGTTGTGGCTCTCAGGTCCATCATGGATAGCAGAGGACGAATGCGATTGGCCCGTCCGAACTCAAATGGAAGAGATCGTGGATCCACCGGAGGCGGAAAAACCGTCAGTGTTGACAGTCACAAAATCTCCTGATTGTAACAGCAATGCAGTATATTCATTGATTGGTCGTTGTTCGGATTATGGTCGTCTTTTGAGAATTGTAATTCTTGTTCTCAAATTCTTACGAATCTTACCCCAATCAGAAGAATCAGATTTCGATGTTGCTGAGAGGTATCTATGTAAAGTGGTACAGAAGATACATTTTTCATCTGAATTTGTGCAATTAGAGAAGGGAGAGGATTGTTCTATGCGCCTACGTCGCCTGTCTCCATTCATTGATAGAGGTGTGATTCGCGTCGGCGGTCGTTTGTCTCATGCTGGACTTGAATTTGAGACTTGTCATCAGATGATCTTACCAAAATCCGACGCTTTCGTATCGATGTTGATTGATTATCATCACAAGAAGAATTGTCATGCTGGACCTTCGTTATTGTTGTCCTTGATCAGACAGAAATTCTGGATACTGTCTGCTCGCTCTATTATTCGTATTTGTGTCTTTAAGTGTAATCGTTGTTTCCGTGTTCGACCTAGTAATAATGCAATTATTCCAAAAATGGGTGACCTGCCTGCTTGTCGAGTGTCAAAATGCAAACCATTTGAAAATTGTGGTGTGGATTACGCTGGTCCTCTGCGTATTACTATGACGAGACGTCGTAATCCTTGTGTTTTGAAAGCCTACATTTGTCTGTTTGTGTGTATGGCAACAAAGGCGGTACATATTGAGTTGGTATCGGATCTATCAACGCCCATGTTTTTAGCTGCGTTTCGTCGTTTTTTGTCACGTCGTGGACCCTGTCGTGTGATGTATTCCGATTGTGGTACTAATTTTGTAGGTGCCAAGGAACAGTTGCGAAAAATATCTCAACTTTTGAACTCGTCCGAGTTTCAAACCACATTGACTAGTCAACTCGCCGAACACAAAATTGATTGGAAATTCATTCCCCCTGGTTCACCGCATTTTGGAGGTCTGTGGGAGGCAAATGTCAAATCTGTAAAGTTGCATCTGTTCCGAGTAATTGGCAATCAACTTCTCACCTATGAGGAACTGAACACTGTATTGGTGCAGATTGAAGGTGTCCTGAATTCCCGCCCACTGTGTGTACTGAGTGAGGATCCGTGTGAACCGCTGGCTTTAACCCCAGCGCACTTTTTGACTCTAACACCGTTGAAATCGTTTCCCATGCGGGACGTGGACAGTGTCCCTGTGAATCGTCTCACCAGGTATGAATTGATCAGTCAACTTATTCAATCGTTCTGGAACCGATGGAGAAGAGAGTACCTGCACGAACTTCAAAGTCGTAAAAAATGGTTGAAATCACCCACTTCTATCAGTGTGGGAACGGTTGTGGTAGTAGACCAACCAAACACACCTCCATTGCAGTGGCCACTGGGTGTCATTGAACAAGTGTTTCCGGGAAGTGATGGCGAGGTTCGAGTGGCGAGTGTTCGCCTAAAAACTGGTATTTATAAAAGACCAGTAACCAAATTATATCCACTCCCAACTCAATAGTTGTTGTGCTTGTTGCATTTTTTCTTTGTATTGTTTTTTGGTGTTGGTGTTTTTGTTTTTTTTGGCATGTCTGGATTTTTTCCTTTCTGTGTTTTTTTCAGTTTTTGTAACTTGGCTGAAAAATAGTTTTTCAGAGGCGGGGGTATGGTCTGGCCAGAGAATTCGAACTGTAGCGCCAAAATCCCAGACTGCAGTTCTGCCAATAGCAGGCTTGTGTTTGCGCCAGCGCAGACCGTCCAGCTGTTTTTGGCCTTGTCGATGTTAAAAGCCCCAGTCTTGTCTAGTCACCCCATTGTTGTGCAAGACCGAATTTGTATTTTGTCATGTAATTTCGATCGGAAATTTCTTGTGAATAATTGTTTGAGTGTAGTGTGTGTGAATTATGAATATAACAGCGTAAATAGTATTGAATTGAATTAATTTGAATCGGATTTGAATTTATAAAGAATCCAGTTTGAGCTTTGTTCGAAACACAGTGTATGACCTGCAAGTTGAACACAGAATCAACGCAAAAAGGCAGCCCAGAAGAAAACCTGTCTTTTCCCAGATTTCATCCCACCCTGAATCTGACCAAAACACCTAATAAAGGCAATTAGACAAGATTGGAATCAATCTGGTGAGTTTTCGCTCTTTTTTATTGTTCATTAATGCAGAGTTTAACTGTACAAATAACCTGGCTCAAATTGAAGATTAAATTTTGTCCCTTGTTTGTATTTGATTATTTGAATAGTAAACTACAGTCCTCTGGTAGCTCTAGCCTGAGCTTTGTTCAGAACAGGAGTAGTTGAAAATCTTTCAACATTAGTCCCTATTAGACTGAAAGTGTTATTTGTGAATAGCGAAGAAATTTACATTTAAAAATGAAAAAAGAAAATTGGAAATGGAAAAATAGAATTGAGAATGGAAATGGAAAATAAAATTGTGAATGAGAGAACGAAGTTGTAGTTATATATCCTAGGCTGCAAAATTGAAACGATAAATTAACTTCGAAAATTGAATGATCATTGTTGATGTTTATACTGTATCTAGAAACGTACTCTCCACAAATGTACTCTCAATAACTATTGAATCGTACATTACTTATTTGGAATAATACAATAATGCATAAAATCTCATAGCTTCCCTGCCGAACGCAGAAAAAACAATGAATAAAACTAATTACCTGAATATATTTATTCTGAATGATGCCCACTTCAGTCGTGGGCAGTGAGATGGTGATCCTGGCGTTTGAGGGATTCCAACAGAAATTCGTATGAAATGTTGACAGCGCCTTATATAACCGGACGATCGAAGTTTGCTGCGATATGCCAGTATTTGGTTTTATACTGTACAAAGAAGATTATCACTGAAAGAAAAGCAAAAATGTTGAGTAGGTTGATGGAGTTGTTATTTTGTGCATGAGGTTCGGCTTCACTTTACTCAGGATACGATACTTTTTCCTGAAATGTTCAGCATGTGATCGTATGTTGTGCATTCAGATGAGCTATTTGTATGGGAGCTCATGTGGTTCTAGTGTAGAATACCAGCAGAGTTGGAGTAAAGCGATATTGGAACTGTTTATCTGTGATAGATTGGCAGAGAAGTAGCGGCCACTGGCCGAGATAAGAGCATACATATCAAGTAGCCCACAAAGAGGCAGACTTTGCATGCGTGAACATATATTGTTGATTTTCGGCTTCTTTCGCAGAGTGGACTGGTAGAAAATGAGATGGCTATGCAACGAGTAAAGTAAACAAGATTCGAGGGAAATGCTCGTACCTGTGCGTTTGTGAGAGGGGATGAAAAGTGCGTGCAAGTTGAAGAGAGTGCGAAAAAAGGGTGAGAGAGTAGGCTAATATCGAGTCCGAGTAGATCTGGCAAGCCTTCGGGGATCACCAAGTTCTCTTTATTTCTCTTCCTTTCTCTCATCCTAGGAGGAAGGGCGTGATACGGGGGATTATTCGTTTGTCCATATCCACTCTTGATTAAATCATTCATCTTCCGCTTCTCTGCCTTGTTTCAACATTCATATTCTACTCACATGTTCATCATTCTCGTCTTATTACTTATTCAGGAAACTTTCTGCGCACCTGTCATCCAGTCTCATCAATGAGAGACGTTCTTTCTCAAATCGTGAGCATACATCTCCTAATACGAGGTTAAAAAATCTTCCCAAGATAAAAATCCTCTTTTATCCAATTCTCAGCTCTATAAGTTAGTCTTCATATTCATGAATATAGGATGAAAACTCGCATTGACAACCTTAAATAAATAATGTTATAGTGCATGTTGTTGTTCTAGAAAACATGAAATATAAAATTGAGCCTCAAGTTATCGACTTTCTATCTGCAGGGCTCAAATCTTCAACAAGACATGAAACTCTAAAAAAGCTTTGGATTAGAATTTCTCAGACCATGTAATTAAATACGCTTTTTGATAACAGTCGTTTAGGGTAGAAGAAATCCGAATTTCCAAGGGCGTATAATTGTATTATATTCTCCTAATAAGCACGATGTACAGCCTGGAGCATTGTGGGTAGCATTGGGGGAGCTCTTGAAAAAGCGAACGAAATGGAAGTCCAATTCCCGGAAACGGTTCATGGGTTTGTTCCTCCAAATTAGTTTACTCAAGTTCTCTTAGATCATGTTGACATTCTAAACAAGTTGTTCTTTATGTCTTCATCTCTCTCACTCTTTTTTCTGTAGTGGAGTATTGCTGGATGAATACTATAAGATATAAATGTTCTTGTCCCTCATTGACAAAATGGTAATATACTGTATTCGAAGGAAAAGAAACAAACAGTTCTACAGCCATAATTCGCTCTCTCTACAAAACTTTTACATTTTTTTTTATTATGACAGTAGCTTAATATCTGACAACGCTTTCATAGGAAACTTGATAAAATGATAGTAGTCACTCCTCACTTGCACAAAAACTACATGGTCTCGTAGAATGCATAGATACCACAATATTTTTCAAGAAAAATCTGATTAGGAACGTATCGAGATGAGTGGTACAAATCATAGTAAAAAGGTATCGGCATACAGGATCAGCCTAGGATCAGCACAAGGGTTCAACGATATTCACATTTCACAGTGGCGGAGTTTCTAGGTTATTGGCTCAAGCTTTTTCCACATCAATACTGGTTCTCTCCACGTATTAATTTCGTCTCATATTTATGGACGTAATTATGCGGCGATTCACGAATTCCTGGCGCTTACTACAGAGTGTTTGCGAAAACCTGTTGCCTGAATTATGAGCTATTCTCGGTGTTCCGTATTAATCTCGACGGTGTGTATGGGCCACCTCTCGCTTGTCCTCACTTCCTTTCCACCTATTCTACTCTCTCACTCCCTGCGATCGCCGTGGCATGAGCTGCCTTACAAATCGCCGGTATTAGTTGACACGTTTAGGCTGTGCAGCCACGTGCTAGGCCTTCTACACCCTCTCTCATAACCCTTTTCTCACCACTCTGTTCCCTTAAATCACGTGGGAAATTCCAGTTTCCACTCACTAATAAGCATCGCCCTGCTACAAAATGAATAATGATTGGGCTCCGATAGATGGAATTATTTTTAAAATGATTGTCGAGTTCAAGAAAAATTGATAGAATTCAAAACAGTAAAAATGTTTTGATGTAGAATGAGATAATAGTATTTTTTTGTTCTCAATATTTGTGATAGTGATAGTAGCTTACTACTCTAATGTGATTGCGAAATACTGTGATGTATTGGACAGAGTTGTACAAAATGATAAATAAATTATAAAGGATATAAGAATGAGACAATTCTAGTCATAATGCTGAATAAGGAGAGTATTTATCAGTGATTGGGATTAAATGTGTACAATAAACATCAGAGAATATAACTAGAACAAAGCTATGGAAAAAACGTTATCAATATTTAGTGAAAATGCGTGAATTAAGTTGAATGGACAGGAAAAAAGTATCAGTTCATCGGTTCCATTATTCTCTGAATTTTAAATAACGCCATTTTCATGAAATGTGTAGATCCACAATGGAAGCCTATTACAATGATTATCATCAATGATTAGATCTACTTGGAAGCCTATTACAATGATTATCATCTACTTCATTTATTTTCAAACCTATGATGGGAATAGAATAAACAGTAATAAAAAATAATAGTGAAGAAGAGCTGAGCTTATTATATTGATTGTTATGTACATTTTTTCGATCTATCATTTCTAATAATAGATTTTCTTGGCGATTGATTAAAGTTCGATTAATGAGAGACCTATTCTCTCGATTCCAATATCTAATGGTTATTATCAAATTATCATGCCATGCTCCTGTAGATTTATCAAAGTTCATGAAATATCTTCAATCCTTGAATTCGTTTTAGATCTTTAATAAAAATCTTTACTCATTGAAGTCAAGTAAAAACATTTCATCATCGGGAGTGGGCCTTATCTTTTTTGAAGTAGTACTTCAACTGCATTGAACTTCAGTTTATATGGCCTCTTATATACACGAAAATACCAACTCTCTCTCTTATTCTTTCACAGTTTCTTGCTTTTTCAAGAAGATTGAGTCTATTTTCATGAAGATTGTCTGAGTCCGCGAGTAACTGCGACCACGTGACCTGATAAACGGCGTCTTGGGCCTCTCTAATTGTCCTCCTCAGCCTCAGTCACATCCGTTAAACAGCCAATAGTAATAAATTTCCCATCATTGCTGGCCAATCTCGTTCCGTGCTATTTGTGCGTGGTGCTTTCACCAAATGGACTTAACTTTTTCCGACTACAGCCCCGATATTTCTCACGCTTTACTTCTCCTAAAAGTAATTCATGGGGACAGTTTTCTCCTTATTGTTTCATTGCCATATTACTCATTGAAGAAGGAAGGTCTTACAATAATTACGGTATGATGAATCATCCTTATTTAAAGAGTTTGACAAATTTACGACAGAACTTGAGTCTGTGGCCTAGGCCCGACTTAACATTAAACACTGTGATGTGGAGTGAAAAGCAAATGTGATTAAACCTTATTTTGAACTGATATCAATCTTAATTTGGGAGAGGAATATTGAAGCGTTCGCCTGTTCATCCTCATCCAATATCATTTGATATTGAATGGTATTATGATATTGCTATGATCTTATGTGATTTTGTACTGAAAGATAAATAAGTGAATAAGAGGACCACATTTGACCCACTTGATAGGCTGTTCTCTCCAGCTGATTTGAATGGGGGATTTTTTTTTCAAGAAGTAAAAACAACCTACAATAGGGTATATCATAGTGTCCTTCATTAACTATTATCGCTTCCATAACCATAATCCTGATAGCTGAGTGGAGTTTTGGTGAAGATAGATGTAAAATGAGATTACTTGAGAATTATAGCGTGACTCATTAGTGCGATTCTGGTCTCATGACATTCGAAAATTCAATTGAACTCCCACATTATCAGATTGATCACGTCTCCCATCCTCTTTCGGTTTTAATTGGGTATATTATTGTAATGATTTTACCAATTGACTGAGAAATATGAATCCAGATCTCAATCAAGTTGAGCATGAAATTGCACAAAAAATCAAAGCTAAATATGAGCTAAATAGATTATTATAGAAGGATTATTTAAGATAGCCCTAGTATTAACAGGATGTTTTGAATGTAATCTCCTACAAAGAGTGTTTCCGGAAGCCGCAGTTGAAGACTTGAAGAGCAGTCAAGGGCAGATGTGATGTGGGGATGTCACTTGAATCACACAAGACGAGATTGAGAAAAGTTTCAAATTATCCTTGTAAATCCCTTCGGAGATCACACTCACACTACGTGATTCCTCTAGAACTTGGCGTGACATTTTGTGGCAGCTGGAACCGAAAACGAACTTCCCAATATTATATATACATATATTTCCGTATAATTTATAGATGTAAGGCCTGTGACCTCGCGTGTGCGAGTTGATGTGTGGTGTGCGGTGGCAAGGGTCGGATTTGTGTCTGCCTCCACCGCACCGTTGTCTGTCAACTTTTGAGCTTACCTACAGCGAAACCGATCGGATGCCACAAATTGCTTGCGTTTCGCGGGGAGAAATCCTTCGTTCCTTCTGGCCTCAAGTTTCAATTCTTTTCTTCCGATCTCGTCAGGAAAACGGGATATTCTTATCTCTTTGCCAATTTGAATCACATATATCACTAAAAATCCTGATCCACATTGTTAATTATCAAATCGCTCCAGGTTGCGTTTGAACTAAAGAAACGAAAACTAAAGTGTTCGAGTTCAATATCAATAAGTTTCCATTATTAGCTGTATCAGTAATGGTTCTTTATTTCTAGCTGTATTCCAATATTTTCGATGGAAATAGTACACTCCTGTGAGTTTTCCCAAGGTGATTGCTTCATATTCGCAATTTTTATTACTTTTTCCTTCGTCCCATGAAGGTTTTTGGTCTATACATAGACGGATAGTCTTGTAGGAAGATTTTTGAATTATTGTATTGCGTGTTCAGGAAGTGTATAAGAAAGCACAGACTCTATATTGATAAGTTATGAAGAGAGTCATACATATTTTCTATGTCCAACAAAGTAATAAGATTAAAAATTATCGAAATATTCAGAAAGACAGGAGAGTGCTGAAGATTGAGAGGATTCCCAGCCCAGAGCGGTCATGGCTTACAAGCTAGTAAGGAAAATGAATTGGCAGTACAATTATTATCAAACGAAAATCCAAATTAAATTCTGTAAATAATTTTCGTTTAATAATAATTATTAATTAATTAGCATTTGAATGAATGCAATATCTCAGTAATTTCCATCTTCAAATTAGCCTTATGCCTTGGAATATATAGGAGTAGATTTCCAGGATGTAAAAATAGTAATAAGTTTGAGTCTTATCCTTGAAAGAAGATGACAAAGAAAACTTGTTTCTTGTCTAAAATCGTGCCAATTTCCCGAATTTGTTAAATGTGACAGATACATAAATCGTGTACACTCATCCATCAGTTTAATTATATTGATCTAATCTTGTCGGAGAATGATTTAATTGTCTGTTTTTATGATGTTGATAACCAACTTATCGAAAAAACAGATAAAATGATTAATTATTAGGCGTTCCGGAACTTACGCTCATTGTTCTTCCTTTGTGATCCAGGAATCATTGTCAATACTGAGGGAGAGGAGGAGAAGTTATTGCTCCGTAAATCAGTCTTGAGATAGGCTCTCCTCAATTTCAGCTAATCATTTTGTACGTCTTTGATGTATTCGAAGGGTTGAACAGGATGTAATGAAGGGTTTGAGTGCTGAATGTGGAATGAGGCAGATGAAAATGCAGATTGAAATACCTCGCGTATAATCTTATATTACCATTTCGTCATTTTATCGTTGCAGTACACGAGGAAAGTATCTGCCTGAGTTTCGAAGATTTTTTGACGTTTCCAAGGGAGTGGAAGATGAAGAATGCGTATGACTGTGTCAGAGTGGAATGGAAAAAACAGTGCAAAGTCCGTTGCTGCGAAGTTGAAAGAGAAGTAATTTTCCAATGTCAATTCCTTTCCATGTCGTCTTATATTTGGACTGCTTGCCTTTTCGCTGCTCATGATAAGATTGATTCTGCTGTGCAGTACATTTCCAGTAAAAGTAATACTACATTAGGTGGATTGTCATTCGATGTATAATTGACCGGAAAAATAACAATATTTGGAAAATATACAAGAAAAATAATCGATTCAAATGAATAAAATCCAGAAAACAAAAATGATGCATAGATCAAGCGAAGCTTTCTCTTTTATCTCATGATTGGTGTTCTTCATTGTCCGTATTTGTGTTGCATGTGTAGCATTAGAATAGAATTCAACTGATATTTGGTGAATTCGGAAAATACTTTTTTCATCTTGAACTGCGTGGTTCAAACATCAATCTACTGATAGTGAATCAGCATACCAACTGAGAATCAAAATTTCCAACATGGCAGTATCGTATTGAATTGAATTTATTAGATACATTGTTTTAGAATTCATATAGTTTTTCCAGGTTCGGTTAGGTTGCATTCACTCAGAATATCTTATGAATAACATCAATGCTTATCATTTTCAACCAATGCTGCTGGTTTCACTGTAGTTTGTGATGTTTCAAGAATGTATTTTAAAACTCTAGTAAACTCTTATTGGGAATAAGGTAGAACTCAAAATTAAAGTGGTTTTATTCTTTATTTTGTGAATTCAAAGTTTGTTTCATGTTTTTACGAAAGTTTTATTATCAATATATCCAAATATAAATTGTTTGTTTTATTCTAATTTATATTTTCAAATTGTAACTGCAAATTTTAACTGCAATTGTAATTGTAATTGCAAATCTACAAAATACACTTCAGGGGTTTATTACTTAACAGCAATGGAACAAAAAATACTTACTGGAAGTTGGGTTGTAGAGCATCAAATTATCTTTGATTTGATGTATTATTTTACCATTATATGTTTTCGATCAATTGTTTTAGCAGACTCACTGTTGAGTGTGAAATTCTCAAAACAGCAACAAGTGTCAACTTGCGGGTATTCAACCTTTATCACAGCGGTTGGGGACGAGCATTTTCAATATGTTCAGCTTCTAACTAGTCTTAATTAAGCTGCAGAGTCAAAAATTGTGTTCAAGATATCGTGTCCAAATTACATTGTCAAATGATCTATTGTTGCTGTATTAAAAATTTCTCACTCAACACTAAAGCTGCTATAACAATTGATGGAAAACATAAAATGGTGGTACATCAAATCAAAGAAAATTAGATGCTCTACAACTCAACGTCCAGTAAGTAATTTTTTGATTCATTGTTGTTGAGTAATAAAACCCTGAAGTGCAAAAAGTTAGAAGAAAAACTGTCTTTTTAAAAATTCTACACTTTTAAAAGTGAATATCTTGAAAAGTAAAGGAGATATCACAAAATTCTACGGAACAAAATTTATGAAGCTCCACTTTTGTCCAGTTAGTCACGTAGCTGAAATGCATTGTTTCCAAGATACATGCGTGTTAGCCAGAAATGAAAAAATGAAACTTTAAAACCACCCTCATCCCTCAAGCACAAGGGGTAGGGATGAGGAATTTTGATATGTTTACCTTCTAACTAGTCCAAACCAAGCTATGGAGTCAAATATTGTGTTCCAAACTTTTCTTACCAAATTTCCCTGTCAATTGATCTATTGTTGTTAAACAACACTATACCACACACTGTACATACTATACACTGTATTGTTGTTATATACTCAACACTATAACGGCTGTAACAATCGTAGGGAGATGCGTAAAATGAATGAAATAATACATGAAATTGAAGAGAATATGATGCTCTATGAGCTCATGATTAGAACAGACTTTTTCAATTAAACCTTGAAAAGTTATAAGGCAAAAAAGATGAAAACATCGGAGCCGGAAGAATTTTTCTCAAAATGTGACACTTTCGAGAGCTCATACCTAGAAAACTAATAGAGATATGGAAAAATGTTACAGATAAAACTTGTAGGCTAATTTGTAAGCTTTAATTTTGTATTCCAATATAATTACCGAAAGACGCATATTGTTCGAGATATGTGCAAAAAACCAAATTTTGGTACTTTTAAACCACCCCCACCCCCTTAGCACTGCGTGTAGGAAATTTGATATGTTTACCCCCTTACTATCATTGAAAAAACAACGGGGTCAAAAACTGTGTTCCAAACTTTTTCCTCTATAATATTTCGTTGACTGGACTTAATTGTTACAGAAGACCTCTTAAACATGTTGCAAGAATCAACCTTATGGAATTTTATTAATTTATTGGCACTTTGATAATTAATTCATTCATTTGATAAAATGAATAAATCAATAAGGGGATTTATTAATCGGTTCATGCGAGATTGATGAAAACTGTTCACTCCTCACTCTCGACTCATGATTTGTGGATAATTTCTGCAATGGATCAATCATAAGCAGATGTTTTCAGAAGGAAATCCGAACAACCAACAGTGGCCGTTATCTTGAGTGAAATGTTTGACGCCTTGGCAGCCCAGCTGTCTTGGTCCTAAGTCCTTCCGCCTGACACCAAGTCACGAAGCTCTTGTCTCACTACTTTGCAGCCTAAACGTCAGCCAACTTCTCAAGCATCAACTTAAGTTTGCCAGCCAACTGAAAACTTTCAACCATAGTCGTCTTTGACAGTGAAGCTGATTACATCAATGAAGACAGCTGTAGACAATGTTTGTAGATTAACGCCGGTCCAATCATTCTGCTCAGTTGAAAACTAAGATGACAAGAGTGATGTGTATTAATATTATCATCAATAATATCTCAGTTAAGTTGCAAAAAGGATAAATAATCAAAAATATAATATCCATATCCAAGAATAATGTAGAATAAATGCATGGATCTATATTGATATCTATTCCCAGTTCATAACTTGGGCCTGATTTCACCAAAAACAATATTATTACTAGATCTGAGCGGCAGTTGGATTTACTCAGATGGTTTTAAATTGTTTTTTTAAATATGATTTTTCGTAGGTTTTCTCCAAATTTAGTAGACAGTCTAACGTTAGAATTCTGTCACCTAACGTTAAGGCTTTCGCTACCTCTCAATCAGACCTAGTTTTTGTTTTGATGAAATATATGCCTTAGCTTTATTCATTACAGCATTATAATTCATGAAATTCGAATGATGAAACTGATTAGTTCAAACACCCAACAATCAATAAGGTACTGATGAATTATTTATCATTCCACTTACAACTGAAAACAAGATAATGAAGTAGGTGTACGTGTCAAATCAAGACAAGTAATGTCTATGATCAAACTAGTGCCAAATGAAAGTACGTGAGAACTAACTTTGGGCGCTCGTTCACGATTCTGTCGTGTTGTAAGCGAGGTCCTGGCTGAGAAACTAAAATGGAGCGAATAAAACGTTGCGAGCGAATCGCCGTACAGTGTCAATTTGCTCTGAAAGAAACGGACGTTTTTGAGAGAGTGCGGTAAACGAGTTGGTTAAATTCGACTCAAACCTCCGACAAGGAAGGGCGAGAAACGATGTGAATACATATATTCCCTTCAGAGACTGCAATCTGCCTGTGGGGCCACATCCCCCCTTCCACCACCACACCATCCATACCTCCTCTTCTCACCATTACCTAATCCATCATCTAACCTTTTGCGCTCCAATATTATTTGTTCTATTCTACCGCTTGTGCCAGGCTGAGGAAATTCTCAACCGTCTCTTGGGAAATTTTTGTTCGAATTTTCACCAATCCCTCGTTTTGCGGGAAGCTTTTTTCGCACTCCTCAGACTGTACAGTTACATGGTGGATGAACAGCTCTGGCCTACGTGCGTTGCTGGATACAATTATCTCACAGCAATGTACATGTTACCCTGGTCGATCAATTGGAGCAGAGAGGAGGCTAATTATTCCAATTGCTATTCAGAACTTTATTTATTTTCGACAATAGAAGGATTTATCCTTTAGAATCGCCACATCGTGATACTCGTTCACATCGATCAGCGATAGTTCATTGATTTATCCTATTATATTAAGCGAGCAATTTCTGTATTTATATATCTGGTTATTTTTATATCTGGCTTTTTTATATATGGTTATTTATGTTTTACGGATCTCGAAAACGGCTCTAACGATTTTTACGAAATTTGGAACATAGTAGGTTTATGATATAAAGATTCGATTGCACTAGGTCTCATTCTTTGGAAAACTCGCTGAACGACATTAAGAGGATAATTCATCCTTGGAAAACAGATGATAATTTCGTCGTCTCTCGATAACAGAAGATGCGTGTGCCTGTGTGGGAGAGAGACAGAGCTATTTCCAGCTGTGTAATCATAATCAATCAGCGTGAAATTTTATCTAGCTAGACAATTTAATCGATTTGATCAACATAATCTGATTTGTTGACATGACATGATAATCTTACATCTCTAATCTGACATAATTTTCAAAGTTGATCATTATTTGACAATTTCAAGTGATTAGTGAGTGTTATTTTGTTATTAAATTTGGTTTTTATACTAGTAGTTCTGTGAACAGTAGACCTCGCGCTCAGTAAGTTACATTGACCTGTTGTTATGTTTTCTCAAAAAATAATAAATAATTTATCAATTTAAAATGTCTAGGAAAAGTCCTAAATAAACATAGAGCTTTCTGTCCTATCGTACCGTGACGTGTCATCCCGGAGTGTGAGTGTGAGCGCTGTTATCAGGTCTGGCTACAACTGTCTACAACGTTGATGGAAAGATACATTTTCAAAATGTTCGATGTTTTTGAAGTTTGAATTTTGGGAACAGAATATTTCAAATTCGGTAAGATATAAATCTATGAGATTTAGAGGATGGATTCTTCATGGTATTTTGATCTAGTAAAACAAACGTTTTTTGAGAATATCAATTTTTGGAAAAGTTATTTGAATGTTTAATTGTGTAGGGAATGTCGATGGGACTTAAAAGTGATGTACTTTTTGAGAAGAAGACTTACAAAGTTGCTCAATTCAACATTGGAAAGATAGAAGGAATAGACTTTTAGAGCACAAATGACGTCACACCGACCAGCTGGTTTGGATTTGTTACTGCGCATCTTTTCGTGGCCACTACCTTGTATTCTAGGTACATTGATTGAAACTATAGACCTTATGGAAATACAGCAATAGACTGGCTTCTCCACACATCTGTGTAATCACTTGTCAGCTGATTCATGATGAATAATTCTATAGTCTGATTTTTACTTTCCTTGCCCTATTACCATAAGTAAGGAAAGTATTGCTTTCCGACAAAAAAATTCAAGGTCCCCTGAGTCCAAAAAAGTGGTTTTTGGGTATTGGTCTGTATGTGTGTGTGTGTGTGTGTGTGTGTGTGTGTGTGTGTGTGTGTGTGTGTGTGTGTGTGTGTGTGTGTGTGTGTGTGTGTGTGTGTGTGTGTGTGTGTGTGTGTGTGTTGTGTGTGTGTGTTGTGGTGTGTGTGTGTGTGTGTGTGTGTGTGTGTGTGTGTGTGTGTGTGTGTGTGTGGTGTGTTGTGTGTGTGTGTGTGTGTGTGTGTGTGTGTGTGTGTGGTGTGTGGTGTGTGTGTGTGTGTGTGTGTGTGTGTGTGTGTGTGTGTGTGTGTGTGTGTGTGTGTGTGTGTGTGTGGTGTGTGTGTGTGTGTGTGTGTGTGTGTGTGTGTGTGTGTGTGTGTGTGTGTGTGTGTTGTGTGTGTGGTGTGTGTGTGTGTGTGTGTGTGTGGTGTGTGTGTGTGTGTGTGTGTGTGTGTGTGTGTGTGTGTGTGTGTGTGTGTGTGTGTGTGTGTATTTATCATTATTTATGGATTTATCATTCCCAATTAACGGAATGACTTGAAATGCGCGGGAACACTGGCGTCAGGTGATCAATTTTCATATGGCAAGGAAAGTTGTGTGAGTGCGCCACACCAGATTTTTACTCTAATATTGGCGTATGAAGGAGGCTCCTTTTTCCTTTTATATTATCCTTGAGATGCAAAATTTCCAAAAACCTTGTATATACGTCGACGCGCAATTAAAAAAGGAACATACCTGTCAAATTTCATGAAAATCTATTACCGCGTTTCGCCGTAAATGCGTAACATATAAACATATAAACATTTAAACATTAAGAGAAATGCCAAACCGTCGACTTGAATCTTAGATCTCACTTCGCTCGGTCAATAATCTAAATTATAAATTTCTTGTTTTCAAATGTTTGAACAGAAAATTGAACCTGAATTCAAGTGTATGGAACATAACGTACTTTCTGGACTATTTATAGTGCAAAAATTCGGGAAAGAAACAGTTTTGGGCTGTGCCTGTTAGTACTTCCCCAATCATTTTAAAGAATTGTGTTCGGTTTATTAAAAGTCAATAAATAAATAACGAGCGAAGCTCGGTTCCCCGATATTGATCAATTAAATGCTCACTGATGAAAATATAGGTGTTATAAATGTCGAAGATAAAGTCGGGCTAACTAGTAAATGACTAGCATTTGCTATGGATAACATTTTGAGTCAGTAACATCCATGAGAAGTAAAACTGGTCTTTAATACAATTCATCTCTCAAGAATTAAAGTTTCAAAAGTGTCAATACATTGATAAAACATCATGTGAACTATCAAAATGCAAGATTCAATCACTTTCTGATCAATACTGGTGTTTTTTTAGCCCCGGTACAAGTCGAAGCCCAAAGATACCGACCTTCAACTACTTACTACAATTCTAAAATCGAGTCCAAGTAATTGATAATTAATCTCATTTCTTGAAAATAAATCTTATGAAAAGAGAGTAGTATTGTTGAGAAGTATTGAATTGTTGAAAATTGAGGAGAAGCTAATTTTTATTGAGCCAACTTTTACATTTTCAGTGATCAAAGAAGTTCATCTATGAATTATGCCATTAAAGAAAACAAATCAGCTTATTTCTGAGGTTCTAATAGAATTGTTCAAATTGATTTCACCGAACAACATTGATTTATTATAGAATGAAATCTGACACTCATTTATCGCGTTCAGCTTAGGCAAAGCAAAAGATGAACTTCATTGATCACCAGCGACTGATGGACTTGTTTACTCGTCTTAGCACAATAGGCAAACTTTTATCTCGCAACACACTTTACGCTGTTTCTGGCGTGCAATAATGGAAAACAAATATTTGTCTTGAAAGTGCTCGTCCAAAGTTTGAAATCCAAAATTGAAAATACTCATCTGTGTTGGAAGGATGCTCTCATCCTTTCCACTGTGATCCTTCAAGTGACGCTTAAAAATTCTCGAGAAAGAAGATATAGATTGAAAACACGTTTCAAGTTGAAAGCACTTGCTACTTGAGAGCGAACGCGGTTGGAAGTTGCAAGCACTTTATCTAAACTGGAAAAGTTCTTAATCTTGGAGCATCATTCCTTTATCCTAATTCGTTCCATAGGGAAGAGATATTCAGTAGGATAATGAATCCACGATCCATCACTAAAAGTGGAAAGATAAAAATGCCTTCATCTACAAATTTATCATGCTGAATTTTTCCTTTTTTTAACAAGCTTACACAATTTGAATATAGCATTCAAATCGATACAGTTCTGATTCTGAATTGATGAATAGATTATTCTCCATTTTTCCCTTCAAGTCTCATTTTTTTATGTTCGGATCAAATATATTACCCAGATGATAATACCACAAGCTGGTAGCTGAAAGCTCTTGTTACTTCTGTAATAGATTTATTTCAGTGACATGAGTACAGAATAAAAATATAGCAAATATGAAAAATGTAGTTCAACACATCAATTGTATGAGTAGACTATTGTTCTCTCTCCTTAACAGCATTTTAGAGTTGAACTCCAACTCAACTCTAGTAGAATTATTCCACAATTAACTAAGTTATTAGTTGAACCAGTGCTTAATTTGTGAATTTTTAGGTGCTGGCCCGACTACCGGAGGGTATGGAATGCCCCCATGGGAAGGGGGACCGGGGATGCACCCCCGGGAAGTTTTTCTAAATTTAGCCTTAAAAACCAAGTTTTAAGTCTGTTTTCGATAAATTTTATTTTCAATTAAGTTTAACGTGGAACAAATACAGATTCGATCAAATTAAATGAGGAAGGGTAAAGCTGCGTTTACACCAAAGTTAATAACAAAATATTAATAACTCAATCCTTATAGATTCTATTAGATTGAACATAACTTATCATACAACATATGTTGATGAACATATGTTTTTGACAAGTTCCGTTCAATCTAATAGAATCTGTAACGATTAAGTTATTAACATTTTGTTAATAACTTTGGTGTAAACCCAGAACCTCAAGAAGGGAGATAGATGAGAATGAAAACGAACTTCAAAGATGAACTATACAACTATACTATTGTTATTTGTGTCTAGAAATATTATTACAAAACTTGTTGTGTATTGATACTACTACGTTACGTTCCGGTCGCCCTGGGAGGTTCCGGAACGCCGTTCCGGTGCGTTCCAGCAGAAATTAAGCACTGAGTTGAACAAATATTTGAGTGATACTTCCATATATTTCAAGTAAACAATCAGACTAACTTGATACTAAATAATTGATTTCTCAAGTTAATCTGATAATTTTCTAGCTGATTACATAACAATAGGTAGGAAGAAATGGTACATGTGATTACTTTCAGAATGACACTAGCACTGTGATAATTGGTTGATGAACTAATCAATGAAGCTCTGGTGCACAGCAATTTATTGATCAAGTAAACCAACAGAGATTTTTGTGATATTTCTTTGGTGATCAACAAAAAATAACCAATTGTATTCAAAGACTATTATGATACCAAAGCATATCGAGAACAATTAATTGGATATTTATTTGAGTATGATTTAATATCATGATTATTCCATCATTTGATGATGACACAAATAAATGGAAATTGAGTTGAATGGTTTATAAATAAGTCAGAGGGAAAGTTGAATAGAGTAAAAGCTCTTTCAAGAAAATTTGACTCAAGTTTTGGAACTGGACAGACAGACAAAAGTTTCTTAATTTCAAAAAAACCACATAACAGAATAAAACATGCTGGACGAACTGGAGAACTGATGAAAGTTTCACAAATCATCTCAGGAAACCACAGTTCAACTACGAAAGATCAGGGGAAAGTTTAGAGGAAATGACAGGAGGAAGTCTGACACACTGGGTCGAAAGTTATGAATAGACATTGTAGGTTTGGCTGGAAGCCAGTACACGTACAGTCACTACCCTCGTGGACTGTGTCCTCATTATCACAAGATATCTTTCTTGTAGGTGCCGGAGGCAAAGGAGATATTGCCAATGGGACTGATATCGGAAGCAAGAAGCCAATGGCAGTTAATCATAGCAATCGTCCATTCCTCTCTTTCATGCCATTTATTTGTCTCCGTTTGGCGATAACTTATCAGTCAGCCGACTAATGGCTTGGCAGCCATGAGTGCTACTCACCATCCTCTTTCCAAACGACCTCCCCTCAACCCCTCTCACCTATATTTCTGACGCTTCTGTCATCCCAATTACCAATTTTGAAAAAACTGCAACGCACTAACACACCAACGGCGTTTCTTATCTGAGAGATCAGTTGGCTGTTCTGTTCTTATCCCCTTACTCAATGAAGGATGAGTGATACCACACGCAAAACATTCATTGGTATTCGATATTTCTCCGTATCGATAAAGTTTATCAGGATCATGTCCTCTTACAATCTATAATATCAATAAAAAGCTAAACTTGAAATAAAAACCTAGAGTTATGATGATTTTTCTCTCGATTATGATATGCTCTTAATGAATTTGAAATTTTGATTTTCAATCAAAACTCGGGAATGGAATAGTAGGTTTATAAGCCTATGTCTTATGTGTTTTATCATTGTTGAATAAATAAATGAATAAATAAGCTCTTTATTACTCGGTTGAGTAGAAACAGTAAAAAAATAAGAGATGAGCTGAATCATTAATCATCAATACAACCTATAAATAACAATGACTATTAATTGTCTATAAGTTTATAAGTTAAAATCACTCTTGTGATTGAAAATAGTTGGATGGAGTATTATGTTGAGTATCATTATGTGAAAACGAAGATTCATATTTACAAATTTGACCTCAAGTAATGCTGTTATTGAATTGAATTAACTATCAAATTTATTTTGGTTTATTACAGATAATAGCTGGCTCTCAAACTGATATAATTTATGATTTATATTTGGCTCTCATAATAATATTATCTCTCATATTGACAGTTTTTTCCCATTTTCTTTCATGTAACCTTTTCTTTTCCATATAACCCTAATCTTATCATACTCGTTCCTCAAAATCACTAGTCTTCATCAAACTTACGATAGCTCCTATTTTTTATTTTTCTATTCAATCAATCTCATGCACATTCACTCCCTTCTCTCAGCATCAAGTATTTTCTTCATCCCTACGGTTCCACGGTTCATTTTCTGTGATTGAAAGTTGTTAGATAGAGTATCTGGAGTATAGAAATGTAAGAACAAGGATAATTTTGTGTACAAGATTCATTTCAACAAATTCGACATCAAGAAAAAAATGCTGTTATTGAATGAATTTCCATCTGATTCATCCTGATATTATTCTAGAGAATAATTGGCTCTTTCTGATATTATCTCTCATACAAACAGTTCTTGTTTTACCTTATGTTTCATCCTACTTCTTGTATTTCGGATTTCGCCTACATCCCATTTGCTCCATTCCTATTCTCCTTCTCTCTCTCACCCTTCTTCACCCTCTCCCATTCTCTCTTACATTCACCATTCCTCCAAACGTTTTCTCTTCCTCTTCCTGTCATGTTGTTGGGAGACGGCTGATTCCTTGTGATATGTGAAAGGGGTCTGGATAAGGGGGAAGGATTGAGTGAGACAGGAGTAGGCCAATGCTATCCATCTATCAGGAGTCACGTAACAACGATAAGAGCGGAGCGTCACATGTATTTCGTTAGTCGACGGAAACATCCACCCCTCACCCATATTTTCAACCCTTCTGTGAGATGGGTGTAGGGTTTGGGGTGGATGTATCACGTGTGTGTGGGACTGCGCGTGCTGGCGCAAGAACAAAGCAAGTCGTGTGCAACGTTACCAGATTGCGTCATAAATTGCTTAGAACACCGTCAACCTCCGTCCTCACTGGTCGCTGACAAACTTACAACCCATTCAGAATTTGTTCATTGAAAATGGAGAAAAACTCAAAACGCGAACTAAGCGGTTACACTGTGAAACATTGTTTCAAATTACTATACTTCGAGCATCAACTCTTGAAGAATTTGATAAATATTCAGTAATTTATTGCAATTGCATAATGGAAAATTGCATCAATAATAATAAATGAGTCTAATGATAAGTTCGTGTTAGCCGATGGACACGTTAATTATCGGTCCCGGCTGAAGTATGACAGTCGTAAGGCTCATTGTCGGCTCAAATGATGAAATGAAACGAGGTGGAACTTCCATCAGGGACTACCCATCAATAAAAGTCATACGAGTATTATTATTATTGGTCTCATGATGTGACTATTCTAAACTACTTAAAACACTACTTCAAGCCTTCTGCACACTATTGCGACTCGCATGTCGGCGACGGGAGCGGAAAAACTTTGATCGATTGATTGATTGGTTGATTGATTGTAGTGGCGGCACATGCGGATATGCAGTCATGATGTTTGCAGTAAAGATTGTGATGCATTCATACACGTTGCTCCCAACATATATTTTTTCTTGGCAATAAAATTGCTTATTATTATTGTTTGTGAGTTTGTCAGTAATTTAGTAGATCCCCTGGTCGCAGTACGAGCGCTGCGCAGGTTAAGTTCAGCGGTGGGGCCGCCACCTTGCTGCTGCGCCTGAACTGCTAAGATTTTTAGTTTTATTATAGATTTACTGTATAATGTGAAAAAATCAATTTTGATTTTAGATTTACTGTGAGCTGTAATAGATTTGATCTATTATGTTGTGAGTCGGAACAGGCAAGAGCCTAATCCTTGATGGAAAGAAGAAGAAGAAGAAGAAGAAGAAGATTATTATTATTGTTATTTTCATCACACCTGTCTTTGTAAATTGTAACGTATCAAAATCTGATGGGTAAATAAAATCCCAATTTGAAAGAAATTTATAGGTCTAAAGTGGAATAATAGTCTAGTATCGCCAAATGCGATAACGTTTTTAAAGATTAGATAATATCAGGTATCATGGCTAAATTTAGAACAGCCGAATAGCTATAGAAATAATTTGCTACTCATATAATATTATATAAAGTATTGAAAATTTGAGGTTAGGCGTAAAATATCTATTGATCGGCGACATAATGATCGATTGAGTCGCATAACGTAAAATCTAGCCAGACACCTTGGCAGAAATTTATTGTAACCAAATGGTATGCAACTAGAGGAACTAAAAAAGCACATGGCTAATTGTTATAAAGTGAGAAACAACCTATAAACATTGGAAAATTGTATTGCATGTAAAAAATGTACTAAAAACCCAAAATGAAAATAAATTAATGTATTAAGGAAGTAGGAGGTTCGTAGGCGCATGTATACTGTAACCAATTTGCATGAACCAATCAGATGGTAGTAATCAATGGGCGGCAATAGTGAGCCGATTCAAATGTATTTATATTATTATTTCTAAAAATTATAAGATTTTGTAAATGTTTACTGTTCAGTTTATGTATTGGATATGGCCCGAAGGCAGATAAAATATCAGATGTGTGACGTAAGTAATAATTTAATAGATTGGCACGAACTATTTGAACCTTTAAATGGCGTAGTAGCAGATTATTCAAATTTTATGTAAATTTGCAAGTCAGAAATGAAAATTGTGAGAAGAAAAGTGGAACTTGCCCACTTTCCTGCCAACCACTACCATGGAATGTCACCAAGCCGAGGCGAATCGTTATTCATTATAAAAAAATAACGTCAGAACATGAAAACATTTTCTGTAGGTACAAGCATAAATGGTATGGCATGAATTCAAGATCTGTGGAGCATGAACTGGTGTTCATCCAGTGAATAACGTTCACAACACAACTGAGTAACTTTAACCGACAATCATAACAACTTTTAAAAGAATTACTAGTACCTTCGATTGTTTAATGAGAAAAACAAATTATGATATAATTTAGGGTAATAGTAATAAGTTCTTTCTGAATATAAATCCAAGTAGCTCTAGCAAAGAATTAAACAAATCAATGTTCAGCTTTTTCAATCTGATTATCTCACACAGTGACGCTCTCATGAGTTATAAATACATGGACTGTTCATTCCAAGTTCATTATGACACATATTATCTGATTTTGGATTCAGAGAGACTGTTTCAACATAGACGATTAACAATCTGGTGCTCGGTATAAACCATTACTTAGCGCTGAAACAGATTAGAGGGGCTGACAAACGGGCAAGTACTGACCATACGAGGTCTCTTTAGCAAGCTAACTAACAGCGACCGGAGCTCTTGGCTGAAATACGCGGTCGGCATCACCTATTTGGCTTCATTCACAATTAACGCTAATCCGTTTACGTATTGTACGAGCCGCAAATCGACTCCAGTGTATTTAGATCAGTTACCAGACAATATTACGACTTAGTCCATTTGAAAAGCAATTAGCCTCAATTCGCGGATGGAAACAATACACAGCTACTGAAATATATTTCTCATCGCCTGTTGAGGGACGAATTATAAGGTTGCGATATTAGTCTGCGATTGGTTGGTTACTATGGTGTTATCATTCAATTAGCCTCGCTTGTTTCTATGCTAGCACGACTGAAACGGAATGTATTAGTCTGTACTGAAAGGGTCGCTGATGGAATTCGCTTGCCAAAGGTGGAGGGAGGGAGGCTCCTGCACTAAAACACGTCTACCATCCACATAACAACAATGTTACATGTGACTCCATCAAACCTTGCATACGTTACCTGTATGTCTACTCGAATGTGGAGCTTGTTGATATACATTCACTTTGAATATCATCCCAGTAACTGTTTGACCATAAATTGAGTCTAAATCAAGAAAATATTAGTTGAATCCATTTATATTCCATGCGATACAGTAAATTTCATCGAAATAGATAATATAATTTTTGAGATTTTAGCAGAAAAAGGTTATTATTATTGTTATTTTCATCACACCTGTCTTTGTACATTGTAACGTATCAAAATCTGATGGGTAAATAAAATCCCAATTTGAAAGAAATTATAGGTCTAAAGTGGATAATAGTCTAGTATCGCCAAATGCGATAACGTTTTTTAAAGATTAGATAATATCAGGTATCATGGCTAAATTTAGAACAGCCGAATAGCTATAGAAATAATTTGCTACTCATATAATATTATATAAAGTATTGAAAATTTGAGGTTAGGTGTAAAATATCTATTGATCGGCGACATAATGATCGATTGAGTCGCATAACGTAAAATCTAGCCAGACACCTTGGCAGAAATTTATTGTAACCAAATGGTATGCAACTAGAGGAACTAAAAAAGCACATGGCTAATTGTTATAAAGTGAGAAACAACCTATAAACATTAGAAAATTGTATTGCATGTAAAAATGTACTAAAAACCCAAAATGAAAATAAATTAATGTATTAAGGAAGTAGGAGGTTCGTAGGCGCATGTATACTGTAACCAATTTGCATGAACCAATCAGATGGTAGTAATCGATGGGCGGCAATAGTGAGCCGATTCAAATGTATTTATATATATTTCTAAAAATTATAAGATTTTGTAAATGTTTACTGTTCAGTTTATGTATTGGATATGGCCCGAAGGCAGATAAAATATCAGATGTGTGACATAAGTAATAATTTAATAGATTGGCACGAACTATTTGAACCTTTAAATGGCGTAGTAGCAGATTATTCAAATTTTATGTAAATTTGCAAGACAGAAATGAAAATTGTGAAAAGAAAAGTAGAACTTGCCCACGTGCCTGCCAACCACTACCATGGAATGTCACCAAAATTTGTAGAGCACAATACCCTTCATTGTACATTTTAAAGACTTAAAGTTTTAATCTAATTATTAAATTTCCATAAGACTTTGTGATGCTGTTTTAAAGCAAAAGTCATGCAAATATTTATTTAATCCCTTGGAAGAGACGACTTCGGCTACCAACAATCCAGGACCACCAGGAATTTCGGATCGTCGCCGACAACTTATAAAAATTCAGCACGTGAGTGAAAAATAGTTGAAATAAAAATAGGGCGCCGTCAGTGCTTCGAATGAAATAAAATAAAAGCTAGCTCGTCGGAAAGGTTTTAAATATTAAGAAATTAGTACAAAAAACTTGCGCAAGTCTTAAAAGGGTATAAGAAATATTTTATTGAATAGGAATGAGTCAATTTATATATCAAAGTACATCAATCAAGAGAATATAAGTTCTAAGCTTGTAATGCTAACATTCACCCAATCATTGATTTTAATACAATTTGTAATAATATAATGTAGCTCTGGTTCTTTGGATAAATTGATTTTATCTAATTCCATCAGGTGCCGAATCTTACACCCTGAGATAAATGTATTTATTATAGAGAAATTTATTGGAAACTATAGAAATTAATATATATTTAATTATTGATTTGTCAATTTATCATGCTCTGATTTGGGAAGTAATATCTAAAGTAGGATTATCCAAATCGACAAGCAACAACAAGTTGATGTCAAAGCTACATGCAAATAAATGCATATGATCAATGAATTGAAAAGCACATGGTAAAGTTTCGTGCTATAGAACTGAAAATTAGTACTGATCTGTGATATTTTATTTGATTTCATTCTTGTTTCATTGTATATTTTGTTGCTCTATATATTTTATATTGACCTGATTTTTTATAATTATTCATCTAATATATGTATCAATTTTTTTATGGTGTACCATTCATTTTTACTCCCCAATACCATAGAGTATAAATCTTATATATATTTGTTAATAATCAGCAATAAACTATTGCGAAAGCTCCTGTATGAGCCTATTAAGATTTTAGTGAAATTGTATCCTGGAAAACCACGACCCGATATTATAGTATTTAGTTCTCATGCTCTACCGATTGACGCCAAGCCGAGGCGAATCGTTATTCATTATAAAAAAATAACGTCAGAACATGAAAACATTTTCTGTAGGTACAAGCATAAATGGTATGGCATGAATTCAAGATCTGTGGAGCATGAACTGGTGTTCATCCAGTGAATAACGTTCACAACACAACTGAGTAACTTTAACCGACAATCATAACAACTTTTAAAAGAATTACTAGTACCTTCGATTGTTTAATGAGAAAAACAAATTATGATATAATTTAGGGTAATAGTAATAAGTTCTTTCTGAATATAAATCCAAGTAGCTCTAGCAAAGAATTAAACAAATCAATGTTCAGCTTTTTCAATCTGATTATCTCACACAGTGACGCTCTCATGAGTTATAAATACATGGACTGTTCATTCCAAGTTCATTATGACACATATTATCTGATTTTGGATTCAGAGAGACTGTTTCAACATAGACGATTAACAATCTGGTGCTCGGTATAAACCATTACTTAGCGCTGAAACAGATTAGAGGGGCTGACAAACGGGCAAGTACTGACCATACGAGGTCTCTTTAGCAAGCTAACTAACAGCGACCGGAGCTCTTGGCTGAAATACGCGGTCGGCATCACCTATTTGGCTTCATTCACAATTAACGCTAATCCGTTTACGTATTGTACGAGCCGCAAATCGACTCCAGTGTATTTAGATCAGTTACCAGACAATATTACGACTTAGTCCATTTGAAAAGCAATTAGCCTCAATTCGCGGATGGAAACAATACACAGCTACTGAAATATATTACTCATCGCCTGTTGAGGGACGAATTATAAGGTTGCGATATTAGTCTGCGATTGGTTGGTTACTATGGTGTTATCATTCAATTAGCCTCGCTTGTTTCTATGCTAGCACGACTGAAACGGAATGTATTAGTCTGTACTGAAAGGGTCGCTGATGGAATTCGCTTGCCAAAGGTGGAGGGAGGGAGGCTCCTGCACTAAAACACGTCTACCATCCACATAACAACAATGTTACATGTGACTCCATCAAACCTTGCATACGTTACCTGTATGTCTACTCGAATGTGGAGCTTGTTGATATACATTCACTTTGAATATCATCCCAGTAACTGTTTGACCATAAATTGAGTCTAAATCAAGAAAATATTAGTTGAATCCATTTATATTCCATGCGATACAGTAAATTTCATCGAAATAGATAATATAATTTTTGAGATTTTAGCAGAAAAAGGTGTTTCCAATGTATTTAATATTTCCAAGGCATTCGGGAGGACAGAAAATTCGTGACTTGATGTAAAATTACGTGAAAGTAATCTTTGTATGCGAGATGATTATCATTCTTTCACAATCTATGATCGTAGACGCCTAAGCATAGCTGATGGAAATGTGCCTAGCCTTTTTAAAGGTAATAGAAAAGATAATTTGTAATAAAATTTAGAATTTTGAAATAGGCCGACACATCTAGAAAATACCTGAGTCTATACTTAATTCATGCAGGTGAACGGGCTAGAGTTAAGAAAACTTCTATTAATCTTGCCATGCCTGATTTAATAGGTTTCCACTATAAACTAACACTTCACTTTGAAATAATTGAAAAATATAAACAACTTCAATTAAGATTGGCATCGGACAATGGAAACAACTATTTCATGTTACTTTGTCGACATTCTTCATCTGATTTGGGGGCGCATTACTATCCTTCATTTAAATAGCAATACGTCACAAAACCAAACAATATCAGTCATAAAATAACAAACTAATTTCAATACAAAAACTCAAGGAAGAAAACCCGTTGAACCCAATTTTCGTCGATAATAACCCATATAACTCATTTCATAAATTTCGAATCCCCACTTTTGATTGACATTCTTGAATGAACTTTTGTTTCATTACACTGCACTTTCGTTGGTCTGTACGTCACTTTATCGTCGAGGTTACAGTACCTTGTTTTTGGCGGTGGATTTTTACCGGTTGAATCTGGCTTGACGGCGATATCTTACGTCCCTAGACCTGTCATCTGAACGGGTGTCTTGAAGCGGTGTTACATGAAGTTGCGGAACCAAAGGGGTGGTACATGAAGTTGGTTTGGGGTCACACATGAACCGCTTAGCGGTTATTTGAAGAAACAATTATTCCTAAATGATGAAGAAACACAATTAAACTTTTCAGGACATGGCACTAATAGAAAATTAACACTTTAATAAAAATAAAACTAACTCCTACATTAACTAATGAAATTATAAACTTGCCCAAAAAGGGCGAAACAGATCGACTACATCTTTATTCTTGTAGTGCTCTTAGCAAAGTGTCCTCCGAAACGTAATCTGGTCTCTCGGCTGGGGAATCGCCCCACTACTGTATTTAGAAACAGGTCTCCTATTGGGCGAAGGGAATCAATTTTACCAATCGTCGCGTGGCTTCTAGAGCCTTAGGACCAAAGAGTAACTGCCAAATCAGTACTTTGTTATAATTGTAATATCTTGCTATTTTACTCCTTATCGAACTCTATGTCGCGACAGGGAGGCTAAGTTTGAGAGATAATTCCATAATCTACATTCCTCGACGACTTGAAGCCACAATTTTCAAATATCTGTCCTGGGAAACTCGGAGTCATGGCCGTTCATCATAGAGAGAGATAACAATTTCGTTAACTCACTTACAATAATGTCTTCAGCCTTTTGCGTATTAAATTTACTATTATAACTTGGGAAAAGACCTGAATTACAACCAGTACTCTGCACAGAAAATAATTTATTAGTGATATCTATACATAATTTGATACCTGATATTATGCAATCTTCATTCTCTCTTGATGTTTCAAATTTCAGATTAGTAATTATCATATTATTATTAGTATTAGTAATTATCATTTCAGTTTTATAATTCCGTCTTTTTGTATAAATTGTTTCCATTTTTCCAGTGAAAGTGACATCACCTAAATTTTCATTTGTACTGTAGTAAACACTCGAAAAGGTCCATGATTGGAATAAATTACATTTCTCTATTTTGATAATTCCTCACTCAACCCTCATTTCAATTTCATTCTGAGAAATCTAACTATATCAAGAGTTTTATCGCTGTTATTATTCACCAGCATCAGATATACCAATGGATATCGTGGACATCGATGTCATTCGAATTATATCAATCTACTGGAAAAAGCTTTGGTAGATTTAGGGATAGCTATATCCTCATGAATATGCAGAGAAAATTGCAATTTATATTGGAGCTTAGGATCATGGGTAGGTTGCGGATATAGAGATCAGGCGAGTCACTCTACTATTATTAGACTCCATATCTTCATATTATTGACTACAACTACATAAATGTAAATCCTATGCTCAGCCTTCAACAACGACAAACAAAGGCACTTTGTAAATGTGACTTGCAGTCCGATAAACACTAATATATGAACTGGAGTGTTGGAGAGTACATTATAAGTCCAGTTGAGTAGTTGCTGATAAATCCAGTTGAGTGCAGTTATGCTCTGTGCACTATTCCCAGCACTAAGCTGTTTTTAGGTCAGAGGTTTGGTCTAGATAGGAGGATGATTTTCAGAACCCCTTGCTTACCATTATAGATGCACATCGATCAGATTTTTTTGTAATATTGTGGTAGTTAGACCCTAATTAGCAGTCGTAAAACTCGATAACTTCTCAACTGGCTAGTCGATAGCTATTTGCAATGTCTGGCTTGAAAAAATTCATCTGAAAGTTTCTGGAAACGTGAGCATAGTTGATTGCTATTGATGAGGAACTGCGGTTACAGTACGTCGCATCACATGAAGTTCATAACATAAGTTAGACATAAGTCTAGCGTGAGTGTGATAGAATAACGATAATCTTGATTTTGAATGATACATTCTTGGGATGGCAATGAACAACCAGATTATCAAATTGACAATGAATTGGCGTCTTAGCCAATTTCGTATCAATTGAGTGTCCAAATTAAAAGTGTGATTTTCTAATATTTTTTTCGAAGATGACTCGTTATTACAAACTCAATATTAACTATGAACTTTTACGTTTCTTTACCTCTTTTATCAGGAGGATATTATAATCACAGAAACAATATTTTATAATCGTATTTTACAATAATCAATATTGATAAATAAATAAATTATAGTTCATCAATTATTTGAATATACAGTATTGGTAAATAAATTGATCTGAATGATCAAATACATAAGCAAGTACATACATTATTCAGAAAAATATTGAAGCTCTTCAACAACTGACTCATTTGTTGTTTATAGGCTCAAATAATGATCCTGCGGCGATGAAAGAATCATTTTTGCGTTGATGAGAACCCATCATTTACCTACAACCTAATCGCATACGCACTCCAATCCTCTGCGGGTCTAATCGGTTTTCCATCGAGCTGGAAAGTGTAAAAACGTGAATGCTGGACCGCAATCAAATCTCAGACAATAACCAATCGAGCATTCGGCTGAGAGCGAATTCATTTCGTCCTGCGATGTGGCAAATTGCTTGTGTCTGGCCACAAATTGAAGTCCGCCATATTGGAACTGATCGGGATGCGCTAGTATTAACGCTGTGGCCTTAATAGTCTCCTCCTCCGCATCGTGAATATCGACAATTCAAAAAGCGATTGTCCATCGCTAAAAACCTTATTTACTATTTGCTGTGTTTGATTTAGAAAGCATTCAATAAACAAGAATCGAATTTTTATGCTGTAACGCCCGTGAAACTTGTGCTTTGTTATTAGGTGCAACGTTAATGTTGCCAACAATCATTGACGCATGATTTTTTAAAATGTTTAAAGAGTTTATTCTTTTATAACAAATTCAATTGATCAGCTAAGTAGAATTCTACAATTTCAAACTAGAGAGAAAAATAGGGTTTCAATAATATTGATATGGAATTATTCTGGGTTGAGGAATTTCTCATTAAAGAGATTTACTTTATCCAATGAAAAAATATCACATTATAATGATAATCATAATATATACGCTCGTAATAATTTGTCACTGGAAAATAATTTATCAAATTATTCGTGTCTTCTAAGTACATTCCTCAATCTCCAAATTCTAAATAGTATTATTAAAGACCTTACCGCGTTCGGACCGATGTGTTGGGATAAATCAATCTTCAACTTTATAACATAAAATTTACAATATTCCTTGAAATATTACCTCCTCAAAGTATACCATTGTGATTGTGACAATAAGGAGATAGAGAATGTAATGGAGTACTAATGATGTGTTAACGATTGGATAGTATAAAGTATTTCAGTATTAGAATCCTAACGATTTTGGTGAATGAGTTGGAACACAATACTTTTTATTCATTCTTTACAGAGTGAATTTTTGGTATATCTGAGTATCAGCAAGATTAAATTTATCACGAGGATTTGATAAAGATAGTATTAAGCATGTAAGTTAGTATTATCTTGTAGGTAAAATACAAATACTCTACCGTATTGAAGAATTATATAAATTTCATAGAGTATTATTTCATATTGAATTATCTATCTCGTATCATGGTGTATTTGTTCAAATATTATTGCTCAAGTTAGTACTTTATTTCAAAGAGTGGTTTTTACAATGAGTTTTATGCTATATCGTCATTTTTTCATCGTTATCAATATTAAGTATTGCTATGTACTTACAATGAGTGATAGATTTTGATCGAGTTTAACCTAGTCAAGACTTGGATATTGCAGCGAACTTCTTTCTCACTACTGTACTTCATTTCAAAATAAAACCAATGAGTTCAAGTAGGAGTTTGTTAGTGGGTTACGTTGCCTGGTTAGTGGGTTACGTAGAAAACACTGCATCGCTGCAGCTAAGGTCGGCAAAGTGGGCTTCCATTAGTATTACATTCAAAAATGTAAATGTTAACGTGTTTCTTGGAGCGTTTCGGTGGCTACATTGCGTCTGCGTTCAGCGGCTCCTGACCTGTGCTGCTTGGTGTAGTTGCTCACTGAGTTGAGGTTGCTTTCCTCTGCTAAATTTCAAATTCGACTCCATTCCACATTCAGCGGGCAGCGCACTCAAACTTTGATTTCTGCCTGCAAAAGTTCTGGCTTGTATAGTTCGCCTTCTCGCAAGACTACTCTGGAGATTTGAGCAGCCACTATTTAGTATAACGGGCCCCTGGAGCAAGTATTGCTTCGTGCCCAACTACCCTTGAGATCTCAACATCATTACCCAGATAATCATTAGTGTGCTAATCCATAGACAATCTCACCAAACTTTGGATATAAAAATTTTAATGCCTGATAGTTTAGTTTGAATGCTCGATAGAGGGATAGTTTTGATCCAATTGGATGCTACCAATCATCATAGACAATAAAATCTAAACCTATGCATTCTCCACTAGTATTCTATTCTTTTCAATTGGAAAACTTGTTTTCTCTTTGGAATCATGTAAACCACATTATACTTTTTGCTGGATTCCTTTTCGCTAATATTGATAAGCATACTAGTAGGAAAGAATCCAGGTTCATGTGACTGTGATGTGGAGAGCATCCATGACTATGTGATGTGGTGGAACGTTGGACATTGAAACTGCTTATTTCAGGGAATAGACAGATGTGGTCACTACTTTTGAGCCTGGCAAGCTTGGTAACATGTAATATCACCGGCCAGTCTTTCCTGTTCCACGAGATCAGCAATCATTTACATGTTCAGGCACATGTACGCTGCTTCATCCACGTATGAAACTGATTATTGTACTCTCGCACCTCCTTTTTTCTGGTTGGTTTCCTGAAATAAATTCCCATTTTATCATATTTGAATTATTCAAAAAAAGATGAGCTTCCGCTAGAAACTTCTCAAGAGAATTTCCATCAGGCCTTCAAATTCTGGAAAGAATGCGAAAACCGACATGAATAAGTTTATATTTTTATAAAATCAAGTATTGTAATAAAATTAGTATCTTGAAGGAAAGAGAAATATATGAATAACTTAAATGAACTTCCCCGACAAGTGATAACTCTGCTGATAATCAAATGTTCAACGCAAACAAGCTTTTCTCAAAACACCAATTCTCAAAAAATATGAAGGAACAGGCTTGTAAAAGTTCGATCAGGTCTGGATCCTTAATACTTCTTCTCTTATACGGTAAGCGATAAAGTTTCAAGGGCTTCATTTCCTTTATACAATTCACTTACATTCAAAGCCTACACTACAATTCTATCTTTGAGCTGGAATGCTGGAATGCAATTGGTAGTCGGCATTGCTTATCATCAAAGCACGCTTGGATCGCGAATTTGAGTACTCAAGTCTCAAGGACCCAATGATATCAATTTCAATATTATATTGTATACACTAGAGTCAGAAACGGATACACTATCAACTATATCGAATTCTCATCAATCAATTATGATGATTGGTTCTATTGGATACAGCATTGATGAATTTTTCATACTCATTCAATCAAACTGACGTTTGAATGGCAGATATAAAAACGTTTATCTCGTGGTCACTACTATGAACCTGGTCACTATGTGGTCACTACTGTTTTAATTATGAAATCATAATTAAAACTAAATGGAATACTCTCATTATTGATCGTTTATTAATGAAAGCATATGCTGATTTGAAATATTATATGGTGTTGGGTTATATTTGATATTGGTGTATTATAATGAGATTAGCTGATGATGATTACGTTTGAACAAATTCACGAATATCTCTAGTTCTCTACTTATGGTAACGTAGTAGGTTATTGGATATTATGTATGATCATCACTTGATGATCATTGCCAATCATTCAATTGACCGATGATTATTGCTAATGGCTTATCAAGCCAAGCGCTTACCAAGTGAGCCCAATCAGAGGTTCAAAGCGTCATCAACTAATGTCATTGCACCTCATTAATTTGCTTCCCCCATCCATCAAATCAGTTTCAAGTACATTAGTCACAATCACACCTGTATTAATAACAAGGAATCCTTTTAAATAGTTGTACAGGATAGTAGACATTCTCCCAGTAATCGACCTGTCATTAGTTACAGAGGGTGAATCTTTCAGCTTTCATCTTCCCTATCGCGTCTTGATAGATGATCACGTTTTGATTGTCGCTATTGTAAGATGAATAGAGTCAAACAGATGCTAGTTTCTTCATGCAACATTGCATGCGGGATGGCTATTCTATGACCATGGTATGTACGAAAAGGCTCTGAGCCCAGGTAGTCTTTTAATAACTGACTTGTAATTGATCACATTGTATAACAAAGTTCTTGCGCTTGAATAATAATAATGAATAGCAGATTATAACGATATATGAATAGTGCATGTTATTATAGTTGTATCAATAGTAAAATAGTAGAATGAGGTTGAGATCAACGTTAGTAGACAGACTGTCTACTAACTTTGGGTTGAGATAACTACGTAGATTGATATTGAATATCATTGGATATTGAAACCCCATAGAGTAACATATTAGAAATCAATCAGCATCATTAATATGCGTGCTGTTTTAGAATTCTTCATTATTTTAGACAGAAAATGAAATATATATCACATAACTTTCACATCAATGAATATGACCATGCGGCCTACAATGTGAAAATAGCTCAATTTTCAGATAATAAATTTGATTATAGATGAATGAATTATGCTGGTATATTTATGAAAGTAGTAGTAGTACTTTGTACTTCAATACTAGAATCATCTATTTATTACCAGGATGAATATTATCTGAATATTGAGTTCTAAAAAAACTGGAAATCTTAACAACAAATTTACTCTGCTTTGTTACACTGTGAGTGAAAATTCTTGTTCTCATTCTGAGAAAATTTTCTGATCAATCTCCTCAGTTGGAAAGTGAAATTCAACTTTCTCCAAAGAGCAAAATCCGTTACCTACATTTGTATTTGTGTAGCGGATGAACCTTTTTGTCAACTACCTAGTGAGTACCTTTTTGCTGATGCCAGTAACTAATTGCAGTCGTGAAACGCGAAATAGGTTTCGAATTCTGACCAAAAGTTTTTGTGATGATTCAAATTAGGCAGCAGGTGAATATGAATTTCGAAGTGGTCAAAAGAGTGGAGAGAATAATTAATTATTTATCGGGCGATTCGGATGTAGGGTGGGAGAAAGCAGTCGTTGGGAAGCATGTGGCAGAGGTGATCGGGAGGGATGATGAGGTTTTGGATGCGGGTGGCAAGTGTGATGAGAAGGAGGAAGAGGAGTAGGAGGAGGAATGGAGAAGGTCATTTCACGCATCACGTAGCTGGCAAATTAGCGACTGCGATATGCGATGCTGGCCCATTGCTGGTCCTGTTTATCTTCGATTACGTATGCAAAAAGGCTTCAACACTCTCGCTCTCCGGAATCACTGTCTCTCATTTGGTTACTTAGCTCGGTAATCGTCTGTGAGTTTGTCCAGTTCACATAAATCCAATAATTGTTTTGCTTATACAAAGTACAGAGAAGATAGAAAATGATTGTGCTAAGTGATTCTGAGTTACCCAAAAATAAAAAAATCCCAATAGTTTAAAATAATTATACATTCAAAGTACGAATCCAATCAATATAAGTTATACTTAGTAAAACCTTCAGAATCCGATAATTTTCTGAGTAAAGTAGTTTACAGAACTTTTATTATACAACAACATAAGAACATATTATATTTCATTTTATCCCATCCAATGTGATTCCTAAACATTGAAACGATTTCACTAGACTGGGATTGATTGGAAAAATTATCTGATACAAATAAAAGGCATTTCTCAATATTACCACTCCATTATATCTCTAGCCTATACTAAGAGATCTTTCACATAGGAAGTTACAGAACATTGAAATTGATTCGAGTTTGGAAAATTTTGCTTATTCATCAAGTTGAAACGTACGTTGTTGAATTAGATTGAACTGATGATTTCTTTTGCAGTTGAAGTAACATTTGTTAGTTCCATGAAAGTAGATCTTGAATGTTGTTAGATATACAGGCTCATTGGAACAAATAACAAGAGGGATAATAATTGATAACAGTGAATAAGCTACAAGAACTGTTTGTAATGAAATTCAGATACTGTCTCAAACATTTATTCATTCATTTACATCATTCATAATCCTATTATATTAAGTGAGCGATTTCTGTATCTATATATCTGGTTATTTTATATCTGGTTATTTATGTTTTACGGATCTCGAAAGCGGCTCTAACGATTTTCACGAAATTTGGAACATAGTAGGTTTGTGATATAAAGATTCGATTGCACCAGGTCTCATTCTTTGGAAAACTCGCTGAACGTCATTAAAAAGATAATTCATCCTTGGAAAACATGATAATTTCGTCGTCTCTCGATAACAGAAGATGCGTGTGCCTGTGTGGGAGAGAGACAGAATATTATTTCCAGCTGTGTAATCATAATCAATCAGCCAGAAATTTTATCTAGCTAAACAATTTAATCGATTTGATCAACATAATCTGATTTGTTGACATGACATGATAATCCTCCTAAACTAGAGTATATAATAATTTTCAAAGTTAATCATTATTTGACAATTTTAAGTGATTAGTGAGTGTTATTTTGTTATTCAATTTGGTTTATATATAATATAAATTATAATTTCTTTGTTTTCAAATGTTTGAACAGAAAATTGAACCTGAAATCAAGTGTATGGAACATAACCTACTTTCTGGGCTATTTATAGTATAAATCAAAATTCGGAAAAGAAACAGTTTTGGGCTGTGCCTGTTAGTACTTCCCCAATCATTTTAAATAATTGTGTTCGGTTTATCAAAAGTCAATAAAATTTATTTAATAAATAACGAGTGAAGATCGGTGCCCCGATATTAATCATTTATGAGAGATAAATAAAAATCATTAACAAAAAGAGAGTTAGAAAGTACAACCTCATCATCAATAGATTGCAACACGATCACAGTATAATCAAGAATCTATTACAGGCACAGCAATAACAGGAATTTCTCAAAGATGATGGTTTCTCGATCCATTCCTAGCTGAGATGTATTAACACATTTTTTTATGTATTTCACACGACATGCAGGAATTTCTAATCCCTGATGAATGGTTTGAGAACATAGTGCAGTAAGAAGGGGATATGTATAAAGAACTATCAATAGCCAAGAGTGACTGAACGTTTTTAGACTGGGGTTGTCAAGTAGTCTAGATTCGGAAAAAGTTTATAGATCTGTAGATTTTATAAGCATTCTTTTTAAATGTATTATTTAGGCGAGAATACCATTTTAAATTTATCTATCTATTGTCCATGAAATCACTTTTGAGTTCAAAAAGCAAGAGTTTATCAGCTGTGAAAGCGTTCCCACATTTGTTCCAGAGTGCATACACACAATGATCGTTGGCCTGGATTTGTCTGTCAAGAAAATGTAATTTTATGAGTGAATACAGAAAGGAGGCCCTGAATTATGGGCAAACAACGCACCCAGCCTGACAGGCTTTGTCTCATTTTAATATCATTTTCATGGAGCTTGTCACAGCTATTTCGCCCTGCCGTATTGTCCTACGTGGATTCTATCTTGTGTATGGATATTGTTGACTGTTGCAAGAAGGACTCATATTTTGATTTGCGCGAGTTTAGCACTGTGCTGAACAGGTGAGCATTGAACAGGCTGACAAGCTCTATGTTGCTCAAACCTCCTCACTAATGGCAAACTGATGATAAATAAACATGGCTTGTTTGTCTGTTTTCCAGTTGAGTATGCAGCCATTCAAAATGTACAGAGAAAATACGGATTCATGCTCTCTTCATAAGCATCACCTCCGGGCTCAGGCGAGGGCTTCTCGCTCATAAACATTCGCTAAATTGAATCAGTTAGCCAGGCGAATATTATTGTAGAAGAGGTGTGCAGCACATCAGTAACTGAAAAAAATTTTCATTGCCAATGATTTGTCAAGGCTTGTGAGGGGGGGATGTCGCTTCTGTAATGAAGCTAAATAGGTATTGACATTGCTGCTATTGATATTCGATCAGATACTATAAAGTCATATTTATTCATATAGTCACTGTATATCCGATTGAACGTATCTCAATACAATACTCAAAAATGCAGCATTGGATATGAATATTGACAAGTGGATTATGTCATTTGTTGGGAATTTTTATTGATAAAAGGATCGTATATTTAATCCCAATTCCATATTCGTTGTGTCTAGAAAGAGTATCTAATTTTTGAAAAAAATAATTGATCTTTTACTATCACATTCAATAGGAGTTTGCTGTAATCTGTTAAGAGAGATATATTGGTTCTTCAATGTTTTTTTCCATCACGAACTGCTTATCACTTTTTGATATTAGAAAAAACGACTAGCAGTTAGATTAAAAATTAAAATTACTCGTCAGCAGTCAGACTAAAATTACTTGTTTTCAATCTGACTTCTAGTCGTTTTTTCTAATAGCAAAAATATTGGATTCATATTTATTCTGGTATCAGGATTATTCACCATAATTATGAATACCATATCATTTAACGTTTTATATGATAGACAGAAAGAGGATCGAACTCCATGATCATATCAATAACTTATAATATCTTATAAGAAAAGGCAAACTGGAACGGAGCTCTGAAAAATCATGAAAACTCCCGGCATTTTGGAGAAGACTGCTGGACGTACTTTTACGTGAGTGTTACTGTATCTTGTTCATCATTAACAACAAGTAGATTGATTGTTGTACTGAGAAAATATATTTTCTCAGTAAGCAGCCAATGTCACTCGTTTTCATGTTCTAAAACAATACAAGTTAGTAGTTATTCATCGATTGAAATAAGGACGATCTTCTTTTCAATTTACATACTGACTACTTATGAAAATACTCATCAAAGATTACTAAAATACTTTCTAAGTAGTTGTAAGAGTAATATTGTAACAGTTATCCATACTGAATGAATTTATTTATTTAGCGTATGGCAGATACACAACAAATATAATAGCTCATGAGTCTCAAATGCCTAGACATACACTGTATATTTCCTTATTCTTCGAGATGTTGTGTAGTTTTGAATGAAAATTAGATATTGTTAAACCAAAGATTTATTAAAAATCGATATACTAGATTTCATCTGTTACACCATTATCAATCTCTGGTGAATTGAGAAAAATATATATTGGAATAATAATTATTATTCCTCTTTCCCATCACCATTATCAATCTCTGGTAAATTGAAAAAAAACGAATAATCATTATCCCAATATATATATTTTTACAATTTACCAGAGATTGATAATGGTGTATCAACCGAAACTGGTATCTAGATTATTAATAAATCTGTGGTTTGAAAATATCTAGTCTTTCTATTCAGTATAACTAAGAACTAAGTATCGTAAACTATAAAAAAGTATAGCTCAAGTCTTTCTGTAACTTTTCTTTGCTATCGCTCCACTATTCATGAAAAGGCTATCATTCTTAACTCATCACTAAAACTATGTTTCATAAGTTAAGAGCCGAATCAAAAAATCCAGAACGACGTAGCAATTATTACATTGTAAATGATGTGGAGTCACAAACTGGGAATATGTAATACTAAAGCACTAGTAAGTGTTTCCCCGAAACTCACTCGTTTCTGGTGGCTCGGTTCATCAAAATTGAAAGAGTGTTGGTGCCCATGACAGGTGGCGCTATCTGTTTGGGGTCGCTGTCACTTTGTCACCAGCAAAGTGTCCATTGCCGTTTGCCATTGCCATTCAATATTCCGTCGGTGCGCATGCAACCGACCAGCCACATTTGAATAAATGAGAATTTTCTCTCTACAGCTTCCACATCATTGCATAGCTGGAACTCGGACATCAAGGGACTGATGAATTCATTCGGTCTTATGCCAAGTATATAGTCTAGTGATGTTTCATCTGTGGATACGACTAAACGGTGTATTCGATATCCATTACACTTTTGACATTGAAATGTTCAATTTCATTATGCCACTTTGTATCTTTCATTGAGGAAGCGATAGGACTGATTGAATACTCGAATTCTATTGGCTCCATTCGGTTCCATTTATGAATGCTTATAGCAAAACATGGTATTTCAACATCTATGACACTTTTGACATTCTGAGATTATATCTTAGAAAGTAGTGAGAGCATTGTAGTTCCACTACCTCTTCAATAATATCTTCTTATAAGTAATGATGAATCTTCTATCTCTTCTCTTCTCTTCTCTTCTCTTCTCTTCTCTTCTCTTCTCTTATATACTTATAAAAGGCTAAGCCCCGACAGACTGAAATCACACCACAGCCCAAACTACTGAGCCTAAAAACTTGAAATTTTGCACGATTGTTTATGGTAGCTTGAAAACATCCACTAAGAAAGGATTTTCAGAAGTTTGCCCCCCTGAGGGAGCTGGGGCCCCCCCCATAATTCTGTACTTTTCAACCGCTCATTGCACAGCAAAGTCATGAGGAACTTTTTTGTTCAGCTACGAAAAAAAATTAGATCTATGCAGAAAAATTTCGATCAGGAGCACAGGGGGGTCCAGGAGAAGGCATTTTTCGAAAATTTTTATGAAAAATCACACTATAGCTCAAACTAATTGTCCTACAGACTTGAAACTTTGCACAAATATTCTTCAAACATGCTAGACGCGCACTAAGAACGGATTTTGAGGTATTTTGCCTCTAAGGGTTTCAAAGGATGAAAAAGGATCCTATTAAGTAAGGTTATGAACATGGTAAGGTGAGTGCCATATGGAAATGAGATAATTTATTTATTGACATATGATATTCTAACATATGTTGTAATCATTGGAAATAACAAAATAATATGATAGAAATTCAAAAAAGAACATCTGTTCTATTACTGCTTTCTACCTGATTTCGCTCAACCTCAATAATATTGTTCTGATAATTGATAAATATGTTTAATAATATTATTATTATTGATATAAGAAAAGTATTGTTTTAATAATATAATTATTATCATTAATATAATAATAGTATTGTTTTGGTAATTAATAAATATTTTTATTTTCACAAACTCTGTATAATTTATAATTGTGAATGTGAAACAGCTGCATCAAAGAAATTATCTCAAATACATATGTTTAGGAAAACCATAGTTTTGAGCTTCGTTTTCCTGATGCAATGTATAAGCCTACACGTGTCATGTATTATTAATTTTTCAGCTAGAACAGTTTTTTGAGACTGCTAAATAAACGTCTACAGTTTTATCAATGCTGTATCGGCAATATGAAAACGCATGCAGTTAATATGTCTCTAAATAAAGGTGTTGATATCTACATGATAATTATTTTCTACCATTTTTATTTAATTAAAATTTCAAAATTATTCAAGCCTTGATAGAATGATTGGCTCACTGTACAGTCAGTCAAAAATTTTAATATTGAAATGAGGGGTATTTTGGCAAGCTGAACAAAAAAGTAAGGTCCTATGCACCTTTTTGATATTATATCTTCAAATGAAAAATGAGTTTTGTGGGTTGTCAAAACTCCCCCTGAAAGAGAACTATTAATTTTATCCTATCTTTTAGTAAAATAACAATGATTTCTGCATTGAATAACATTTATCTTGCCAACAAGAATCGAACTCTTTGTGAATTTAGATATGACCTACACTTTAGATTTATATAATTCTATTAATAAATTCATGGAAATTCAAGTACTTTTTTCAGTTAGTTGATGATTAGTTGATGAAATTGATTATCAATAGAGAAAATGATTATCATTTTATCAATACAGAATTAGTTGAATGAATTGTCGATGTACTGAGTTCTTGGTCAACAATAATTCAATATTGGTATTTATCCAATCATTATTTTTTTCAGAAGTTCTTTCATTTGAATTAGAAAATATTTATAAGCTCCTATCAATTTATCATTCATAACAATGAATTCTTCAAAACATGAATTTAATCAAATAAAAAATTGCCCATACTTCTGTATTCATGTTCGCATGTTTTCCACTTGTGATGGATATCCAAAATATTGTGGAGCGAGCTGCACGGCGAATTGTAATCGAGGGCTCTGATTGGCTGAAAAGTTCAGCGTTCGGAGTGAGGTGAGGCGAGCGGCACGGCGAATGGTTCGGAGTACGGTACGGCGAATGATTAACAGCGAATGGTTGATTTTTAACATTATGGAACATATGCTCATGTTCGTTGAAAGGCAAGATGTTCGGAGGAATGCACAGTTTGCTGCGCGGTTCGAGGTTCGATTCGGCATGTGTGGACGCACCTTTAGTTGTTACAGGACATTTATACAGATCACAGGCCAAAGCAACATAATAATCTATCTTCTTCTTCTTTTTCTTTTTCTTCTTCTTCTTCTTCTTCTTCTTCTTCTTCTTCTTCTTCTTCTTCTTCTTCTTCTTCTTCCTCTACCTATATCTGAAAGGCTAAGCCCCGACAAACTGAAATCACACCACAGCCCAAACTACTAAGCCTAAAAACTGAAATTTCGCACAATTGTTTATTGTAGCCTCAAAACATCCACTACAAAAGGATTTTCAGAAACCTGCCCCCCCCCCCCCCTGAGGGAGCTGGGCCCCACAAAATTTTCACTTTTTAACCGTTCATTGCACAGCAAAGTCATGAGGAACTTTTTCGTTCAGGTACGAAAAAAATCAGATCTATGCAGAAAAATTCTAATCAGGAGCACAGGGGGGTTCAGGAGAGGGCACTTTTCGAAAATTTTGATGTAAAATCACACTACAGCTCAAACTAATTGGCTTACAGACTTAAAACTTTGCACAAATATTCTTCAAACATGCTAGATGCGCACTAAGAACGGATTTTGAGATTTTTTGCTTCTAAGTATTTCAAAGGATGGGAAAGGATCCTATTAAGTAAACTTATGGTAAGGTGAACTCCTTATGGAACTGAGATAATTAACACATGATATTCTAACATATGTTGTAATCATTGGAAAGCTTAAAACAATTTCATCAATTAGCTGATCGAATTGATTTTGCGTTGATTGAGAGCGCTAGCTTACCACGTGTTTGTTCCATCGTTGTATGCTTGGCCAGTTCGGTTTACGCCTTCTATCAGCTGTATATGGAGTCTCATACACTCCGATTAGAACAGAGCACAAAGGTTTTCTTTGGTTAGGAGTTTGTTGATAATTCTTTTTTCAAATTCAAATTTTATTGCCATCAAAAATCACATTGAAAACTTTCTTAATAGACAACAATATTACAGAAACAAAATGTCAAACATATACCTACATTTATTTGTAGCACGGCCAGAAAAAGACAAACTTGAGTACTAGCCGTGAGTTTATTAAATATAACTTAATATATATATTTTTTTTTTTTGTTAATATTTTGTGAATAAAAATTACGAGTGGATGAGAGATGCGAGTAATTCCCTATATTTGATCCGAATGGTTATTCATAATACAGTAGTTGGGGTCACTGCAATCAAAAATTTTTTATTCTGTACGGTAGCTAATAAATTTCATACGTATTGATTGTCCATAATGTATCCAGTGTCCATACTGGAAGTAATTGAACTACTCAAAATTAATGGCTTACTGGTCCCTCATAGATTTATAAATAGTATTCCTGGTGATTGAGCCTGTCTTTTTCAGCGTTGTCTATTAATAATAAAGCTTAATTTACAACTAGCTTACCCAGCGTACTTCGTACCGCCAATGTATCTCATGTTACACTTGACTTTATTTGGTGAATCATGAAATTTATCTGACAATCAACATGTTCATTTACATCTCAATACGGACTTCCCATGAGCTTAGTCATGCAGCATTCATTATTCCGAAAACATATATTATTCTTCTCAATCAATTGGTAGTAATATCTATCTATCAGTAAAGTTTTCAATTGAAAAAAAGGTTATATCAGTGTTTCAAAGAAAAATATTCAATGTTTTCATAGCTGTAGATTGTCGATATATGGTCCAGGAAATATGCGATGTACGATGAATCACACAGAATTCCATATTCTTTCCATTTTAGGATGAATATAAGCTAAGCTAAATACAAAAAAATGTAAATTATTCTTTTATTCTCCAGTAATTAATGAATGCAATATGAATACTATACATAAATACTATACAATATATATATACTCTCTTTCATTAGGTGAATAATTTTTTTCAACATTTTCCAGTTTCTCAATGATAGGGGGAGTGATAATTATTTGTATAGGTCTTCTAAGGAACCATTATCAACAGCTGGTACCAATCAACTACACTTCAACTCCAAACTACCGTTTTAATACCAGTACACAATAATATTTATCACAGTGTGATATGTTTATTACAGCTGGTAACTTTAGATGCTAAATCATATTATCACAATATGATCTTGAATCATGATCATCTTTCCGTTCTTCGGTAGCCGCTCGGCCGAAAATTTCGAAAACATATGTCTGTAAAATGGATTAATAAATAATAATTATCAGCCCCCCTATTGAAATTTCTGTTCAGAAACCATCCTCAATATTCACACAACATATTCCCAAAGTTTCATGCCGTTATGTCAAGTAGTTTTCAAGTCTACATGAAAAAAACAAACATATAAAACAAACACACAAACAGACATTCATTTTTTTTTATAAATAGATTTCCATTCGGCTCAAACAAAAGCCTCTCTAAATGAAGGTAGAATGATAAGGATTCAGTTCTGTTGTTTTAACATTTTTTCAAATCACTTTCAAAAAGCTTACTATTGTGTTTGAGACACTTCTGGCGCTATCATAGTTTCACCACTATTCTGTTCCACAGTCCTATCTCTTTCTTGCAGTTGTTAACTATATATATAGAAATTATATAAAGTAAAGAGCTGGCTTATGCACGTACGGGATAGGAAAATAATGTTTGACGCATCATCACGTCCGAACTACTGGACTAATTAACTTGAAATTTTTCTTATAGATCTTAATTAACCAAGGATGGTTATAGGCCTATTCTCAATTATTCAAAATTTCATTACGTCAAGTTTTCATTTTTTCAAGTTTTAAAATAGATCCTTGCGAAGCACGGGTTCTTGCTAGTCTATAATATAGGAAACGAAAGAATTGGCTTTTACACATACGGGATAGGAAATACACGAACGATGCATTATCACGTCTGAACTACTGAACTGATTAGCTTGAATTCTTGCATAAGGATTCCTTGTTCACCGAGGATGGCTATAGGCCTTTTTTAAATCCTTCCAGAGGGTAAAGTTTTCAGTTTGTCAACTTTCTAATTAAACCCTTGTGGAGCACGGGTTATATGCTAATCTTACATGAAGTATCGCGTTACTTTAGTATGCCGGTGGTTCAAAATCCAATTTGTGTGGATAAATCATGTCAAATCCAAAATTCTGTGAATTATATTAAAATGCAATTGGCAGCTTAGCTTACAAGTGGTATTGATGGATGACGTTCCTGTTATTATAGTTACAACTGAAAGTTCATGGATCAATGTATTGTCAGATGGTCTCACTGCCGATGCAGATTGATCATCAGGCAATAATTGTGACATGCTCATTGTTCATTATTTCTTTCAAGACAGGAATGTAATTCAAGCCATTGAACTAACGTATATTTTCCTCTCATTCACCTGTATGGGAAAATATGATTTCACTTTTTGGAAACAGTACTACAGATGAACTTACAAGCAGTACTACATAAAGTGATGTACCTGCAAATAATAAATACGTTACTCGCCTAATACAGTTGAATAATGTTGAAGAACAACAGCTAAAAAAAGGTTGTATTTTGTCCTCTGTAATCCGGGCTATGTCTATCAGATACACATTATCTATCAGCATTGACCTACTTCACGCACTTTTTCCACTTGTTTTACGATATGGTACTGTCTGCAGTGTATATTGGTCGTTAGTTGTGTGAGAATGGCACATTTTAGTACCCAGCCATAGTGAAAATGTAATTCGGTCACCAGTACATTTTACAACATACCAAATACCAGATGTGTATTTGCCATGAGTGCCATTCAGTTGGGAGCTTCTCTCATACATAGCATATGTAACCTATGCAACCTATTATAATATATAACCCAATATAGTTTTAGACTGTGTATTGAAATTAGAATAGAAACAGTTTTGGGATTGAGTCTGATGACCCTTTCGTTAAGTTACTGCACTAATTGTATTAAATAAATAATCTATCGTTTTCCACCATCAAAGACATCATTTATACTTCATGAACAGTATTCTACATCTACAAGGCAGATAATATGTTCAGCAGATACTAGTTGATATGACTCCAAACGTTTCTTTCAAAATGTTTAAAATGTTGTTTAAAAGAATGAATCAGATCGAGAGCAGGATGATGCGAAATAATAACTTCCTGTCATAATTTTACTCATGCTTCTTGGCCTATTTCTTTATTGACATAATGAAATCAAATCAGAATCAAATCAAATTTATTCTCTTCAACACTTTACAAAATTGAATTATATCGCACAGCACAACAGTAAATACAGTAGTACTACAGTATAACATAAAATTCATAAGCATACCATAATAAAGACTATTGTAACAATTTGTTGTTTTGTACAATATAAAGAATATGAAAGTAATGAGAAATACCCTTACATAGGCTATTGCCTGTGAGTAAGGGTGAATCTGTATTAAAATGATTCAGATGAAACTTGTTTGAGAACTTAACAGGTAAGGATGATAAAGAAATAGAGAGATTTGAAATTCAGTATATCTTATTGAACAATAGAATTTACCGGAGCTTGAGAACGTCAACTAGTTAGTAGCCTACTTGTTGCATCTAGAATAAGTTGGGTATAAAACTCTATAACCTATAAACTGAGCTAATGATACTTTCGGTTCCATCTCTACCTATTCCGTTTAGCCAAAGATTCACATTTTTTTTGTACACTACCAAAGATGCTGCATCAAATTCTCTGAGTTTGTTGGGAATATTCCTGAAAAGCAAATGAACTATGTAATACGTGTTTGTGGATGAATATGTTTTGTTAGTTCTAGGTGTTATTATTCCTGAAATTGTAGCTGTGGGTATTTCTAATGAAAATATCAGTATAGTGCTTATACATATAAATTAGTGCATTTCTCTCAAATAATTGCCTGATATCCAAAACATTGAAGTCTATATACAGGTCATGTGAGTTGGATCTACTGTCTCTCTTTAATGCTACTCTCAAAACAGCTTTCTGTGCTACTTTTAAAGGTTCCAAATTAGTTCTATAGCATTCACCCCATGAGATTACACCACCCTGTATTAGAGACTGAACGTATGCAAAATATATGTTCCTGAGTTCCTTCTGATTTAATATGTTCTAGGTTCTTGTATATGTAATAGGTTCTTGTAGAACAAGAATGTAGCCTCACGAACTCTGTTTCTGATTTTAATCTTTTTTCTGTATAGGGCTACTTGTAATATAAATATAAAGAAAAATAAAAATCTCAGTAACCTTTTAGAAATATTTTATCACAACATGTTTCGGACATTTATGCCATTTTCAATTGATCACAAGTGATTACATTTTGTATGCTTTATCACTTGTGATCACTTGAAAATGGCATAAATGTCCGAAACATGTTGTGATAAAATATTTCTAAAAAGGGTACTGAGATTTTTATTTTTCTTCATATTTATTCTGTTTCTGATGTATGCAATATATGCTGACCAATTGAGGTTGTCGTCGAACATTACGCCCAAGTACTTGTAGCACCTCACACGTTATATCGACGGACAACCACAAGAGGAGCTTCGCAAATCATTCAAGAGTGTAACATTAAACTTTGAGATGTGTCTTCAACAGTGTTTCTCAATGAAATTCCCATGTATTTAGTTTTTTCACATTCAGAGTTAATGTATTATAATCAAGCCAGTTTTTCAACTTTTCAAGGTCACTCACAGCAGATTCATACATATATTTTCTTGTATCACCAGACACTAGCAAGGCTGTATCATCTGCAAACAGGTACAGGCTTCCGGTTACATTCAGTTTAGGTAGATTGTTGATGTAAATTAGGAACAAAAGCGGCCCCAGAGTGCTTCCTTGTACCACACCATATTGGATGCTCTTCAAGCACCAGCTGCTGTCTATAGGCCAAATATGATTCCAACCATTTGTATGCTTCATCTTCTACTCCTATAAGATTGAGTTTTTTTAAAAGTCTGGGCTTATCCACCGTATCGAAGGCCTTTGCTAGGTCTAGAAACACAAGTAATTTTTTTTATTTTGATTTAGTGACACGTTCAGTTCCTGGTTCAACTGGAATAATGCTCAGATATAGATAGATCTGTTGGTCCTGAATCCAAACTGTCGCTCAGAGAGAATGCAATTCTGTTCTACATATATAAGGTAAGTTGGTGCTTGATAATTTTCTCTATTTTTTTGGAAAAAACACTCAACATTGAAATAGGGCGGAAGTTATTATGGTCCGACTTGATACCTCCCTTGTAGAGTGGAAATACCTTTGCCACTTTGAAAACGTCTAGGAAAATACCAGCGCTCATCCTTAAATTATAAATATGCTTCAAAGGAGACAGAAACAGGTCGATATTTTCTTTTAAAGAACGAGCAGATATGCCAATACCTGAAATAATTCCTACAGAGAAAAACCAATATGGTAATTATAGACCGAACTGAGCAGGATCTAATTAGAGAAATTACTGAAACTGGTTAACAATTATGCAAATTTATTGATGAATTATAATCGTTAAGAATCAAATAATAATAATTAATTAAATAATTGACAAATTGGAATAATAGAGTTTTCAAAATTTGGTAATAAATGTTCTTGATATGAGATAATAAATGAATGTTCTTGGTAATATAGTGCAATTAGGATTTTAATAGGGGTTACACGGTATTATAGGAGGATATAGTCCTGCACTCTTTCACAATAATTAATTGATAGAAAATTGTAGCTTTCTCAATTCACTGATTGGATAGAATAATATTTTTCGCTCACCAACTCGATCGTGGGGCCCCAATTCACTTAATAATTTTATTTCACTTGAAGATCTGGCGTGGAATGGCGTCACCCAGGATTTAGTTTCACAATTCTTCCTCAGGAATAAGCTTATACAAATTGAACTTGCCTTCCAATTTAATTTAAGAGCACAAGACTACAGAGGAGCTACACATTTAACACACTGGATATATTACATTTAACAAGAAGAGAAACCATTTAAACATTAATTTTAATAGGACAAATTAAACGGGTCCTGATAATTCGATTCTCAGAAGGCAAGTGTCTCTTCTTCCCAAAAAGCGGAAATCACCTGGTCTTCTTCTGAGAAGAAGAACCACGTCATTTGGGCAAGAACCAATCCTGTGCCTAATAAGAAAAAGTCCACCAATGGGAATTTTTCCACGCGGTTTTAATATTTAAATTAGACACAGAGGTTCGAAAAACACAGAAAATGACAAAAAATTACGTTAAACGGGAAGACTATAAAATTAAAGCAGATAAACAGAAAATAAACAGGGGTTGCAGAAATGAACAAGCTTGAGTTAGTTTTAAAATGAAAACAGACAATATAGAGATATCACAGTAGCACAGTAGCCGGCGGTATCAACAGCTGACAGATAAGGCTTGTCATCAATTTTGGCGCAATTCACTCTAACCTAATTATTGAAAATAAGTTAGTAAACATTGGTAGGCAGTTGACGAATGACTCTGACAATAAATTGGTAAATTATACGAAATAATACTATAAGAATTTAATAAAACTATAATTAAATGAGTTTTACATAATTTGACGTGAGTACATTTGATTTATGCCTCAATTATACATTAATTTTAGAAAATATGCTGGCATAGGCTTTGTATCCTGACATAAAGCCCCCAAATTAGAAAGGTTTTAGGCCATTAAAGGCTTTCTAATTTCAATCAAGAAGGGTACAATGACATATGCTAACTTAAAACTACGACTTAGGGTCTATCACAAAAAATTCACCGCCAAACAACAATCTGCACAAAAAAGCATGATGTTACAACAAATATGCATGGCTTTGTGCCGCAGCAGTGGTGCCAGAAACCACAAACTAAGGTCCCGGATTTTTGCCCAGTCAGACTTACAAAGGAAGTACAGAGGTGGGATAATACCACATGCACAGAATCCAAAAAATCCCTACGGTGAGAGGATGGGTGCACCAGCCCCCCATCACTCCTCACAGAATAAAGAGCAGAGGTGCATGAGTGAAATAGACCTGCATAGAGTGCATAGAAGATGCCAAAATAACAATATCAAAGGGCCATGCCAACAATTAACAATTTTTATCAAAAATTTACAATTTAACATTAATAACAATTTTAATCCAATATTGCATGTCTGTTAAAATATAACTATACCAAGTTTCATCAAGTATGCCAGCTTACAAAGATTGATAATATCTCTCTGTGATTCAATACATTTAACTAGTCTCCACTTGTTCAATCAAAATTTCTACCCTGTTTATTTTTAAAGCTTGATTCCAAAATTCCTTCATTTCTCAACATTTCTATACAAAAATACAATAAGTAACATAATATTCAAATTTTCCTATAAATTAGTTGCTGAATGCATGTTTTAGATTTCTGATGCATCATATTTTTTTTTTTCAAAATACTAATCACATTTATGTGATTACAATAATTTCATTAAGTTAATAACAATAATACATATAAATTAAGAATTCTAATGTATAGTGAGCTTTCATGCTACAAATATAAAATTCAAGATAATTTTATCACCAAATGATAATTAATAGTTAATAGTGCATGTATAATGCAACAGCACAAATGATAACAACAATAATATTTCAAACAAAACATACTAATAATAATGAAGACCATTTAATGGTTGACTTTCAATCACAAAAATATCCTACACCTAAAATTATTAATAAATATCACAGCAGACTATTTTTCTATTTTATCTTCATTTTTTTTTTTTTTTTTTTTTTTTTTTTTAGAGTAAGTTAATAAGCTAATTTTTCCAAATTATTTTATATAATTTTTTTTTTTTTTGTCTGGATGATTCAAAATAACTTTACTTTATATTTTAGAATTAATTTCAAATTTAGTTGTAATTGCGGGTAGGCTTAACTTGCCAGTGAGCAAATCTTTATATTACAATAATAAACAATATAATACAATAAATAAACAACTTGCTTTGAGTTGTGGGTGCTGTGATGATAATGTGAAGATCCAAAGATGCGATGTGGAGCAGCTGGTGCGATGTGAAGCAGCTGGACCGATGTGGAGCCGGAGCATCGTGGAGCAGCGGTGCGATGTGGAGCAGCTGGACCGATGTGGAGCTTCATCATCTAACAAATCATCTATGACATCCTTTCGGAAAATGGTGTAACTTTCGAGAATAATGGGTGAAGATATTGGATTTAAATTGGAGTTGTCTTTATTTTTGAATTCATTTGTAAAGACCAATTCAGTAGGTCTCGCCTTCCTGTTATTAACACTTGGATGGGGAACTCTATCAGCTTCGGGAGGCAGAACCCGCAAACCATCACTACTAGTAGCCTCGTGGGGCAGAACCCGCAAACTGTTACTACTAGCTGAGGCAATACGAGCAGGCAGATTTTTCTCTTCTTCATGACTGGATTTACCGCTGTCACGTGGTTGGGAGCAGTGTGAATTTTTTCCGCCAGACTGCAGCACCTCACGGTCGGTTACTCCTACGGTCGGAATAACTTTTTTTCTGACTGTCTCGTTTTTATGATGATTGATGCCAGAGACAGTCGAAACTGGTTGTCAATTATTGTTATTACGACGCTGAGAATTATTTCCCTTCTGATTATTAGAATGGAACTGCTTTTTGTTGGACTGGTTTGTTGGTTGGGCGACGAACTGGTTGTTGATACAGATGGCTGCGGCTGAGTGACGTCTTCGCTTCTGTTTATGTTTTGTTCTGGTGTTGTAGTTGAGTCGACTGATTTATTTGGAATAAATGAACTCCCCTCATTATAATTTCTCCGATGATTATCTCCAAATCCACGGCTATTATTTTGAGGTCGACTCGGTTGACTGCCTCGATTATAATTACGATGAGGAGTTTCAACTTCATTCACGACAACACCTAACCGCTCATCCTTCTGATGGTTTGTTTTGAAATTCCGTGAACCAAATTTATCGTCTACACTCTGTACTCGACTCAAACAAGCCTCAAACTTGTCATAGGATTCAAAACTTTGCGAGCTTAATGCCGTCTGAATGGAATAAGGTAACTTCCCAATTAATATTTCGATCAAATTTCCATTCTCGATTGGATTATCCATCAGATTGTTCAAATAGCGAATGTGGGCTGAAAAGGCACTCATGGACAGCCCCGTATTCTGCTTGTCATATCTGCATGTAATGATGTGAGACAATAAATTTCTCTGTCTTGCAGGAGACCAAAAAGTAGCTAAGAAGTTGTCAATAAAATCCTTTAACGAGTTGAATTCAGTAATGCGACTTCTGAAGTGTATCAGTGGTTCTTTCTGTAGACATAGTAAAAGATGCATTCTCCACGTAATCCATGGTATAGTAGTAACGGAATCAATAGCCTGCAAATGCTGAATGAATGCCCGTGGTTGAATGGTGCACTCAGTATCATCAAATATTGGTAAAGATGACAAGATTTGTCCAGTATTATGATTATTACCACCAGAAACGTTAGCCAAACTATTCTTTATTTGTAGACACTCGGCTTAGTTTGATCTAGCTGAGTTTTCAATCTCTTAATTACTTCGGGATTTAAAGTTTCAGCTGAATTCTGTGTGACATCTGCTCTCAGCTGGTTTATTTGGGCCGTGTGATTTGTTTGCTGAGCCTCCATTCACCTAACCTCACATCATTCTGAGCTAGCTTAGCATTGGCCTGGGTAATCTTGCTCTCCAATTCACCATTTGCTTCAGTATTTTCCCGGTGTTGGTTTAGAATTCTTTCACCAAATTCACTTCTCACCGTTTGTATTTGTTCATTTGTATAATTCTTAGCTTCAATTGTTTTTCATCCATTTTTCGATGTAAATCCTCAACGTTACTTTTGAGTTGCAAAAAGTTTGCGGTCATTTCTTCCACTTTCTTGTCCAATCTATTACTGGTTTCTTCTATTTTCTTGTCCAAACTATTACTTGTTTCTTCTATTTTCTTGTCCAATCTATTGCCGGTTTCTTCTAATTTCTTTTCTATTCCAGCAGCAGTGGTCTTGAAAACTTCAAGTATGGTTTCGATCGTCCCAGGTGTAGATATGGCAGCCCCTGCGGCTGTTTGGTCTCCAACTCAGCAGCAACGACATCATTGGAAGACGTTTGACGATCTACCTCGCGCCGATCGACGTTGGCGATTGGTGATGATTGCACCGAATTAAATGTTGGCTGACTTTCCTCTAGCTGAGTCGATGACAAACGCTCTCGAATGCCGCGCTCAAAGTCAACTGAAGTCGCGCTGGTTGCCGGTTTTGGAGAAGCTTCGGGTGAGACAGGATCTGCCGGTGTAACAATGTGGTAGACCCATCCAGTTCCGTGGCGGGGTTTGCCATGATTCTCCCAAAAAGTGAAGTGTAGACGAAATCCAATAAGTGAAAAATAGTGAGTGAATGATAGTGGTGCGCGCAAATTGGAATAACAGAATCAGGTCAGTGCAAATTATCTTGTAGTTCTGAAGAATTAATACCGCTGACTAATTCCCACAACTTCAAAGCAAGACAAAATCGCGACAATAATACGTTTTAGAATACAATAATACTCTACAATATATATACCGTAATGATCAACATAAAATTCAACACAATCAAAATAATATCCAGTGTATGAACAATCACAAATTAATAAATAAATCGACTACCTCAAGCTTGTTCATTTCAGGGATTAATACATCAGAGTAACACCGTGTAGCCCCCATTAGTGCAACAAAAAATACCTGCTCAATTCGATCAATAATTATTAAGAAATAAAATTGAACAACAATATTGAACAGAGTATTGATGGCTAGGCGACCCACGACTCCACTGAAAAGAAATATTTATATTTCTGCTCCCTCTCAAGCGTAGATAAGTCGATCTCTGAAATAAATTTATGATTATTAAGATGAAATAAGCTCCCTCTCCTTCACCATCTTGTGTTCGGGCGCCAATCTTGTGGATTCGCAAGAGCCTCTGGACGCTTAACACCTGTAATTCGGATAAAAAAATCAGCCGGCAGAGCTGCCTACACCCGTCCAGAATATCCTACAATTCCACAAGAAATAATATTTCTGCCGTACTCTGATATAAACCGCCTGAGAATCAGGCGTGATAGCCTACCAATATCTCCAGGCAATTCAAACCCGAGCACAGCAAATGTAATTTATTTCTTATGAATAACAAGTAAATTCAATATTGATATTCCAATACCTGAAATAATTCCTACAGAGAAAAAACCAATATGGTAATTATAGACCGAACTGAGCAGGATCTAATTAGAGAAATTACTGAAACTGGTTAACAATTATGCAAATTTATTGATGAATTATAATCGTTAAGAATCAAATAATAATAATTAATTAAATAATTGACAAATTGGAATAATAGAGTTTTCAAAATTTGGTAATAAATGTTCTTGATATGAGATAATAATATGAATGTTCTTGGTAATATAGTGCAATTAGGATTTTAATAGGGGTTACACGGTATTATAGGAGGATATAGTCCTGCACTCTTTCACAATAATTAATTGATAGAAAATTGTAGCTTTCTCAATTCACTGATTGGATAGAATAAATATTTTTCGCTCACCAACTCGATCGTGGGGCCCCAATTCACTTAATAATTTTATTTCACTTGAAGATCTGGCGTGGAATGGCGTCACCCAGGATTTAGTTTCACAATTCTTCCTCAGGAATAAGCTTATACAAATTGAACTTGCCTTCCAATTAATTTAAGAGCACAAGACTACAGAGGAGCTACACATTTAACACACTGGATATATTACATTTAACAAGAAGAGAAACCATTTAAACATTAATTTTAATAGGACAAATTAAACGGGTCCTGATAATTCGATTCTCAGAAGGCAAGTGTCTCTTCTTCCCAAAAAGCGGAAATCACCTGGTCTTCTTCTGAGAAGAAGAACCACGTCATTTGGGCAAGAACCAATCCTGTGCCTAATAAGAAAAAGTCCACCATGGGAATTTTTCCACGCGGTTTTAATATTTAAATTAGACACAGAGGTTCGAAAAAACACAGAAAATGACAAAAAATTACGTTAAACGGGAAGACTATAAAATTAAAGCAGATAAACAGAAAATAAACAGGGGTTGCAGAAATGAACAAGCTTGAGTTAGTTTTAAAATGAAAACAGATAATATAGAGATATCACAGTAGCACAGTAGCCGCGGTATCAACAGCTGACAGATAAGGCTTGTCATCAATTTTGGCGCAATTCACTCTAACCTAATTATTGAAAATAAGTTAGTAAACATTGGTAGGCAGTTGACGAATGACTCTGACAATAAATTGGTAAATTATACGAAATAATACTATAAGAATTTAATAAAACTATAATTAAATGAGTTTTACATAATTTGACGTGAGTACATTTGATTTATGCCTCAATTATACATTAATTTTAGAAAATATGCTGGCATAGGCTTTGTATCCTGACAGTATTTAGTTTTTTCACATTCAGAGTTAATGTATTATAATCAAGCCAGTTTTTCAACTTTTCAAGGTCACTCACAGCAGATTCATTCATACATATCTTTTCTTGTATCACCAGACACTAGCAAGGCTGTATCATCTGCAAACAGGTACAGGCTTCCGGTTACATTCAGTTTAGGTAGATTGTTGATGTAAATTAGGAACAAAAGCGGCCCCAGAGTGCTTCCTTGTACCACACCATATTGGATGCTCTTCAAGCACCAGCTGCTGTCTATAGGCCAAATATGATTCCAACCATTTGTATGCTTTATCTTCTACTCCTATAAGATTGAGTTTTTTTAAAAGCCTGGGCTTATCCACCGTATCGAAGGCCTTTGCTAGGTCTAGAAACACAAGTAATTTTTTTTATTTTGATTTAGTGACACGTTCAGTTCCTGGTTCAACTGGAATAATGCCTCAGATATAGTTTCAAGTTTCAAGTTTCAAGTTTATTCATTCATCTCTTGTACAACATAGAAAATCAAATTGACAATGTACATACAAAAATTATTACAAGAAATAGAATGTGGAGCTCACAAGACTTACGTCCGTTCGTGAGCTTCAAAAAGCTCACGAGATATAGATAGATCTCTTGGTCCTGAATCCAAACTGTCGCTCAGAGAGAATGCAATTCTGTTCTACATGTAAGGTAAGTTGGTGCTTGATAATTTTCTCTATTTTTTTGGAAAAAACACTCAACATTGAAATAGGGCGGAAGTTATTATGGTCCGACTTGATACCTCCCTTGTAGAGTGGAAATACCTTTGCCACTTTGAAAACGTCTAGGAAAATACCAGCGCTCATCCTTAAATTATAAATATGCTTCAAAGGAGACAGAAACAGGTCGATATTTTCTTTTAAAGAACGAGCAGATATGCCATCATAGCCCGGGTTGACATACCTCGAAGTTGTTGAATATTTGACAGGATAGCCTCATCTGAAATAGTTTGAAAATTCAAAAGTTCTCTATCAGTCTCAATGTTTGTAGGAAGAGAGAAGAGAAATAAATCCTAGCCATATCAGACGTGGAAAGTAACGCGGTTGACCTTAGCGTTTTAACGGCCGGAAGCTGGAACGTTTATAGTTAGGGCTCGAATTGCCCGGTAAAGAGTCTTAATGGATGCGTTTATGACGATGCTGATGAGAGGGGTCGTTGAGACGTTGGTGGAGGGGGTTGGTATGGAGGGTGTTTTTGGAGACAGCCCCTTGGCCAACGAAAGCTATAAACAAGTGAAGCACGTTTGACATGCGACGTAAATAATGGAAATGTACGATCAAACAGAAGAAGGAGCCTTTTCCTCGGAATCCTCTACTGAGGGCGAATTGAGAAAAATGTCGAGTTTATGATTGTTTTCTGGCGCCAGATCTGGGCTCTCAAAAGTGGAGGATTGCCACCCTTCGATGATTATTGCCGACATTCACGTTTCTTCACGCGCTTGTTTTTGCAGAACGTTACAAGTAGTTTATAGTCTCTAAAAATGTAATAAAACAATGATAATCCAATACATTATCAATATGAGAAAGATTTCATGTGATTCTAACTATTAATAAACCAGTTCACGATGATAAGTCTATCAGAAGATAATAGGAGTTGTTCAAGTTGAAAAATCCTCTAAACACATTATTTCTATAAAAAATTGAGACTTAATTAGTTACATCAATTAATATATCAGTCTCTTTAAAGATTCAAACAAATTGAATTAAGAGATCTGATGTCAAGAGCCTAGAATGGAATTCTATAAATTATTATTGTTTTTTTCTTAGTTTGAGTGCAAATTCAATGGTTGCATATGAGACTCGATATATGGGAAACGATAACAGAAGATCTGTTATTCATTCACAATTATTTGTATAATGTTTATTGTCACTTCTTCATATTATTTAAGACTGTGAGAGTCCATAGATATTTCAAAATGTTCAATTTCAAAAATATAATTTCGATAATAATTGAAGGTTTCTAACCATTAATCATCACATTATGGAGTGATATGTCGTCTAGTGGATAGAGTGCTTGCGTAACAGCCTAAAAATTCCGGCTTCAAACCTGCTCATTACCAAAAGTTTTTGACTCCCTCCCGCGTTATCGGATGGGCACGTTAAACTGTCAGGCTGAAGTATGACAGTCGTAAGGCTCATTGACGGGGTAAATAATATTATCAAGGTGAGGTGGAACTTCCATCAGGGACTCCCACCAATAAAAGCCATACGAATATTATCATTATTATCACAGTGTGAATGTGACTCAATTAACTTATGAATGAAGTATCGATACTTTCAATATTTTTTGATTACGCTAGTGAAATCTATTTTTTCCAATGGAATAATGATGCGTTTATCCAACAGCGAATGAAACTTTTGAGCAGCATAACATAATATCAAGTGATGTTAGTTCATTTGAATAACAAGCTAATGCTGATGCAATATTTTAATTAATCTGGAGTGTTGATTCTAGTTTGTTCCACGAATCTAGACCCCACATCAGCGATGACCAGAGACACTGTCCCTGATCATACTATTAATGAAACAACAAAGTTTGTTATTTCATCATGGTGACCAAAAATCGCTTTCTGTTTTCAACTCTCAGCAACGCTATCGAACGAGCGTGTGTTGAATAATTTGCAAAATGTCAACTTTAAACTCGAATTTTGGCAGCTCCAAACAAGTGCACACGTGTGTTGGGGTACAGCTTTCTAAATAATAACTCGCAACAATGGAGAGTCCTGCCCAACGTCGAAACATTGAAACTCATAACTTAATTAATATCGTCACTAGTACTCTCATGCTCTTATCCAAAAAGTTTGTTCGACGGGTCGAATCATTGACATTGACAGGATGGGAGGATCCTCAAACAAATGTACGTGCACATTCTCAATATACAACTCCAAACTCCACCTCAACTCCCTAAGCCTATTTCATAGCCACCTCTAATACATTAGAGGTGATGTATTAGAGGTGGCTATGCCTATACTCATCAGCTCTTCCAAAAAAAAAATTCTGCTTTCAACTTTTCAACTTGTTTTACTAGTTATCAAAACATTGATTTGCTAGTACATTGAATAACATTGACTCAATACTATCGTCTCGATTCAACATGAAACATAGAACTACAAAGTAGGTTTTCAAATATATATATATATATATATATTATATATATATATATATATATATATATATATATATATATATATAAAGCGTATGGTGTCGCAGTGGTTAGGGCAACAAAAGTCGAGAGTAAAAAATAGAGCCTACCAATTTAGATTTGTCATAACTTAACATAAAATATTAATTAATATACATGAAAGTAACAACTAACAATCAGCTTTTTCAAATGAAATCCAAGTATTCCTCTTCGTTTAAATAACATATTTAAAATTAGGGAATATATTAACCATCCAGAGATTCAATTCCCTTGGAAGGTCACTGACACATTGGAGTAGCATGACTGACCTGTGAGTTTGTAATCCACCGCAGTATTATTTAAGCTCGCAGACATGATGTTCGTCATAGCAAGAAGAGACATGTCCACCATTCACCTATATATACGCCGTACTCATCGGATTGGAAGATGAGTAACGGAGAGAGCTCATAGTTGATTGAAACTCCATGCTTGATTATAGCTGTATATGTAATCAGAGCAGTCATTACATCGATGTGAGATGATTGGAAGTTGTAGCCAAAGGAGATATCACAGATGATGTTCAATGAATTATTACTGTTACAACATAAACCCTCAAAGACTAGCTTGAGATCCTTGTCATCCTCAGACAAAATACGACACTCAGAGGTTATTGATGGATTGAGTTATGATAAAGAATACATGTTTCTCTATGAAATTATATATTTGTGATCCAATCTACTAATTCATGAAATTCGAGAGTTAATCTTTGCATGTCTACAACAGTTATCTTACAGTTTTACTGCACCAGATATTGTATATTAGAAATTAATTTTCTGGAACAAATAAAAACAGATTCAAATGGTTATTCTTGATATTCTTCCCACTAAAATCAAAGTTAGCATCCATATGCAGCATGTTTTAATAAAGAAACATTGATCTTCTTTATACGTTATACGATCGTAAAAAATTATTGAATATACAGAAGTTGGAGTATTTCATTATCATGCTTGAATTAGGTATGTAAGCTGTGAGCAAAACTTCAAGGAATCAAATTCTCTGATATGAATAATTTCAGGCTTTGGTTCCCCATTTCCTCTGCTTCAAATGATTTTGAGAGTCGATCATTATTCCAATTTGCCAGGAAGTTGAACAATAAAAAATTATATGATGATTTGTGCCAAGTGGGAATAATGGAAGAATGGAGAATAATGAAAATCTCTCCTGTTCCATCAACAAGAATGATATTATGATCTTATTAATTGGAAATATTGATAAATTCATTGAAGGTCTCATCAATTTGGTGGAGAAATATTCTATCCATATTCAAATTATGTCCAAATATCATAATTGTGGACTTTCCATTATTGAAAATAAATTAAAAAACATACCTTTGATTTTGTTACAATGTTCGTTAGCTTAGGCTACATCGGTTCAGTGATCCTAGTAATCCGTTAACTAATTTCTTAACTAATTTGATTGTTGTGCCATATTTTTCAACTCTCGAGATCATGGAAAGAAATTCTGAAGGAAGCTATCAATTGGAAGAAACTTCATCATGCCAAGTGATAAGTAATTGGCCCATTGAAAATAGGCTCTTCAGTATCATGCTGTTTCGGTGAACCACTACTCACAGAATATTCAACTTGGTACTTGATCAATAAGCAGCAGAGCCTGAAGATGGAGGAGCCCTTCTCTGGAAATATTGAGCCCTGCTGCAGGGCTCATTGAGACTTGGCTGATGAGAATACAGAACACAGAGCGGTTAGGCTGATTTGGTGGTTGTTGTTCGGGGGAGGAGCTGCACCCTGCACCTCTTTGTTCCTTTTGATCTAGACGCAAGCCTTCGATAGAGCCACTAATATTGGTTTATAGCCTACAGCTTGATTGTACCGAACAATCGACTCGAGCAATCATAACCATCATTATCATCAAAGAACTAAATATCGAGCCTGTTATATATCTGCTGCAGCGCCGGCATCATCATACCAAACGTTGTGACCAAATCACTGCAGACTTCATTGATCTGCTTTGTTCAGTCGATTAAACATCAATTCAGAGTTTACACCTCCATGGTTGAAGGGCTGTCCTGTCTACTCCATGTTCAATTCTCATCTCAAAGCTTCTAGTACTGTCTTGTCTTCATTCTATAGTACAATGCAATTTTAGTCTCGAGGATCTATAAAATTCACTTCAATCCAAGGAAAGGCACTTCTCGCAGTCCTAGTTCATCCATATTCTCACAAAGAAGATCACGCAATCATCTTTTTTCGTGCATTTCGCTTTTCCATAAAATAATAATGATTGTTATAATCCCAATAATTGTACCGATTCTCATGGTATATATATACCGATACTTTGATGGATTATATCTCCCGAAATTTCCACATTTCAAAGTCAACTCATTAGTTCTCAACATGGACTAAAAAAATCAAAGAAATTGGATTCCATTTAAATTAGAACTTCATTTGCATTTCCTTCTACTTCGTATTTGTAGGGGAATATTCAATAGTACCACTCTCCAGGGAATAAATCAATAATTATTTTATTTTCACCGGGACTCATAGGTCTATCTGTTCTACTCTTATTAATCAATGAACTACTGCAGTGTCAAATATCTGTTTTGAAAAGTGTAAATCTTATTTCGTCCCAATTACTCTATGTAAGTCCTGCTAATACTTAGTTCTTCAGTAATGTCGGATACATGTTTGATAATTTCGACTCATTAAAAACAATTCCTGGGCATAATTTGGATATAGAAGGCATGTACATTTCCCCTAACTAATCATATTTGAGTTTCATAATATTCATAACTAGTTTCTTTAGAAATTATCCATTAGATTCATGATAGTTCAATAAACACAGATTCTTGAATAATAGAATTATATAATTCTCTTATTCATTCTATCAAACTCATGAATATAATAATTAATTTTCAATGCTCTCAGTTACTTCCACACATCCCGGACGTGTGTTGATGGGGAAGATATTATAACAAATCCTTCTGAGAGAGTCGATGATTATCTGACAATGATTATTTGTTAAAACACAACCGATTTATGCAGTAAGATAACAATATTATTATATCAATATTGTATCGATATCCAAATAGCATTAAATCTTCATTCTGATTGATCCATTTTTATACTATGTAGATTTTCTTCGATAATCAGCTATACTGTCATTCATTGTAAATTAGTGTGAAAGTCAACATATATTGTAACTCACATGAATAAATAACTCTAATTCAATCTTACCTCAAGCTGACTAGTAATTTGAAATTTTACTCTCCAGGGATTCATATCCTGCAATCTCCCATTGAAAGTCATTGAATTCTTGAAAAAAATAGTCTTCAATGAGAAGTGAACTGTATATTTCAAAAATATGCAAAGAGAAGTAGGAGATTGATTGATTGATTGATTGCGTATTTTATTCATGTAGATTACAACAATATAATTATACTGGCTTATACACTAATATACAATAGCTTACAACACAGCAAAATTATGGATAAATTTACATAGTATAGACTAAAAAAATTATTATTGAACTGTATATGATATGAAAAAAGCAATTTGTAATAACTATAGAAAATATTGTTATGCATCTACATGAATTGGCAGAGCTTTGGACATATTTATAAATGGATTTATTTATAAATGGAAATATAGTAAAAGTTTCAATTGATATGAAGATTTAAGAGAGAAAAAAATTAATCAAGTAAAATAATTATATAAGTAAGATCAAGTCATTAATAATTATTGAAATGGAGTAGGCTGAAAGTAGATCAGGGTAATCAGCTTTCAGTAATATACAAATATATTAAGAGTCTATATATTAAGATTAAAAATATATTTAACAAGCTTGAGTATTCGAAAGAGCCTTTGATCGGGAAGCTTTAATGTTGAACTAGCAATGTGGGCTGGGGTGATCATGGCGTTGGAGAGAGTAGACGAAACGTAGAAAATAATTTTGGCAACGCTGTAGTTTATCATTCAGAGTGACTTGCATATCGTTAAGAACAGAATTACAATACATTAGATGTGAGAAGATGAGAGATTGAACCAATAATAATTTAATGTTTCTAGGGAGGGTATCGTGCATTTTCTTCAATGCATGCATGGCTGAGAATACCTTTTTACAAGTTTTGTTCACTAGACTTGTTCTGACCAGACTTGTTCTGATTCATAATAATGACTGAATTTTTAACTGAGCTACAGTAAGGAATATGATTACCATCCACACTAATTTTGTCAATCGACTCAAGGTCAATATTGTTTGTAATACGAGAATATCCAATTATAATGGGTTGTGTTTTGATGGGATGGAGCTTAATTGAGGCAATTTTTCTTTGTCCATTCCACTATCGAATTGATATCCTGATTCATTATTCCAACTGTTTCATTAATTTTTGTTATGGGACAGCTTGAATAGATTTGAAGGTCGTCTGCATGAGTATGGAAACTGGAGAATTTGATAATGGAAGAAAGGCCATTAGCATACAAACTGAAGAGGAGAGGGCCTAAAATTGAACCTTGTGGTACTCCACACATAACGTTTTTCCAAGTTGACTTTTTGTCACCGACAGATACACATTGTTTCCTACCTAATAGATAGGATTTGAACCAAACTAACGAGTTGTGACTGAAACCAAGAATAGCCAACTTATTCAAAAGGACTGTATGATCAACAGTATCGAATGCTTTAGAAAAATCAAATAGGGTGAGGATGGTGCATTTTCTTTGGTCCATAGCTAACCTTATATCATCAGTGACACGAAGCAGAGCTGTATCAGTTGAATGGAATTTCCTAAAGCCTGATTGAAAGTTATGAAGCTTACTATTGTTGTCTAGAAATTTCACAACTTGAGCATGAATGAGTCTTTCTAGCGATTTGGACAATGCAGGTAGAATACTGATTGGTCTAGAATCCTAAATTTTTTTGGGTAATGGAACTTTATTTAGAGGGCGAACCAGAGCAAACTTCCAGGTTTTAGGGAAATTGCCTTCTTCAAGTGACTTGTTGAAAATGTATGTAATGGTTGGTGAAACAGCAAATAACATCTTCTTGATAAATTTAATAGTAATTTTGTCTACACCCATAGCATTACTGTGAATACGTTGAATTGCTTTGAAAGTGTCTTCTCCTGAGATTGGATGGGAATGGATTTGATCAGTAATTGGTATATCTAAGTTTGTAACCTGCTCTTCAAGATCATCGATATGATTAGCAATGACAACTTCGTTGTGTTGGTTAGAGTGTGAAACGAAATGGTCATTTATATTGTTCAATGGTGAGTCAATTTGTGGATTCAATTTCTGTTTGCCAAGCCTGAATTCTTTTATTCCCTGCCAAAGTGATTAAGAGTCTTGTCTAATGCTTGAACGAATTCAAGTACCTCATCTTTGAGTTCCGTAATTCCTGTTTAACTCTATTTCTAAGGTTCCTATACTCTATTAAACTGTCCAAGTCAAATGTCTTTTTAAATTTTCTATGTGCTTTGTCTCTACATCCTATCATCTAAAGTATGTCTCCAGTCATCCACGGTACTCGTCGTTTTCTATTTATTGTCCTTGTCACGTAAGTCCAATTCTCGAAAGTCTTGGCCATGTCATCAACTGAGGGTAATGCTTCAATTTGATGCCATGGAGTCTGAGCCACATCAGTCAGGAAGGTGGCTCCATCAAAGCTTTTGAAGACTTAATAAATGATAATTTCCTGTTCTGGCTTAGGTATCTTATGGGAAAGTACACAGTAGATCAAATCATGTCCAGAAATAGCTGGGACTGGGATTTGGCCTGTTTGAACAACCTCGTTAGGATCACTAACAATGAGAAGGTCTATGAGTGTGTCTGATTCATTACTATGATGAGTTGGATCGAGAGGTTAAATAGTCATGTTTAGGCATTGGAAAATTGTAGTCAGTTGAAAGTAGTCAAAGTTACGATTTTTCATGTTCAAGTCGGTGTTCATATCCCCCATAACTAGTATACGGTTATAACAAGCATAAGAGAAAGCAAGACATTTTCGAAATCTGTAAAATGACCTATTTTTGGTGGGCGATAACAGATACCAACGAGTAATTTATCAGTACTAGATAAGGATAATTCAAGTAGCATAAACTCTGGTCTGGAACAATACTCTTGTTTAGATGTTATTAAAACTTTTGTTTTGATACCATCTTTCACATAAATTGCTACACCCCCACAAGCTTTATTTAATCTATCATTCCGGAAGAGATTATATCCAGGTAATGCAACAAAATTTGATGGAATATTAGGCTTCAAAATGATTCGGAAATTCCAATTATATTGAACTCCTGAAAACGGAAGATTGCTCTGAGTTCATCAATGTGACAGCTGAGGGATTGGACGTTAAAGGTGAGCAGCCTTGAAAAGTTTTTTGAAAGAGTGGAGCTTATTTGCTAGAAACATACCTGCGTCATTATTACTATTATTGCAATAATTATACCTACTTGAGGGCGAGCGAGCTGACGTGTCAGTGAGAGGCATCATGGAAGCAGCAGACCAACTGTGAACCAACCTCAGAACGACACATGACGGGGAAAATGGGGATGAAACTAATAGATTCTAACCTAAATGAAAAAGTCTCTTGATTCGAGTGCATTCTGTATGCCTTGACAGTTCGGCTCCCTCCACTATTTAAAAGCACTAGTTCTAAAATTCACTAAACACAATAAGATGTACTGTGGATGTTGTGATCTATGGAGTTCCAGTGGTGGATAATCCGAATGGTAAATGAGATGAGAATTGTAGAGGAACAGATCCAGGTAGTGGAAGATCGAGACCAAGTGGAGATAGAGTGAGATGGAATCCAGTAGTGAAAGATCGAGTCAGGTGGAGATAGGGCGAGATGTCCTGTAGTGGAAGATCGAGTCCAAGTGAAGATAGAGCGAGATGGAATCCAGTAAAAAATGCAAAAGAGAAGAAAAAGCTAGCAGAAAAACGAAAAATCTTTGAAGAAAGTTATCGCATGTGAAAAGATACATTATACAAATGATAATAAAAATTCGGGTGTGGCGCACTCACACAACTTTCCTTGCCGTTATGAAAATTTAACACCTGGGCCCTGTTTGATAAAAGTTACAAGTCCTGTAATACAGGAGAATCACCATTCCAATTACATGCTCAATATAGCTGATAAAATCAGCTGTTCCATTATCACAGGACTTTTAAATTTTTATGAAACAGGCCCCTGACGATAGTGTTTACGCGCATCTCAAGTCTACTATTTAAAGATCCAGGGCAGCTGGTGACAGGACAATAACGCTGGAGACATACGAAGTCTGCTATCTCTTCATAGTGAATGATTCAATAGAATCAACAGTTGCTAACAGTTTGCAATTGGAATAATAACATTTTCTCGAATTTCGAGCTTATTTTGAATTTTAGGTGAAAATGTTACTAACATTAATTGTATAGATTTTTATGCTCAATCTTTTCCACTTGGATTTTTTTGTTTAAATTGTATCTGAATCCTGATAATTGGGAATCTTAAATCAAACTTCACATAGATGGGACGGAGCTCCTAGAATTTTTACAGATATGGGACTTGTGGTAGTTGATAGAGCTTATCAATTACTATTTTAGGTATGATTTTTATCGAAATTGGAGAGAGAGAGAGGGAGAGAGAGATTTTTCTATTGTTAGCTGTAGTTCTAAGGATCTACTTATTATCTACTAGACCTAAGTTAGTCATCTACTTTGCTTCATTTCACCCGCACCAGACAGTGACTGTGAATTTGCAAAATGCAAGCTCAAAGTTGGTATCGACAAGAAGCTGAGGGACGTGACAGTACTTAGCAAGGACTGATCCCAACAAAGAAGCTAATGTGCTAATTATTTAGAATTGCTGCTCCCGACATTGTAGCGAATATAAACGCTTTATAGAAGTGATATCGCCTCACCAGTCACGTCCCATTCGCTCGTGTTGGGACCTCACTAATTGGAAAGTGTGCAGTTGGTTCACTACGAAAACGTTTTCCACTAAAAACCTAGTGAAACTGACATCCAGCCTCCGTGTCAGCTGTCAACACATCTGCTGCAAAGGTTAATTAGGCTGCAGCACTCAACTAGAGGCTCTTTTATTCAAACTGTGCCCTTACCCTTGAATTGGACAATAGGCATGCTTGTATCATGTCAATCCACTCCAGCAGCACGCGCTGGATGCAATTTGAATCTCCAAATGAATCATGTGGTAGATTGCAGGGATGTGGAATTTAGTCCATAACTGAATGGTTCATTTTCCTCAGTGCTGAAATACTTTGTATTCTCCATGCATTGCATTTTTCAAATTGTTTGATACAGGATATCATGTGGGGATTGAGGGATGAGTATTCAAAAGCTCTTCAGCATCTTTGAATTCTGAATTAGATGAGTTACTAATAATAATTTTATTTTATTGTATCAATTAAAAAATGCCCAAGCTTAGATCATTGTAGGCTAATCAACATCAATTGTCCAACAAACTAGATTAATTTGATGTGCGAGTGATTCTGATGAGTTAATCGAAAAATGTTATTTAAAACTACCATTCTCGTTATTCGACATGGCGGACTGTACTTACGTTGAAAATTCCCTATAGCATACTGTGAATAACGTGATATTTTACATTGATGCCTGTACACGATCCAATTATGCTGTAGGTACGTGTTGATAAGGATGGATTATGTGAAGAATAGATGGAGTGTTGATTTAGCTCGAATATTGTTGTGTCAATAAAAAAGGTGAAGATGAGGACCTGAAAACATTCGTCTTGGATTTAGAGACGCACGAATCCCCAAAACCCATAAAGACACGCATGCGTGCATCACAGTCTGGTTCGTCCACGTAATCAGGATCCACAAGAGCGTCGATGTTGTTCACTGATATGTTACACGTTACAGTATCCGGTGATCTTGGGTTAGGCCTACTGATCTTCACTGTCATCTCTACTGTATATACTCTATAAAGTCACTGGCAACAGAATATGCATTCTTCTTAGATACAGAAGAAGAAAACAAACGAAATAAGTACGGTAAGCGGACTCCTATACTCCGTACAAAATTACTTTTGACTTGAAGGAATATGCGGCGCAGAGAAATGGAGGGAGATTAGGGAATTACAGTGATAGATACAATCCATAGGTAGAAGCGCAGGTGCCAATTCGTCGATCAGACTCAGTCGACTCAATGCTTTCAAAGAGGAAATTTCATAAGTTTAACATGAGTGGTTGAATACTCATTAGAAATTTGAGAACGCTGGCCGGTTCGGAACGGCAACATCACCGCTGCTTCATCCCTACCACTCTATGCCTTCTCTGCTGTGCATGTCCCTCATAAGTCAAAAGTAATTTTGTACGGAGTATAGTTCTGCTCATGAATGAGTTATGGATCAATTAATAAGTAGCATGCAGCTTTCACCTCTTATATTCAGATATAATAATTATATTCTATATCCAGACGTTCGAATGACATAGAAGACTGATGAAATTCAAAAGCTGTTTTTGAAAAGAGGCCAGATTCTTCAATTCGAATTTTCGGTATGAAATTCTCACAGAAATTATAATTTCGGATTTGCAACATGATGTTTCAAACTTGATGTTTCAAAACTGGCTTCTGTAGTGCTGTTTCATGGTTTGAATAATATTAATAGAGCAAAACATGACAGGTAAGTTCATATCGGTATTGTACTCTATTCAAAGCGTGTTTTGATAGGAGAGAGACACTGGAGATAGATGAATTTCATTAGCAAAATAAATAGCTAAGCTGCACTTAACTCCCATGCTTAATAGCTACAACAATAGTTGGAACGCTCAATGTTCATTATTTGTATAGTCAATGCAATGGCTTTCCCAAAATAATATAGCGGAATAATATTATTATCTACTCTGTTTATTCTTAATATTGCTCCAATGATGGAATGATAGAACAATTATTAATGGAATAATAATACGATTCCACATTATATTACTAAAGATAATAAATTTTACCAGTGTTTATTTTGATATTCTAATGTTAAATTTCCATTTTAAAGTAGGTTTTCTATTACTCTATACTCCGTAGAAAAAATCCAAATATTGGGAAGAATCCACATAATTCCAGAATGCTTTATAGTATTTAACAATTGTTATAAATTTTCTATAGCTTTGAAAATGGGAAATTATACAAAGTAGCTCATGATACTCTGATTTTGCTATGGTTCTGATGGTTCCAGGAAGTATATTGTTATCATTTGTCATAACACTAAACTGAGAACTTTCTACGGACTACGATATCTAAGAAGAGTAATATCATCGTGAATACTCTCAATAAAATGACAGTCGTTCTGAATAATGGGTCATTCCAAACACTGCAACGGATCAAGCCATCGTTTAATAAGTTCATTTAATGAGGCCATCTCCTCATATGAGACAGGCCAGAGTAGGGCAGGTCGTAGCAACTCAAGTTATTTACTTTCATGATGGCTGCTTCACTGCTGAAATGTCTTTTCTTCCTCGTAATCACCACAGGAAGGGTTTGCACCAACTTAGTAAGTTGTTTACCTTTATCTTTAAACCACTTCTAAAACCTGGGCTCTCACCTTAACAGATTTACTGACATACAATAGTGAATATTGAAATCACATCTACATGACACTGTCTTCGCTATTAGATAGATTATTTTCTGAGTGGATGTACTGCTTATGAAATAATTGTAGATTTTTTCAAATAAAGAGCAACGACAAACATATAATTGGTTGAGCCTTTAACGTTTTTAATTTTTGTCAAATAGTGAAAAATTTTGGTTACTTATCTCGTGTATTGGCAAAGCAAAAGGGAGTACATCATATATTTTCCCTTCATAAGTGCCGGATTATTAAAGAACTTTGATTATAGTGCTTCTTGCATTGGTTGTACTTTTCTATTTCAATTTCCATTGAATCCCAACCAAATCATTGCTTTGAGCTTGGAATGATCACTGGTTGAATTGAATACATACTGGTTTGTCTGATCCAATGATACACAACGTAGTGACCAATAATACGAGACAAATATTTCACCACAATAATTCTAAAGAATTCTACCGAATCTTGTTACGTAAGTCAATCATCAATCATTTTGGAGCCTGTACATAACATCCTGTACAAACAATCACAGTTGTCTGTTGATGATGAAACTTTGAAAGCATCGTTCAGCAGCCACCATTTCATCCGTGAAGTTACTTCCTTTGGGCACATCGATTCCGACTCGACAAAACGTTGATGAGCAGTTTAGTGCGGCAGAAGTGAAGCTAGGTGTTAGGCACGCGTGCTAGTATCCCTAACTAGGCTTCTGTGTCTCGTTCCAGTCAATGAAAAACCAATACTGTAGTTTGGTGAGCCCGCTCAGGCAGAAAGGCCACGGAGATTTAGGTGCTCTGCTGTGACTTCACGTCCAAAAAACGCCGAGTCCGATTGTGTAAGCTCAGCCCGGGGTGACCACAGATTTGGCTTCACTGATCACCGGTCGACGTTTTCTTTACACGGCATTACTGCTTCTTCTCTTGATCTCTGCTGCCTTCTTTGTAATCGATGCCTCATTGCCACTTCTTTTTACGTGCTTCCACACTTTTCTTATTTTCTTCTCGCTTCTTCCGTTCCAGAATCTCATTTTTCTTCTGCTGCCCATTCTCACCCGTTCTCACGGCTCTCCTACACCATGGCCTGCATTTCGCTATTCATCTCGATTGATTTTGTGGTCTCTGCAAAGTATGTCCAAAAATAGAATCATAGTTTACATTCACAATTCTACACTATTTTTTCTACTGCTGTGGGTTGAAAACAGTAGAACCAGTTGTTCTATTGTGGGTTGCACTTGGGCTGAGCAGCAAATTTCTCATCCTCATCCGACTTATTTGTTTTATTGTTTCCATCTTAATAATCAAACCAAATTTCACAAGAATGAGACATCATATTCCAACATGATGTGAGTCAACTTATCAAATACCCATCAATCGAGCTTTGATTTGACAAAGTTAACATCTTGCAAAAATAATTCAAACTTGTTATCTTTATACTTGTCCAATGCCCAGTCCAATAACTTACAACGTACATTATAAGTTATCGATGGTCATATTTATGTATTCACATGGAATATATTAATGTTGAACGTCATGGTGTAGTGGTTTTGGTTGCAACTTCAATCTGCTACGCTTATGCTAACCACCTGCAACCTGCTACGGTGTGTTTGAATTCTGCCGGTAGGCATGGTTTCATGATCTCATTAATCACCCTGCACGAGGAAAGTTTATGTGGACTTAATCTACAATGATGAAAAACAAAGACTTCAGAATATTTATGATTAAACTGAAAAATTATGTGATTATACAAAAAGGTCCAACATTCCATTAATACTTTGCGTGAAATTATTTTTTACAGATTGATTTTAAAATCTCTCTATCAATCTGACAAAAAATATGGTCAAGCAACGTACCAGGTGTCCAAAGGTAATAGGTGATCGACGTATGTGGTGAAGATCTAAAGATCATTTCAAGTATACAAACTGATATAGGAATTCTGGTATAGACTTAGTGTAAGTTAGCTCAATACTTTATTTGCATGTTCTGAGCTCTCTAGTTGGAATAGAACATACATTTTAGAACTTTTCATAATGAAAAATAATACTAAAGCCTGTAATAAGATGAGAAATAAAACCTATTATCCTACCAATTCCTTTTGACAAGGAACACCACTAGGTTGATATCATATTTGGATAATTTCATCAATGGTGAGGAGATGGGCAACAGCGACAAGTTACTGTAAACTTAAAATTGCTCTTGCACTTCGGGTATTCACTTTGTTACTCCGTGTTTAAACAACTTCCACACAAAAGCGATTCAATATGCAGATGATATAGTTGCAGTTCGTGAACAAATATAGGCGTCGAGTGCCGACGCCTCACAACGCTTTTTCATACTTTTTCCCACATCCTCCTTTTCATCCCCTCTCTCCACATCTCCTGATTCGTCTTCCTTCTTCAAGGCCGGGCCAAATGAGGTGCGAGGCAGGTTGCGTCTTTCATCCTTCATTAACCCATCCTTCTCTATCGCCTACATCCTCCCACCAAGGCTGGATCGGCGGGCGACAAGAGGTTATGTTTGTTTTTGTCTCCTCTGCTCGGCGCTGTGTAATCGGTAATTACCCGTGAGTCTGTTGTTGTTCGATGCTCAGAGCAAGGCGATCCGTGATGCTTTGTCCGCGCTGCTACCGTCAACAGTCGATGACCGCTCTCCTTCAACTTCTTTATCGCTGAAAAAAGACAATGTCAAAAGTGGTTTAATAAATTAGAAAAATGCAGGTGTCGTTCATATTTTGATCTAACAGCAGTAGTAAGCTAATTTTCTACAGCAGTGCTTGGTCAAGAACGTACTCAATTTCACAGATGTTATGAATTATAGATACAGAGTGCTCATGGAATTCATACAAGAAGCAAGCAGATAATTGGTGACTATGAATACTCTTATCAGTGATGTATAAAATTCGGAAAATATGGGCTTGTTCATCAACCATGACTCAAAATTTGTAAATAAGTTACGACGATTAATATGAAAAATGTAATAACATAATCACATACATGCATTCACTTGTTCTGCTCTCTTTTTCCACTCTTCCTCGAAAGCTCGAAAGAGTAATCAATTCTGAGAGATTTCACTGTCGTTCCAAATACAATATTGATCTCAAAACTCTCACGTGGCAGATATGATGAAGTTCCATTCCGGAAATAGGATCTAGGCTACCAAGTTCAACTTGACAATGTTTGAACTGGCGCTGACCTAGATAGGAATCCTGGATGGACCCATTTGGAGCGAATCATCTCAGCATAACGATAGTTTTGCAACTGTCATAAAATCTAGGTTGTTGGCTCTTGGCTGTAGAATTGAATCACATTCTTATTTCCGCAGTTTGGGAATACAAGGATGGTTCTGTGTTAGTTCGATCATGGAGAAATTTTGATAGAGTATCAGATTTATGAATCCTCTGAGACTGATCATCACTTCTATTCCACCCAGTGATTTTTCTCATACTACACGAAATGTATGAGTACTTCTGACAGAAATTCAGAATAATTGATTACATGACCATGAATCTTATGATCTTACGCATTCGATGACCGTGTCATTTTTTGGCGGCAGAACGGAATAAACTACAGTATTTTCCTCTTGAACTGTCTTGTTTTCCTGGTCCTTAGGATTCCTAGCCAACAGCTGATCAATTTCAGGTTTTACCTCCAATTACTTGAATATTCAACCTTTCATATTTATACTCATCCCTCTAGACACTTTAACGATTTAAAGTGTTTAACATTCATAATCTTAAGAAAATATGCGATATATTATATTGATTCCCGATTATATGTGAAGTTGAATGGTACTTCAGTTTTTGATCAAAGAGATCCAGAAAAAATCTAACAATCTTCATAAATACTAAAGATTTTTCATTTCCTCAATTTTATCATCACAAATTGAGACTGCAGCTACCCATTTACCCAGAATCTTGACTCAAAAGTGAGGTACCAAACATCTTTCAAAGCTGTCTAGTCAACGTGGCAAACTTTTAAAAATACATGAACTTTTCGCAAGAGCTTTGAATTTTATTGACAGCAGACTTCTCATTAACAACTTTCTTACAACTCATTACGCATTGTCAAGTCTTTCTTACAGAAATTCTACTACAATTCTCTAATTAGGAAGCAGCACTGTAGAAATGAGCCTATCCAACTTTGATTTTCATTTGTTTCGTTTTTCACTGTGTAGAATGCTACGACTAAAGCCGGCTCCAGACATGTGTCATTCGGCAAGCAGCGAACGACTGTCGTCTGACATCAGAACAGGTTTCTTTCCGGCCTAGGCCGGAAAGAGTACCCTTTCTAGCCGCTAACATGGAACTAGGAAAGGTGATCAAAAAACTTTTCATTATTTGTGTTCATTATTCAATAACTAGAGCATTATATAGTAATATCATCTTATTGTCATTTGAAATAATAAAAAAGTATAAACTCAACCTCCCACATAATTAAACATCATCTTTTTGGTTATTTAGACAAATCAGAATAAAAAATAAAAATACTTGGACAATTTCCTGATATTCAGATTACCTCAGATTTGCTGGAGCTATCACCTCCCACTTCTGCTGCTTTCGGAAGTGCTCAGTGCTCAGTAAACAACTATTCTCATATATATATATATATATATATATATATTATATATATTCTCTTCTCTTCTCTTCTCTTCTCTTATCTTATCTTCTCTTCTCTTCTCTTCTCTTCTCTTCTCTTCTCTTCTCTTCTCTTCTCTTCTCTTCTCTTCTCTTCTCTTCTCTTCTCTTCTCTTCTCTTCTCTTCTCTTCTCTTCTCTTCTACTTATAAAAGGCTAAGCCCACACAGACTGAAATCACACCACTACTGAGCCTAAAAACTTGAAATTTTGCACGATTGTTTATGGTAGCCTGAAAACATCCACTAAGAAAGGATTTTCAGAAATTTGCCCCCCTGATGGAGCTGGGGCCCCCCAAAATTTTGTACTTTTTAACCGCTCATTGCACAGCAAAGTCATGAGGAACATTTTTGTTCAGCTACAGAAAAAAATTAGATCTATGCAGAAAAATCTCGATAAGGAGCACAGGGGGGTCCAGGAGAGGGAATTTTTCGAAAATGTTGATGTAAAATCACACTACAGCTCAAACTAATTGTCCTACAGACTTGAAACTTTGCACAAATATTCTTCAAACATACTAGACGCGCACTAAGAACGGATTTTGAGATATTTTGCCTCCAAGGGTTTCAAAGGATGAAAAAGGATCATATTAAGTAAGGTTATGAACATAGTAAGGTGAGTGCCATATGGAAATGAGATAATATTTATTTATTGACATGTGATATTCTAACAGGAAATAACAAAATAATATGATAGTAATTCAAAAAAGAACATCTGTTCTATTATTGCTTTCTACCTGATTCCACTCAACCTCAATAATATTGTTCTGATAATTGATAAATATGTTTAATAATATTATTATTATTGATATAATAAAAGTATTGTTCTAATAATTAATTATTATCATTAATATAATAATAGTATTGTTTTGGTAATCAATAAATATTTTTATTTTCACAAACTCTGTATAATTTATAATGGTGAATGTGAAACAGCTGCATCAAAGAAATTATCTCAAAAACATTATGTTTAGGTAAACCATCGTTTTGAACTTCGTTTTCCTGATGCAATGTATAAGCCTACACGTGGCATGTAGGTATTATTAGTTTTTCAGCTAGAACAGTTTTTTGAGACTGCTAAATAAACGTCTAAAGTTTTATCAATGCTGTATCGGCAATATGAAAACGCATGCAGTTAATATGTCTTTAAATAAAGGTGTTGATATCTACATGATAATATTCCCTACCATTTTTATTTAATTAAAATTTCAAAATTATTCAAGCCTTGATAGAATGATTGACTCACTGTACAGTCAGTCGAAAATTTTAATATTGAAATGAGGGGTATTTTGGCAAGCTGAACAAAAAAGTAAGTTCCTATGCACCGTTTTGATATTATTTCTTCAAATGAAAAATGTGTTTTGTGGGTTGTCAAAACTCACCCTGAAAGAGAAATTTTATCTTATCTTTTAGTAAAATAACAATGATTTCTGCATTGAATCTTGCCAACAAGAATCGAACTCTTTGTGAATTTAGTTATGACCTACACTTTAGATTTATAAAATTCTATTAATAAATTCATGGAAATTGAAGAACTTTTTCCAGTTAGTTGATGAAATTGATTATCAATAGAGAAAATGATTATAATTTTATCAATACAGAATAAGTTGAATGAATTGTCGATGTACTGAGTTCTTGGTCAACAATAATTCAATATTTTTATTTATCCAATCATTATTTTTTCAGAAGTTATTTCATTTGAATTAGAACATATTTATAAGCTCCTATCAATTTATCAATCGTAAGAATGAATTCTTCAAAACATGAATTTAATCAAATAAAAAATTGCCGATACTTCTGTATTCATGTTCGCATGTTTTCCACTTATGATGGATAGCAAAAATATTGTGGAGCGAACTGCACGGCGAATTGTAATCATATGTCTGTAAAATGGATTAATAAATAATTATTATTAGTCCCCCCTATTAAAATTTCTGTTCAGAAACCATCCCCAATATTCACACAACATAACTTATTCCCAAAGTTTCATGCCGTTATGTCAAGGAGTTTTCAAGTCTACAGGGAACAAACAAACATACACACAAACAGACATTCATTTTTTTATAAATAGATTTCCATTCGGCTCAAACAAAAGCCTCTCTGAATGAAGGTAGAATGATAAGGATTCAGTTCTGTTGTTTTAACATTTTTTCAAATTACTTTCAAAAAGTTCATGTAATACCTACTATTGTGTTTGAGACACTTCTGGCGCTATCATAGTTTCACCACTATTCTGTTCCACAGTCCTATCTCTTGCAGTCGTTAACTATATCTATAACAATTATATAAAGTAAAGAGCTGGCTTATGCACGTACGGGATAGGAAAATTATGTTTGACGCATCATCACGTCTGAACTACTGGACTAATTAACTTGAAAATTTCGAGCTCAAAATTTAAGAGGTTTCATTCTTTATTTTGTGAATTTAAAGTTTGTTTCATGTTTTTACGAAAGTTTTACTATCCATCTGTCCAAATTTAAAATTGTTTGTTTTATTCTAATCTATATTCTCAGATTGTGATTTGGTGTAGAAATTGAAATGGACATAACCTATGTATAATATTTGGACAGTTTAAAACTAAATTAGGAAATTGGAAAAGTTTTAGGCAATTGCCTGTTTTTTTCTTTTTCGATCATTGTATTGTTTGTGCTAACCAAATGAATAGATAAATAAACATGTATCTCGATATTGGAGATGTTCTTCTTGCTTATCCTGCTTTTATAAATAAACCAAACTAACCCTATGTACCCGGGTCAATAACTGTATAGGACATGAAAAGCCCGACTAAATTTTACCCCGAGAGCGAACTCTGTATCAAATTCAAATTCTTTTATAAAATTTGGGCTTCCCAGCTTCAAATTTTTGTCCTCTTTCAAGTAAAAAAAAAATGAGTCGATATCTCCAAAAATAGCTTAGATACAGAGTTCGCTCGCGCGGTAAAATTTTGCCAAAAGCCCTAGAATTTTAACTTGAATTGATTGAAAAAATATTTGTAGAATTTTTTCAAAACATTCAAATAATTCAGTAACCTGGACGGGACTGATTATTTATCTAGTTTTCATCAAGATTTGAATTATTGATTAACTAGCAGGAAACCCGTGCTCAGCAATGGCCAATTTTAAAAGTTGACTAAAAACTTGAGCGAGTAGAATCTTGAAGAGCTTGAAGTTGGCCTAAAACCATCTTCGGTTTATTATATGCAAAATTTCAAGTTAATTTCAGTCCAGTAGTTTAGGCGTGATGATGCATGAAACATAATTTTTCTATCCCGTACGTGTATAGCCAGTGTAAGCCAGTTTTTCCTTTATTATAACATAGATAAGTTCTCCAACTTGATACTAACATACGTGGGCATACAAGGAAAGTCCATAAAAGTAAATTTTTCAGAAAATCAATTTCTAATTTCTAACATCAATCATAATTTTCTTATAGTGATTTTTCACAAAATAATATCATACTGCAAGAAATGAAATATTCTCCATTTGTTTGATAATTGATTATTTGATTTGATATAATTTAATATTCATAGTTTATAGAATTAATTTAAAAATAATTGAAAATCAAAGTTTGGAAAAATTGCACTTAGTGCATTTTCCTTGTACGCCCATGATAATAGAGTGACAGAACTCAAATCTTGTTTAGAAACCTTCCTCAACTTAATGCCAACCTTACAAAATTGGACTGGGTATAAATTTGGTTACCAATTTTCACCATCTGTTTTGGAGAGGTAGTATCTCTAGATTATAGTTCTATATTAACATATGGTATGTACATTTCACATGAACATTCGTCGACTTTGATGTGTTCAAAAGTCCCACACCGACCGGGAAAACAACGAGCACGAATGTTCACTGCTTGCCGAATACCAAACATCCATCCACACTACTCGTGATTCGGCGAGTATGCTAGGTGTTCGCCGAATGCCGCATGTCTGGAGCCGGCTGAAACAACGAGCACGAATTTTCGCTGCTTGCTGAATAGACAAACATCCATCCACACTACTAGCGATTCGGCGAGTCGCTGCTCGGTGTTTGCCGAATGATGCATGTCTGGAGCCGGCTTAATGCTACGAACTGTTACATCTCAATCTCATCTGTGAGTTATGACAATGAATGATTATTTTCGACACCTCAAGTAGAGATATTTTCAAATGTTTTATTTTGTTCTTAGCATACATTTTTCTATAAATACCACCCTTTATGAGCTATCCTGTGTTCTCCAGTTCCTCTCCATATCTTTCTCGCCATCTACTGCTAAGAGATACACGTTACAATGGAGATTGTACAAAGCTTGATTGGAGTTAATCTTAATTTAAATTTTAATCATCATCAATGTCTGATTGATCCACCTGCAGCACCCAATACTCACTTTACTCTTCAATATCCCCACTATTCGCCGATGAAATCAATTTGCTGCTACTCACAGTTTTTCACTTCAAGTGTTTGTTCTTCCGTTTTCATCACTCTGACTATTTTTCATTCAGAGAGTATTGACACTAAAACTCTCACGAAGCAGTGACAAAAGCCAGTTACACACACATCGATTTTTGGACGTACGATTTTTTGCCGTCCTTTCATGAAATTCATCTGATTAAACGGAACTTGACATACGTAATATGTTTAGGCCGGTTGCAGACGAACCACTATAGCATGTGGGATTTGGGACCGACATACCACAGAACAATACGACTAACTCAGAGAGCCTTTCACACTACATTCGAGAAAAGGCGAATTAGTGCAACAATTTTCAGATGTTTGTATCATACTCGGGTGTTTTTATCAGATGTTTTTATCATACAGGTGTTTTCAAAGTCAAAGCGATTGCGATTGTGGTACAAAAGCTAGGGGAAGCATAGTGCTCAAACAAGTGGTACCACAATCGCAAGGAAAATAATCGCTACCACAGCGTGCAACGTCATGTGGAAGTATCAATGCCACTGCCATACCTGCCAATGCATTCCATATGTGTTTGTGGTACCACAGAAGGAAAACAATCGCTCCCACATCCCTTATGCGATTGTGGTTCGTCTGCAACCGGTCAAAATTTATAAGAACGACAAAAAATCGTACGTCCAAAAATCGATGTGTATGTAACTAGCTGGAGAATGTACTACTTGCATATTGGTTTGATATGAATAAAATGAAGAAGTGTGTATGCAGAGATGCATATCAGAAGTGTGAAAGTTGAAATGCGAACTTTAAATTTCCAAGTGGAATAATATAGAGTAGTGAACATTCTAAATTTGGAATGCAGTGCAATATTTCCTGATGGTGGGAACTATTTTTGCAATCCACTAATCAAATGAATAGCTGTTCGCCTGATTGGAGTATGCATTCGATAACGTTACTGAACCCAAACCAATAGGCTGCAGCCAGCACGCTTGGCACATACGATTAGTGCTTTCCATTCGCTTGGCTACTGGCAAAGGCGAATAATTGAATTTCGACTCGAGTTGCGATTGCGATTGCATGGCAAGTGTGTTGCCTCTGAATCTCTGCACCGAATTATGTGTTATAGTGATGGGGTTGCTTGATAGGGGTGGAAGTTCGGCGGATTCCCAACGTTTTAGTTAATTAATAATGCGCACCTGTGATTAATTAACGCGATCTAGCGGAATATCTACAAAAGCGCAATAGAGACCTCTGCGAGCTGCAAGTTTTCTGGAAATGGAACGATCGATGAATTTACCAATCTGTTGCTTGACTACTACTTTAGGGTATACTCATTATTTAACTCTACTAGCACTGTTATTTATTTCAGATCAACTGCGGCTGTTCATATTCAGCCCATCAACATTTGTTAAATTAGTAGCTTTGGGAAATTATTCTCATAATGATTCATTGACCTACAATAACACTCATTCCACAATCTACTAATATGAGAAAGTGTTTCGAAAATGTCTCCTTAATATGTATTGTTTACTATGACGTATGAGAGGCTACTGCAACATATTTTTATTCCATTCAATAACTCAAGTCTTCAGAATATCAACTGTAAGGATGGCCATATTTGATGCAATGTTTACATGAAATTGAATTAATTTTCAATTTACATTATGTTAAATCAAGTTTAATAATAAACTACTTGTAAACAACAGAAAGTATGCAATGAACCCCAGAGTCGGCGGATCATATCAGCAACATCATGAAAGAAATCAGGTTGAGAGAGTCAAGAAAATATTAATAATCACTTTTGAACAATTAAATACGACATAGCAGTCAGGTATTTATATAAATAAAAGCTATTAGCCTCTACTTACATCAGTGTAGCGCTTTCGGACACTAGGCCCTTCAAAGGCAGAAATCGATATAGCATTCCAAACAAAGAACAAGATCAAAAATCTACTAACCACAAGAGAACAGAAATAAAACTTATACGAAAACCCAGGGGTATACAAACTCAACTGTTCAAATTGCCAAAAGTACTACCTGGGGCAGAGCGGTCGTTCATTTGGAAAAAGATTCAAAGAACACATCAACAACCCCAAACAGCATTTGCTACCCATTTAATAGGAAACAATCACACCTTCACAGACATAGCCACAAATTAAAAATTTTACACATCAGAAACAAAGGGCCTGAACTAAACACCTTGGAACAATTTGAAATATATAAACATACTAAAATAGACCCCACAACACCTTTAATGAGCAAACAAACTTCAAATCACACAGCCTCTTCAACCTCCTACTCCAATAATCCACAAATTCAAACATTCCCACCACCCCCGCCGCAAACCGTTCAAAAAATCCCGCCACTCCCACAATCCACACTGCTTACTAACCATATTATGTATTCAACAACGGAAGTGACAGCCAGTGTTGATGAAGGGCCTAGTGTCCGAAAGCGCTACACTAATGTAAATAGAAGCTAATAGCTTTTATTTATATAAATACCTGACTGCTATGTCATAATTAATTGTTCAAAAGTGTTTAACAAGCAGTTCGTAATGGAATCAAACATTGAAGAAAACAATAATATATTCCTCAAAACAAATACGAAAATCAAGAAGAAACCATTATTGTCGCAAAGTACAGAATTACAAATGATTGCTATAGAATTAAATTTAGAGTTCATGAACTTTGGAAGTAGCGCTACCTTATTAATATTTCACTCGATGTTTTGAAAGATTTCCAAGTTATCAATTTGTGAAGAGAATATGTAGTTGAAGAAAATATAGGAATTTGATGATGCACCTTACCGAAATTTAGAAGAAATATATATATATATATGTACTTTACTGTGCTGTGTCTTCAAGATGTTTAGTCCAGTTTACTTAAATTCCATAGTCCAGTCAGTAGTTAGATTCTTTGTACAAGCAGCTTGTGTTTCAAGATATCTTCAATTGAATCATATTTAAAATAAATCAAAAAACCCAACTGGGTTTTAAAAAAAGACTTAATCAAAACAAGGAAAGAAGGCCAAAGCCTTGTAAAGCCGAATTTGACCTACATATGATATATGTCTTGCTGGCAGCCTGTCAGTAGAGCATGAGATGTGTGAATATTTTTGGTGATTTGACACCAGCCTGCTGAAATACCAATAATATACAATTCTTACCAGGTCTTCAAGGAATTTACACCAAATTCTGCTATCCGTAACTGCAAACTGCTGCTGCTCTATCAATCGGTAATTTTTACGGCTGGATTGACTGGTCTCGCAATTATAGATGTTGAAGAGGCTGTAATACTGCTTCGACTTAATACTAAGACTCTGTATTTCAATCAATTTGTCTCCATTGAATAGGTTGATCCAATTAAATAAATCTTGAGAACGTATTATTTCTGAAGATTTAGGGATCGATACTGTATACCGCTGATTTATCCAACTTATTCGATGAAGAATACAGTCGGTTGATAATTGATTTTATTAATTTGTCAATAATGATAATAAAAATTACTAGTACAAGATTGGTCATGCAAGAAGACAGGATTAAAAATGAAAGGAACACCATTCAATCAATAAATATATAATTCCAATAAAATCAACGAGCAAAGAATAATATATGCAATGATAAATGTAAAAAAACAATATGAGAAATATACAAGAAAAATATCACACTTTGCTCAATTAAAATTCTTATTCTGCTCAATAGCATCAATTATCAATTTTCAAGATTTTTTGTATCAGCATACATATCACGGATTCCAATAGCTCAATTATTCGACTCGCTTCTGCTTATCGAATTAGACCTTCTATAATTCGAAATTTCAATTATATTAAACAACTCAATAATATTTGATACCTTAAATATAAAATCTCTGGGCATAGGTTTGGCCGTTAGTGGAAATTAGATAAATAATTTATCTTGTGAACTTGAGCTTCTATAAATCTTTACTATGCTAATAATAATACTGATATTTATATACATTAATTGAACATGTTCAATAATTTCAAATAGTGATTTATAATTTAACATTTAATTCTCATATGAATATATTTTAAACATGACTTTTCCCTTATAATATTACTTGCGCAATTAAGTCTAAATCAAGCTTGATTTTTAAATTATACCCTCGATGAGCTAGCTTTTACAAAATTTATATCAATTCGTAGCACTGAGGATCCTCATAAATAATTATCAACTCACGGGTAGATTCTTCACAAATTTTTGATGATGGCCAGGATTCGTCTCGTGTGTCCTAAGCCTTTTCTGGTGGGCTGCTGTCGTCTTCTCCAATGGGGGCATTTAATTTAATAACTCATGTCATACAGTGACATCACTGAGTTAAATGAACATAATTTTTAAAATAAATAGATCAAACTTAAACTCTTACAAAAATCAATTAATGTACAATAAGGGATTCAGTCTAATGCTCTCATAGTTGGTGGGTGTTCCTGGTGACCTCTGGCAAGCAAGTGGTTGATCTTTTCCTATTCTCTCTCGACGATACTTCCGACTTTTTTATTTGCATAAAATTTAAATATCTCCTCTCATTGGCAGATTTTAAATACTCCGCGATGACGTAATCTAGTACTGTCAAATAGTCCATAAAATAACAGCATATTACTATCCTTTGATTGAATATTTTAGTCTTAAACTCTTATTTTATCTTGATTACATGATTTCGTATATTCTATAACAATTACAAATTTTTATAAAGACCACGTTTAGATTTCGAATTAAATCATTTTTAGCGCCGGTCAAATACTGCATTATGATTGGTACATCCCTAGACTAAACATGTATTATTGCGCTTAATAAAACTAAATCCCATTTCCTTTATCTTTTTGTTTTGTTTTTAATAATTTTTGTTCATGCTATATGGTACAATAAATATTTTTGTGTTTTCTTAATAGTTTTTTGTAACATTTATTTGACATGCTTAGTTGATAAACCCTCTTGTCCTAGTCTTAATGAATGCTATCTAGATGCAATTATTTTGCTAGCGAGTGTCTGATTAAATTGTAGATGTTCAGCTTGGTCGTTATTAATATTGCCGACAAGCGCTGTTTATATAGAACATAACCTCAAATTCACACAATATATTATTATTTTATTAAATAATTGTGAAATAGATTATTGTTTCAAGTTGTTAGCCATAATCTCGGCTTTCCTAGTCGTTATCGCCTTATTTATATTTTCCCTTGATAACATCATTGGTGACATATACTTTTGCTATTCTATCTGAGACCTAGTAATTTATTTCTGTTTATGAAATTTCTATTGGTATCAAAATGTACCGTCAGAACCTATTTTGGCAATATAAACTCTTATTGGCAGATGAAATATAAATAAGTGAAAAGCAGTATCATTTTCAAGTCAGACCAAAGCCAAAAATTGAAGAGAAGTGAGTGACAAAAGCACACAGAGGAGAATACAGCATAGCTTCACAGCTGTTCAACAGCAGTTTTGCCCACTCGCAAAACAAAATACAAAAATATAAATCTTTTATGAATTATAAACCCACAAAATTCGATTATAATTATTATTCAAATTACTGAATTAAGATTATAGTCAACTATTATAGAATTTAATTTTGGTACAATTATCCTTAGTAAGGTGACATTGAATAAGGATAAATACCATTCTATTATCGTGAAATAAATAAATGATAGAACATCAAAATGTTTGATTGTAGAATGAAGTCTTTGTCTGTTTCTCAAAAAAGGAGTACACAATAATATAACTTTATTGTAAAGAAACGATTATTTCATTCAATTTTTTTCTCCCATATTTCCATTTTGAAACTTTGCTCTATTCCATAAATCCAGTTTATTGTTCTCATTCACTCCCATTGTGAGAATATAAGCATGGCACAATGAATTATCCATCCTCAACATTGAGGAATAGCCTCTGCCATTATGCCTTAATAATCACTATTAAGGGAACCATGCCTGACTTTCAAAGAGTACGTCATCATGGTCTCTCACAGTAACTGAAGTACGTATTCAAGAATTCTGCTGAATCATATGTTCACGAAAAGCCAATAACCAAAAATTCATAATAATGTTTTATTCCTATATCACATTGTATCATGTGGAGGAATAAGAATCAGCTTAGTTTTGCGATTCAAAACTGAAATATCATCCCTTACAATACTCATCCTCAAGCAATCTCAACGTGATGCAGTGATTCAAGTTGAGACTATTTGTGCTGAAGATGAAGATGCAATAAGAGGATATCCAATGGGAATCGAGGTATATGGTGGATATGTGGAGAAGATACTTATTATCTTCGTGTCCATTCATCCGAATCTGTTAGGGGAAATTTGAAGGGAGAGGTAGCGGAACATGAGAATAGACTGAGAGAGAGCGAAGTAATATGTATGAGAAAGAGTGAGTACGAAAGGTGGGTGAAGAAATGGGTGGGTGTAAGATAGTGGGAGTAAGGAGTTCTGAGAAGACAGGAGAGAGAAAGGGAAGTTTCAAGCAACGCGAGGCAAACTTTGAAGTCAAGATCGAAGCTGCAAATCCCCCATTCCGTGTTACCGAATTCTGCGTGCAACCGTTCATTGCGTTCCGGGGATCAGATGTAATTGAATAGCGATCAAACTCTGTAAGTCGGCTTCTTTCTCTTATCGGACAAAGCCAAAGGGGATGAGGGAGGGAGTTAGTAGTTTAAGATACTGCAGACAGACGAAGCAAAGGGAATATTACCAACATGCTAAAGCTAGTTTTTCGCCTAACTCTGGACATTGCTGATCTCGCAGATGTAATGATGGATACTCTGCATCAACTTGACTCTAAAGTAATATTGTTGATAACAGAATATCATTGATTTTATGATTATATCATTCCAGCAGGATTCGTCGTAAACTATAATGACAGTAATAATTTTCAAATGAAGGAGAGGACGTTTGTAAGTTACTTGATGTGAATCAACTAATCGATTTTCAGATGTTGAATGGAGGATTTATATAATTGAATCATCATCAATATTATTCTTCTCTCATCCTGCCGCTCTGTACAAGCGTCGATAAGCAAGAAATTATATTATGAATGCATCTTTTAAACCGATATTATCAGTCATCATAATGATTATTTAGTATCTCTGTGGTACAAAGTTTACTATACAGAGAGCGACAGAAAAAACTCCCTTATTATCCACCATCCACCATCTTAATTTATATTTTGTAAATTCATCTATAGTTTTGCTGTATTGTAAGCTATTGTATATAAGTGTATAAGCCAGTACATATTGTAATCTACATGAATAAAGTACTCAATCAATCCACATTGGCAAATTCCCAATGTAGCACTGTAGGCCTACAGTCGTATCTACAAATAGATGAATCAAAGTCTATTACTTGATTCGTCTGAAAAATCAAACATAGTCCCAGATGTTCTATGAATGAAATGGAATTACTATTATTATTTTATAATACTTCTTGCTTACTCACAATACTACAGCAAAACGTTATGTTAAATGCTACAACGTAGCTTCCATTTTAATTTCAAACAGATTCAAATTCGACAGTCAGAGTGACGTTGAACTTACAACTTTTGATTAAATTCCAAATTGTCAGTAATGTCGAGAATGAAGGAGGGTGATGTATGGGGTATATGAGCAGAATAAACTCGATTCGGATGAGACCGGCGAATTTGTACATTCTCAGTTATTCCATTACATAACTTGTTAGGTAATGAAATCATCCACGCTTTGTTCGTAGTAAGCTCATGAATATTGATACGTTTTGAATAAGACGGTTAAATAAATAGACGAATGAGCCTTGAAGCGTTGAGAAGAAGTTGTTGATGATGAGAAGCACAGCTTGCAAAATTGGCGAAGAGAGACTGAAAATCTGGCGGCCTGATACATGTGCATAAGCGTGAAGTTGGCGGGATCGGGCCGCACCGCCTCTCACAATTCAAGGGCCGTCTTAAATAATCTACATCGTCTTACTTATTCTATCAATTAAGAAGCGCACTGCTCGCTTTGCTGCTGCCAGTCAGTTAATGCCTCTTTTCATCGTCTTTTGCTGCTTTATGCAGTTCATCCTCGGGCTAGAGGCTAATGACGTTTGCATGGGCGTCAATGGTTCAAGTGCCAAGATTTTCTTTGAGCACAAAGTGTTTGAACATGGGAAACATCTTCTGGATTTGAACACATCCCACGACCTGATAAGTGTAGAATATTATGCTTTTATCCACGATCACTCTTAGAATGATTTTTTCAATTGATTCACTAAGGGTTCAAAGATTATGCACTACAATATGTTCTATTATTATCACATCCTGTAATTCATATTATAGATTTTATTACACGTATCTTGAACTCCAAGTTCAGTATGAAGTTGATGGAATAGTGGTCAATATACTACAAAATGTCATGAGGGAGTCAAGAGTTGCATATTTTCAATTGGAGAGCATCTAATAGAATTAATAATTATTAAAATAAATCACTCATTGTATCCTACAGTAAATGACAACCTTTCTACTCCATACTTACGATCATTGAAATGAGAAAATAGATTCTCATAAAGAACTAGTCACTCATTGAAATTATTGATTTTTACTGAAATACCCTTCATTTAAGTCATCTATAGGATGAATTATTAATATAGGAAAGAACTGGCTTAACACGTACAGGATAGGAAAATTATGTTTGTTGCATCATCACGACTGAACTACTGCACTGATAACCTTGAAGTTTTGCATAATAGATTCTTAATCAATCGAGGATGGATATAGGCCTATTTCAAATTCTTCAAGTTTTCATGACGTCAAGTTTTCAGTTTTTCAAGTTTTAAAATGAACCCTTGCGAAGCACGGGTTACCTGCTAGTACCAAATAATACATATGATATTCTGAAAAACCCTCCAGCTATGAGCTATTTGAGGTACCGTATCAAGTAAATGGCTTGAGATTAAGTACAATTTTATCATACAACCACATAAATGAACATCCTGTGAATTCTAGGGTATAGTAGATTTTCGTGCATAACATCTCGTTATATCCTATAGGATAAGATATAATACACATACATATTTGTCTATATACCGTATACCATACGTGAAGAACTTGGTTACACGTTACCTGAGTTCTTACTCTGATTTCGTGGTTCTGGAAGCTTATTGTTAGTTAATCACAGCCTACTTCAGGTTTTAATGCTTCAAGCTCCCATAAAGCAGCATACCTTTCGACGTCTCATCTTATTTCTTATGCAAGTTTGGGGACATTATTCATCGAGTGGCTCAAGAGTAAGGTACAGATAGGTTCTGTTAACTGTGAACAGAAAGAGAACACTTTCTTTGTCAAGCACTGCTCGTTGGCTTCCATTTTCCAGCGTTACAAACTCGTTACCTTGAAAGGAGCTGTACTCCAACCTATTTTTCATGCCGCAAAGGAGCGACTCAGGACTTTTTCCGAAGCCTTCTTTGTTGTTTCATAACTCATTACTGTACACTTCGCGTCTTAGCTCAGGTCACAGTCAATGTCTTGGGATATGTCTTTGTTAAGGAGCAGCCAACCATCTGATGCAGTCTCGACTCAGACGAATGTTTACTCTTCATTCAAGAATGTTATTGCACTTTGTGAATATTATGAACTGATTTTCCTAAAAGCATGAGAAGAGAATCACACAGCCGGAAACCCCTCCTTCCAGGGGACTGTCAGGAAATGAATGAAAAAGTTATTATTCTCAGAATCGGCAAATATCATGAAAATACTTACTTAGATTCACTTTTTATGAAAATACGATTCCGAATTCCGACTACAATACAAATGCTAGAATAGCAATGTACTGTAATACAACTATGGTATACACTCAATTGAATGGACACAGCTACATAATTAATTAACAAAACATTATTGTGGAGAAAACTTAACCTATTCTCTGGACTATCTTAATGAATCAAAGTTTCAAAGGGAAGGAACAGTTTTGGGCTGAGCCTGTTCATCCTCCACCAACTAATTTGAAAAAATAATTTTGTATCATAGAATCAATACAAGAATAAAAAATAAAACAACAACAATAAGCAATGAATGCAAAAAAGTTTAAGATGTTTGTTATATTTATTCTTCCAAATCTACTTAACTAATAGAAATATTTTAATAATTACTAATTTTGTGTAATTGAGCTATCTAGGTAAAAATCAGAGAAGCGATAGGCTTCGTGGTCGCCCAGACAAGCTATAGAAATGATAAGTTATGATCCATGCGTCTGCTACTCCTGTTCTAAGAGTTACCCTTTTTAGAGCCTACTAATCCAAATATACCATTTAAGAGTTTGAAAATCACTGCCCGGTTGTTTGGAAACCATCTTAAGCTGCGGGTATACTCATTTCTCATCATCATCGAATTCATTACCAACGCACAATACAAATGCTAGAATAGCAATGTACTGTAATACAACTATGGTATACACTCAATTGAATGGACACAGCTACATAATTAATTAACAAAACATTATTGTGGAGAAAACTTAACCTATTCTCTGGACTATCTTAATGAATCAAAGTTTCAAAGGGAAGGAACAGTTTTGGGCTGAGCCTGTTCATCCTCCACCAACTAATTTGAAAAAATAATTTTGTATCATAGAATCAATACAAGAATAAAAAATAAAACAACAACAATAAGCAATGAATGCAAAAAAGTTTAAGATGTTTGTTATATTTATTCTTCCAAATCTACTTTACTAATAGAAATATTTTAATAATTACTAATTTTGTGTAATTGAGCTATCTAGGTAAAAATCAGAGAAGCGATAGGCTTCGTGGTCGCCCAGACAAGCTATAGAAATGATAAGTTATGATCCATGCGTCTGCTACTCCTGTTCTAAGAGTTACCCTTTTTAGAGCCTACTAATCCAATATACCATTTAAGAGTTTGAAAATCACTGCCCGGTTGTTTGGAAACCATCTTAAGCTGCGGGTATACTCATTTCTCATCATCATCGAATTCATTACGGTACCAACGCACAAGCCTGGAGCTGATTAGAGTATCGCATCCTTCAGCAAAGAATTAATAAAGCCTAGTGAATGAGCTCAAGCTCATGGAATCATTATACTTAGCAAAAAAACAATATGTGTAGGATGTTCAGTGTTCACTGAGGATTTTTTATTTCTACTCCTCTTCCACATCTACAATAATTCAAGAATCATCACGCAATCATTCAATGACACAATAACCAATCACTGAGAAAACAGTTGTTTATATTTTGCACGGTCTGATCATTGAAACGGCCTGAACATTATTTTCTATGTGTTGCAACAATTGAGCCCACTCGTGCCCACTGTTAGTATGAGTACAACTCAAATCGACCACGACCACTCCTTGCGCCCACGCAATGCTTTCAATGGCTACTGTCCATTAAACATGTTACTATTCATACATTGCAATAGGACAGCACCTACTCCAACGACAATGGGACATTCGTTAACACAAACATCGCATCGCACTCCAGAGTACATTCAACTTGAGAACATGAATAAATCGTTGACTGAGAAAACAAAAGACCATAAAAACAGTTTGGAGTGCTCTGTTGTGGACTGTATAAGCAGGTTTTTAGTTTTTGAAAATCATCATCATCATCAGTATCCCCATCAATGCTTGGGCGATCGAAGGAGAAAAGAAAATGACATATATTCTTGTAAAAGGATTGTAAAATCTTCTAACATCACTTTTAGACTGATCAACTTCACTCTGTATTGAAGGAATCGTCAACAGGTCAATAACTTGGCATGGTGATTAACTTGGGAAGTGGAGATATGAATATTGCACAAAAACTGATAAGCTTGAACATGCTTTGAATAAGATATATTCCGTCGCATAAAAACGATTAAACTTCTTTGATTTACTGGTTGAAGAATTCAATGTGAGAATAAGGCATCAGGATTATTCTCGCACACGATGACTGCCTCTAGATCTCCAATAACGCATGTTGTCACGTTATTCTTTATATTTAAATAACGATTAGCCTCCTGCTTGGCATCAGTCGGTAAAGCATGAGATTTGATATAATTATATAATTAGGTCGTGGTTTTCTAATAGTATTCAGTCTTAAAAAATCTTGATAGGCCTAGGTGTGGGCTTCTCCTATAACTCTTGTAATTCAAATAAAAAATAAATATATATAAATATGATACTTATACAATAGTGTTGAGGAATAATAAATAAATTGCACACCATAAACGTTTCATACATATATTACACAAATAATGCAAAAAATAAATCGAGGCAAAAAATATATATAGAGCGGTAAAAAATATAATATAAAAACAGAACAATAATTGAAATCAATAAAAATATCACAGGCTAAACTTTATATTCTAGATTTATGGCACGAATCATTACCATGTGCCTTTATCTTAAAATCATATGCATTCTGTTGCATGTAGCTGCGATATGCGCTTGCTAATACTTGTCGACTTGGACAATTCAATTAAAAATGTGTGCTTTAAGATCAGCTTGACAAATTAGCCACTAATAATCCAAATATATATATATATTAAAATCTCTAGTACTTAGTAGATTTCTTTGTATCGAATATATATTTTTATCTCAGGGTGCAAGATTCGGCACCTGACGGAATAGGTAGAGCCATTCATCTAGTGAATTAGAGCTAAAAATAAGCTATCGCAAATTATATTGCAAAAATTAAATATCATATGCATATGTTTTAATAGCCTAGATTTTGTACTTCTTTGATTTAATAGAAATTTCTGAAATATTGCTCTATCTTTTTTCTTTTAACAAAATACCTTTAATACTAATTTTACTTGCGCAAGTATTACTCTTATTAATTTCTTAATTTATAATAAAAACCCTTTCGGCGAGCTAGCTTTGATCATCAGATTAATTCGAAGCACTAGGGCGCCCATCACTAATTCAAATTTATCACTCACGTGTCGAAAATCTTCTTGTAAGCCGCCGATGTCGATCCAACTCCATGTGGTCCGGGAATATGGTAGCCGGAATCGTCTCCTCCCAGGGGTTATAAATTTATTTAAAAATGAAAATGACTTCTGCTTCACAATAGCATCACGAAGTCTTTTAAGAAATTTATTAATTTACTTTAACTTTAACTTTTACAAAATCATTAGTAAGGTACTACGCTCTAAAATATTTGGGGTCCTCTTATGGTGGCATTTGGCTGGCGAGTGCTGGTTCTCCTTTCTCAAGTTTTACAGATCCTATTTCCGACTTTCAAATTAGCATAAAATTTAAATATCTTAGTCCTCCGCCATTAGGTTCAAATAGATCTTACAAAAAATGCCAAAATATTGCTTAGATTGTATGATTAATAATTTCTTTGCATTCGAGCCATATCGATAACATAGACTATATAACAATTCAACATAGATTCCGAACATTTATAGAAATATATATAAATATTTTTGAATTGGCCTACAATTGCCGCCTATTAACTGCCGTTTTACCATTGGTGCATGCAAATTTTATTCGGTATTCATGCGCCTGGTACCTCTTATTTCCTGAATACATTAAATTATTTTTATTTGGTTTTTTATTTATGCTCTTTACATGCTAGCTAATATTCTATACATTAATATTAATTCCATGCTACCTAATAATTAGCCACGTGATCAGATGTTTTTTCACATTGCACACCATCTGATTGCAATAAAGCTCTGCCAAGGGATTTTGGTCAGATTCTACGTTTCTCGGTTTGATCGATCTCTAGGTCACCGATCCGTGAATACATGTACATAACCTCAATCTTCAAATATTTTATATAATAATCTATTTGTGAGCAACAGAATTCCTTCAAATCCTTTTTAGGTTTTTTGTACCATTTAGCCAGAACAAGCTGATGCTATCTAATCTCAGTTATTATCTATTTGGCGATATTAGCCAGTTACTTTATTTTCAGACCTATTACTGTTTCTGTTAGGGCTTTTTATCTACCCAGATTTAATACTTTACAATGTCAAAATATTTTTCGATGAAAGAGAAATTTTCTCAAACTTTACGATATATTAGACATTTACAATATAACTATACAGTATTGAAATACACCCCTGAAAAATATGTTATCATATTAATTTATAGGTAGGTATTAGTTTCATATTTATTCGTATACGTTTTTAACTCACATTGGTAGAGTTAGAAGTAATGGAAGGTTACTGAACATTGATTATGCGACTCTAACATCAAACATAGCCATGAAAGTGTTCAAACTCGTTACACAGAATTTAATTGACGGTTGCGGCCTCATTGTCTTGACCAAGTTGAGCAATCTTTGAGTAGGATCCATCTAGCATGTTATCTCTATATTTTTGTAGGTAGTGTGCACCACTCTCACTTAATTAGAGCACAGTGATTTGTGGTTAGAAAAAGACGTTCCATAACTCACAAAATCCTCAGTAAACGCACTTGATATTCCCATCACGGACGTCAATCAGATCCATTGTTTTCTAAACACAATTCATTTGTTCATCTATTTCCAGTGTGTAGACGTGTAATTACTTGAAATGTGATTCAAGGCCAGATAATGTTTCTCAAGATGAAAGTGATGGTTCCTCTTCTTTTATTTATTACTGCTGATTGCAGGCTGTCATTTCGACGTTATCGGGATCCAACATTTTCTCTCATGGGTTTCACGGACGGAAACACTCCTACAAAACAGGAAGCATATCTTCATTTCCAGTTTGGATTCGGTATTCGGCTTGCTATAATATTGTGAAGAATGATAATATTTGTATGAAGCCTGATCAGTTGAACATTTTCGCTTGAAATGTAAGATTTCACTTCTTACAATGGAACAAACATTTCTAATAAACATATATGTATAGTTTCATATTCAGTTTTTGGATGGATTTCTTATTGAATGATGGTAAAGATAGGGATTAAAATGAGTTTGGAAAATTGTTGTCAACAATATTGCCAACACTTCTAACGTAAGTAACGAGCTTTCATAACTTTTGCACATTTTCATAGGCTATTTTTTGTCATTGTCAAATAAATTGTCCATGTTTGTAATGATTAGGCTACTCCTCTGGATACGAACAATTTATCCAAAACTCATCAAATTCAACTGACAGTAGTTGGTAGTGGCATCAAAATTTAGAATCTAATAACTATGCTGCAGTAGCCTGTCCTCCAATGGGAATCTGATAATAATTATTATATAACAGTATAGTAGTGGATCGTTGCCTGGAAATGGCGAGCAATTCTATTGTCGCAGGAAATTTGTAGCTAGCAATTTTGTCGAAACTGGAAACACCTTGAAAGAGTCGGACGAGAGAGAGAGAATGTATGAGCAAGTGAGGGTGAGAATAAGAGAGATTGAGTGTGAGAAAGAGAGTGAGTGAGTGAGGAAGTGTGATGAGAGAGATTATTGTCGCTGTCGCGATCCGCGTCCATACGGCACAGCGACCATTTCCACGTTTCCGTGGGTGCTTATTAGAGGTGCTGCAGTCGTCTGTTATTACGGATAGTTTCGTCTCTCTTTTGTTTGTTGTTCAGCCCGCACCAAACGTAAACATAAATTGTAGACTCGCATGACGCGAGTCAGTGTCTGTTTGAACTTTATTGTGTGGTGCCTGGTGTGAATAACAATGTTACTTGTATATTATTCTCCACGCCAAACTCCATATCGTATTCAGTTGGCATCACAACAGCATCTATTAATTTGTGTAATAGTCAACTATCATTTCCATCATGAAAATCATTAAGTCAAACTAGATTTGATGACCGTTGTTCGAACACGAACTTTCTGAACTCCATAATATCATGTCTTCAACCTTATGTTCTACAACACTCGTATCAATAAATTCAGAGCTTGAAACTCATATATATAATCCAATGCTGAAGAAAATCCATTGGTTAGTATGTCATAAAGCTTCTACATACACAAGATCCACATCTAGAGATCAAATTAATCACATTCACACTAATAGGAACACGAGTTTTAGAGATTTGCTGGAATTTGGATATGTTGATGGAATAATTTTATTATTTTCAAAGATGTTAATGGAAGACGCATCCACATGTCCATGTACAATCATATATTCAACGGCAAATCAGCAAATACACCCACAAGGCCGAATATTGTAAATAATGAAATAATGTGAAAGTACTCAGAAGCCAAATCCATGCAATTCAAAATTGCAACTAAACCATTGAGATAGTTTTATCTCAAACACAAATTGAGAATCCTCATTATGTTTTCTCTTCAATAAAACGATTTTGTCCAACGTTTTTCCCTGGATCTATCAACTTATCTATGATAACATTGATCAGATTGTTCAATATCATTTTCCGATCACCAATCACAGATTGTGAGAATTATCATTGGTTAAGAACAAATAATAAAAAATGGAAGCTCTTTGGAAATTTTATCTTGTAAGAGCTATGTTATGATGCTTATTGTTCCACCTATTCAGTGAACCCTATTAAGTGGCAGAAAGTCAAACAGAACGTGAGTGATCTAATTTCTAAAGAAGGGCAAGCGCATGACATTCATGAGGGTAAGAGGATTCAGGAGCAGTTTGCTTTCCAAAATGAAATTCCAGCGGTTTGAAAGCGTCTATTGTGTAGCCGGAAGCTGTGCCGGACTAGGTGTGATCTACTGCTGCTATTAACGTGGTATCAAGAAGATACATGACAGAGGCGAATCGTTATTTCACGCTGCTCTCATGAGAATGTTTACGTGCGTGATTTGGCGACGTGTCTGTCGCTCGGACAAATAGCGCCATTACTGTGCACACCATATCACTGACCGTGGCATAATCAATTTTCAAGGACATCCAGTAGCTGCTATCACTCACTTGTTGCTACGTGATTACGATGTTATCAGCGGATTGCTACTGGTTCACTTGTAGTATAAACAGGAAAATAGAATTTTTGGATGTAGAGTTGGAATATATTTGAGTTTGCAAGTACAGAACTGATCTAATATAATATGAGGATGATAAGATTTGAACCTTTCTTCGTGTGTGTGAGAGCATATTTTTTCCATCCCATTATTGCATGTGTTATTTATTCATTCATCAATGCTGAGAAACATTATCATAGAATGATGGGAAATGAAATAAAATAAATATAGTCAGCCCTCACCATTTCATTCTTAAATGTTGATTGAGGATCCGTCTGAAAAAGGTTATGGAACAATCATGAATATATACAGTGTGAATATGTTGGTATATTATAATTAGATTAATCGGCATATTACTCATTTCGCAGATTATATCCAAGCATTCCAAAAATGTTTTCATCAGAAGATTCATTTTTCTAAAATATGCAACACTTTTGGTTCTCACAGAATTAATGAAATTTGTAATTGGCAATGAGCCAGAATTATCATTCTCGGGATATCAGTGATCAAAAGTTGACCTCTCTTAGGTAAAAGGTGGAGCAGTCAAACGACACTTATCTCGGTATCAAAATAAAATTCACAAAAACAATTTTCTGAGTTATATACTCCAACGAATCGTTAAAACAGAGATGGAAAATTTGGTTTTATACAGAGAAAAATTGTTAATTCTTGAATATTACACATATCTTCTTAGGCTAAGCCTGTTCATGGGAGAAATGACGTGCGAAATGTATAAACATTCTGATTTAAAGTGCAGTTCAAACCACCAACCATGCAGAGAGATTTTGAAACTCACAATCGATGGTAAGAGGAAGTGATCTCGAACGTTGATCATTTTTAACGGGAGCAATGAGATCGTATCGAATCAGCATCGCTAGGAGTAACACTCCTTATTATTACTTATTCAATCTTAATACATCTATTATTTATTCAATCACTCATACAATTCTCAAATGATTATCAAGTCAAAATATGTTGTTAATGTAGAAATGCTTTGATATTTTTGTAACGTGAATGAAAGTAATTATTCTAGTGAATTAGAAGATACGACCAGAAGCACGAGATCGGTCTACGTCACAACAACGTTGACTAGATTATTTACGGCTTCACATTCTGCATATCACTCATACTTTATCGCAACTTCCTTGAGGCATAAACATGGCAGTTGGTTAATACAGGGCGCATTAATTGATAAAACCTTCTGCAAGTCCAGATATGTCATGTTGACGTTGCGGAAATTTCAGGGTAGATCATTATGCGTGTTGGCAGGGCAGCGGGCAGAGCAGAGTAGTGTAGCGTTGGAACCCTGGGCTGGGCTTGCGTGTTGTCAGACTAAAGCTCGCATGTCAGTGCTGTCGCCAACATTATTTTTAATCCAGGCTCATTAAAAAGGCCACTGGATCAACAAAGATGGATGAAGCCGCGATAAACACAAAACCACGAGAACAAGCATTATCCTGTTAAAATCTCGCAAATTCATTATTAAATGATTCTGACCCAAATAAACGGAGGCATGCGGCTGATTCCACGTTTGAAATATTTCCCATTTGGATCTTCCAAATAGCATCCTTGATTGCTCAATCCCGGATTTCCAATGAATTTCTTATCTAAGTTACCAGAGAAAGAAAATCATTGGCTCTTATGTAGGTTCTTCACACATTGACAGACTGTAACTGTGTAAACACTCCTATAAGAACAAATCTATTCTTCTTCTGCTCTGCAGAGCATACATTTATTGGGAAGTAGAAATTCTTTGTTAAATAAGTCACATTGAATGCTAATTATCATAATGCTCATTATAATTATAACTATCTTTTTCTATCTATCTATATATATATATATATATATATATATATATATATATTATATATATATATATATATATATATATATATAAAAGCGAAATGCCACTCACTTACTGACTGACTGACTGACTCACTCACTCACTCACTCACTCGTAGAACTGAAAATCTACCGGACCAAAAACGTTCTAATTTAGTAGGTATGTTCAGTTGGCCCTTTAGAGGCGCACTAAGAAATCTCTTGGCGATATTTTAACTCTTAAGGGTGGTTTTTAAGGGTTTAAAGTTCGTCTTTTAGCATATTCTTCTTATTCCAATATCTTAAAATTATAATTGAAATGTCCATACCATATGTTAATATACAACTATAATCTAGAGAAAGTACTACTTCGAAACAGTTGTTCTGGTAACAAAATTAAAAATTTTGTCAGGTTGTCATTAAGTTGAGTTGACTTTGTTAGGTTTGTCAAGTTGAAGATTGAAATGCATTTATCCAGGACCTCGTAAGTACCAATTTATCCAGTACCTCCTAAATACCTATTAAGGAGGTCCTGATTTATCGCGGAAAAATTGATTGGGTACTGCTTACTTCAATCAGAGCTATTCCTGGGAATATTATATTACTAGCCGTCAGGCTCGCTTCGCTCGCCATATCCGTTTAGCCAGACGTTTAGTCTGGACCCCCGACTGGATCGTCCTAACATATGATAAAAATATGACATAACATTTCAAATTTGGTAGGTGTGTTCAGTTGGCCCTTAAGAGGCGCAATAACAACGGATTTGGAAAAATTTCCAAAGATACGCCCAAAATCTGCGTTTTTTAGTGTTTTCTCAGCTTTATTAAGAACAAATGAACAGGAAATGTTCAAATATACTACAGAAGCTAACCTGGAGTGCAATAATGTTGTGTTAGAAGGAATTTGAAATAACGCCAAACATACGTCCAAAATTTTCGTTTTCTTAGCTTTTCTGCGTTTCCTCAACTTTTTCAATAATTGATGGAAATATATTTAAAAAAATCAGTACACAGGTTTAGCTGAGGTGGAAGAATTTTGTTCGAGATACGCCGATATAGTAACTGGTGTTTTTCGAGATCAAATTGACATAATATGTTCAAATTCGGTACAGAGGTTCCGCTGAGGTCTACATACAGGCGAGCCCGCTGATCTCATTTTTGGACAATCCAGTCGGGGGTCCAGAATTCGGTACAGAGGTACTGCTGGGGTCTACATGCAGGCGAGCGAAGCGAGCCCGCTGATCTCATTTTTGGACGATCCAGTCGGGGGTCCAGGGGGCGGAGCCCCCTGGCTAGACGTATATGGCGAGCGAAGCGAGTTACATTACTAATTCTAGTAATGTATTATTATGTTTTTAATCGATAAAAGCAGGTTTATGTTTTTATTATGTTTTTAGTCTCTTGAATGCAGGATATAAAATATACTCGAAAATAATCAATTCAAGAGTGAAGAGTATCGCTGAAGCAGTTTTAAATGAAGAGCAGTGTGGGTTCAGAAAATGTCGTTCATGCTCAGACAATATTTTCTCAGTTAAAAGACTGATAGAGAAAAGAAGAGAGTTCAACCTTGAAACACATATAGCTTTTATTGATTTGGAAAAAGCATTCGATAGAGTGAATAGAAGTCTCATGTGGAGAGTTCTGATTGAAAGAGGATATCCTTTACATCTTGTAAACGCAATAAAATCCCTCTACCACAATACTCAGAAAATAGTAAATAAAGGTGATCATCGATTAGATGATATCACTATCAACCAAGGTGTTAGACAAGGGTGTAGTCTATCACCCACTTTATTTAATATATATGTGGACCACATTTTCCGAAAATGGAAATGTAAAGTAGATTTAGGAATTGATATTGGTGAAGGTGTGTATCTGAATGCTCTGTTGTTTGAAGACGATTTGTGTGTAGTACAGGAGAACGAAAATGACCTTCAAAAATCAGTTCATATCCTGCATGAAATTTATAAAGAATATAATTTCAAGATATCAAAGAAGAAAACCAAAATCATGGCTTTTAAAGGAAAGTACCCAATAAGATCGAAGATTGTGATAGACAACAAGGTATTGGAGCAGGTGTCTCAGTTCACATATCTGGGTGGTGAAATTAGTTATAAGGATGAATTGGATGTGGAGAAGAAGGTAAGAAGATTCCAAGTAATTTGTGGAAGTATCAGTAGGACATTGGGAAAGAAAGCTACCACAAGCACGATAATAAAATTTTATAAGACAATGGCAGCTCCACTACTACTCTATGGTAGTGAATCGTGGGTAACATCAAAGCCACTTGAGAGTAAAGTGCAGGCAGCTGAGATGAGATTTCTTCGAAGAACTAAGGGCTGTAACAGAAGAGATCTCATCAGGAATGAGGATATACGGAAAGAGCTGAATATCTTCTGCCTGAATGAGAGAGTTGCATCTTATCGTCAGCAATGGAAATGAAAGAGCATGTGGAACGAATGTCAGCTGATAGGCTTCCTCAAAGAATTTTCAAGTATAAACCGGTAGGCAAAAGAGACATAGGAAGGCCACGAAAAAGATGGCAATGATCATTATATTTATTATAAAATAAAAACAGTAGATTGTAGTGATGCTTATGATGATATTACATTAGATTATATTGGTGTTATTAATTTATAGATTTTATTTATTATTATTCTTTTATTCTAATTACAAGCTGAATGTGAGTCGGAACAGGCAATAGCCTAATCCCTGATTGAAAGAAGAAGAAGAAGATCGATAAAAGCCTATATATTCAAGTCAAATCAACTTCTGCTAATATCTGTGTTTTATATCTGTATTGAAGCTGCAAATGGCAAAAATCACAGTCAATACTGCTCGTTTCCCCCCTCAAAATCAGTAGGAGGGAGCATTGGAAGCTACAGGAAACCTCCAAATTCGTCCCCCTGGCACTCCTGGGAATCCCCAAATCTTTTGAACTATTGATAGTTGAATATAGAATATAATAAAAATATATTGTAATATTGCAGTCTTAAATTGTCCTGTTCATCCTTTTCTGGTCAAGTATATTATATGATTCGTGTATCATAGAATTTCGAATGTGAAATGATGATATTGTTGATTTGATTTGAATATTATTTCTTTTTTGATGCTAGCCATTATATCCTACTGTTCCATTATGTTATAAACAAGAGGGTTTTCAATTTGGGATATTCTTGATTGAAAAACGACCGATAGGCAAGTTGGACACAGTTACATGATTATTCATTCACAATAATTCACTAACATTTCGTTGTTTGCAACTTATCGAAAAAAGGAAGAAAGACATGGAAGTACCGCACCAACATTAATGATAGCTTAATTTCCTGCTAGCTTCTCTTGATGCGCGTTTCCCACAGCAATCTATATTTCTGATTTGTCTCCTAATCCTATTAAGGTTTTGCAGCTCTGGTTGAAAAAGAGTCACGATACTCTGCTCCAGGATCTAATGCGACCCGACTGGTGTGGTGTTTCTCTCAAAGAGTGTTGCCATCATCAGAGACAGAGCGCAGAGGCAGCAGCTATGGAGTTGGTGACGGTCGCCGTGTTTTCGCTCCAGTGACTTCATTCGATGGGACAAAGACATAAAAATCATATCACTACCTAATCGTGACCGATGCCCACTGGCCTGTAAAAAACCATTCCAAGATGAAGGCAGGAAATATCAGACCTAACAGGTAGCGATTTCCTTGTATATTGTTTTCCTTTCAATACACAAATCGAATAAAATGAAAGACGATAGTCAAATAGTCAAATTGAAGTAATCATTATATATATATTCGAAATTTTATGCGATCATTAATTAATGGAGGATAAAACGTTTTCTTGGATTCTTGTTGGTGAACAAATCATTAATAACAAGTATGATTCTTCCAATTCATGAAATGCCAATAGATAACCAACCAGAACTAGATCGAAATAAGAATATGAATTATTACGAAATTTGGAATAGATTCCAGATCAGGGTAGAAAAATTTTTCCTGGTGGAGCACAATGGGAAACTAATTATAATTGATTATTTGAGTGGAGAAAATTGAGCATGAACATGAGAAACATAAAAAATATCATATCAATCACAACAAGGCACTACTACGGGTATTTTTTGAAAAAATATGAAGGTTCTAAAAATCATATCGCCCCAAAGAAGACAATCAGATCAATTGAAACCTACGAAATCCATTGCAAGAGACTATGAATGGATCATTTATCTGACTGAGCATTGAGCCTGTATTCGAGTTCAATACTCTTACACTGAATTCCAATAAATCAAATTACTTGCATAATTTGATATATAATTCGGAGTTTCTCATTTGACAATAAAGACGGTAGACGTTTGTCTCATTTGTCAGATATTCGGAAGTGTTTGGGAATCAACCGATGAGCTTTTTGCAAAAAGACCAGAATATTATTGCTGGCGATAAAAGAGTTGTAATGCAGACAATGACCTTGCGAACTGCTGTCAACTCCAGAACAATAGTAAGACTAAATTCGTATTTAACTACGCTAGACAGTCAATTTTATCTCGCTCCCTAAGTTATCACATCATAGCCACATAGCTGTCGTAATGAATAGTATGAAGCGAATATGTTCCATAATAATGTTAATGGTAATGCTGCTGTGCTAACAGCTAATGAGTCCACAGAGACAAAGCACCAAAACACCTGTATTACTGTGAATGGGTATTATGTCTTCTCCTATTATCAAGGATAATCATAAGGACATTAGAGAAACGCTGCTGTATTACTTCCATCTAATACTATGCTATCTGCTTAACTTGTGGCCTAAGCTCACACTCAATCCTCGGTTTGGAGTACTGAAGGCGAGACAGCGATAGTGCTGGACTTTATCAGATAATACCATGCTTATTGAAACAAGTCGAGTTACAGCTCTCAACTGCACTCCATATCAGCACTCCATATCCGCTACTAGGAAAGATTTTCTTTGCACAATAAACTACTTAAGAAGTCTTCATAAACCAGATTGAAAAAAATCATTGCTGGAAACAAATTTATTGACTACAATACCAGACTGGTCACTTGCAACTATGCATGAATCATACTCAGCAGATGGAGTGGATGATTCCATTGTCTTGAATTGAAATTCAAAATTTCAAATAATTTAATAAAATGAAAACTCCATCAGGATGATCTAGAACCTCAATGTCGCATTGGTTCCGGGGTACAATGGCTGTTAAACACTGATCTGTACTAATCAAATAGAGATTCATTTTGATAACTGGTTATAATTAAAGAAGTATTCATTAGGTTCCAAGTATCTGAATTATATACCTTGTTGCTGTACTTGGGAATTTGCAGAAAATCACGTAAGAAATCTCTGACTTCAACTGGAAATTATGGATGTGAACCAAATAATATTCAATTCCAGCAAAACAGTTGTATGTGGCAGGCCAAATATTCTGGTTGAATTTTCTGGTTGGAAAAACATGGTTATTTTGCGCAGATGTGATGTCCACTGGCTACTGTGAGATCTTGCGATTTGGTTGCTCCACTTTTCTTGTTGGGCTGGGTTGAGTTACAGTCAAGAAGCTGTGAATCATCAAAGTCCAAAAAGTCAACATTACCCAAGCCATCAATGAGATTCAGCACAATTTGCGCCTTATTGATGGGAAAATGTACTACTCGTATCCATCCCAACCACCACGCAAATCCAAGGTGGCCATTTGAACGTTATCATATGCCATGCATTGATAGACCTTCCAAACAAAAATACATTTCATTGCTACTGTATCTCACATACAGCTTGTTCCATCCGATTTTGAAGAAGAGAAAAACCCAACATTTCTTTTTATATATTGTCACGTAATTTTTTTATAATTAAATAACGATTAGCCTCCTGCTTGGCATCAATCGGTAGAGCATGAGAAATATTTCAATAATTATAAAATCTGATCGGGGTTTTACTAGGATATAGTCTCATAAAAATCTTTATAGGCCCAGACATGAGCTTTCACAATAATACTGATAATTTATAATATATATATATAAAACTTATATCCTATAGTAATGAGAAAATAAAATGAATCGTACACCATAAAAAATTTGATACATATATTAACAAATATCTCAAAAAAATAAGTCAAAACAAAATTATATAGAGCGACAGGAATATATAATATAACAAGAAACGAAATCAATAAAATATCACAGAATTATATTATTCTTTAAGTTCTATAGCACGAAATGTTACCATGTGCTTTCATTTCATGATCATATGCATCTATTTGCATGTAGCTTCGATATCAACTTGCTGATACTTGTCAACTTGGACGATTCTATTTCGTATATTAATTTCTTAATTCAACATGATAAATTGACAAGCTAATAATCCAAATATACATTAAATTCTATGGTTTCCAATAGATTTCTTTATAATAAATATTTTTTATCTCAGGGTGCGGGATTCGGCACCTGACGGAATAGATAGATCAATTCATCTAGTGAATCAGAGCTACATTATATTATCGCTAATTATATTGCAGAAATTAATGATCATATGAATATTGTATTAACAGCCTAGAACTTAGTATTCTTTGATTGATGGATCCTTTGATATATGGATTGATTCGTTACTATCTAATAAAATACCTTTCATACTATTTTTACTTGCGCAAGTATTTTTACCAAATTCTTAATTTATAAAAAAACCCTTCCGACGAGCTAGCTCTGATTCTTATTTCATTTCGAAGCACTGAGGGCGCCCTATCACTATTTCGAATATTTTTCACTCACGTGCTGGAATTTTCTATGAGCTGCTGATGTCGATCCAAACTCCTGGTGGTCCTGGATTATTTGTAGCCGGAGTCGTCTTTTCCAAGGGGTTAAAAAATTATTTAAAATGACTTCTGCTTTACATTAGCATCACAAAGTCTTATGAAAAAATTTAGAAATTCGATTTACTTTAAGTTATTAAAAGGTATAGCAAGATATTACGCTCTATAATTTTTGGTGACATCTCATGGTGGTGGTTGGCAGGCAAGTGGGGAAGTTCTCTTTTCTAATTCACAATTTTTCATTTCCGATTTCCAAATTTACATGAAATTTAAATACTCTGTTCCTCTGCCATTCATGGCTCAAATAGACCGTACCAAACTCTTAAATTATTACTTGTGTTACATCTTTAATAATTTATTTGCCTTCGGGCCGTATCCAAAACATAAACTGCACAATAATAATTCATAAATTCTTATCATTTGTAGAAATATATACAAATATATTTGAATCGGTGTAACCTTTGGTTCCTCAAGTTGAATACTGTTTCGCTACAATAAGCTTCTGCCAAGGTGTTTGGTCAGATTCTACGTTATGCGACTCGGTCGATCATTAGGTCGCCGATCAGTAGATGTTTTACGCCTAACCTCAAATTTTCAATTTTTTCTATAATACTATACAGGTAGCAAAAATTATTTCCATTCCTATTCGGCTGTTGTACAATTTGGCCATGATGCCTGATATTATCTAATCTTTAACATTATCATCTTTGGCGATATTAGCCTATTATTTCACTTAGACCTATAAATTTCTTCAAATAGGAATTTTTATTTATCCATTCGGATTTTTGAACGTTACGATTTTTTCTTATAACATTCGCTTGAATAATATTATATGTTGCTGAGTTTGGTTATTTATGATTCAAGTATGTAAGTAGTGTACTGTAACTATAAAACAATGAATTTCTCCATTAACTAGAAGTATCCTTGTTTTCAGGGCTGCATAAAAATCCAGAGAGCAGGGGAAGATTCATTCCTCATCATAATATCATTTAAACACCCTCCCGGGTCATCAATTCTAATATTGATGAAGCTGCAACTAGTTAATTGTAGTACGAATTTCAAATTCGAGCCCCCTGTCTATGCAGTCATTTATAATCTGTTGTTTATCTGGCAATCATCGGATGATGAATGAGAGCGTATAAAAAGTCTGAAAATTGTAGATATGTGTCGCAAAACTCAATGTTCCTAGATATAAGTTACATGGAAGAATACTGGAGATTAATGCGCTCGTATTTGTCTAAACAAGTTGAAGATATTATTTATTAGCCTTATATGAGTGTGTCATGAGTTATCAGTCCAACACGTGCTGAACGCTCGACTGAATTTGTAAGAAGTATAAAAAAGACGAAAAAAGAGCAAAAGAGAGTCAGAGAATGATGAAGAACAGCAACCAGAAGCTACTTCACTGCTGAAAGAAGTGCAAAGATATGCCTCAAGTAACAACTAAAGGGGTGAGAAGAATGTTGATACAAAGATGAAATAGACAGAGAACAGAGATATAGCTTCAGAAAATGAGAGAGATAACAAAATTTCCAAGAAATAGCAATTTGAAGAGAGAGAAGAGAAAGACTGATACAAGCTCGGGCCACTAAGCGGTCACGACTTATAAATATTTATATGTACAAAAGGACACATCCTTTCAATTTCAAATACGAAATCCTCTTGAATATGAAGTGGGCTCAGCTCTATTTTCGTACTCAAACTTGATTCTGTGAGGAATTGGCAACCTTTGTATTCACTGATTTAGCTTGACTCAATTAGGCCTTGGGAATCCTTATATATAGCTTTTTGGAGACAACTTCGAACCCTTTTGAGATATGCGTTTCAGGCTCTAAGAGGGTATGTAATAATAAATGTGCATGTTGATCAACTCTTCAACAGTTTTGTTATTACGAAGAGTTTTTGGCAGTAGTAGGATCATGTGTGTCACTGGGCTTTCTAATGATTTTTCCGATTTGAATAATGTACATGTAGACTGTTATATATTATGTTTTGCTAATTATTCAAAGAATGTAAAGCTGCGTTTACACCAAAGTTATTACACAAAATTTTAAAAACTTAATCCTTATAGATTCTATTAGATTGAACATAACTTATCATACACATGATGGTCATATGTGTTTGTCAAGTTTCGTTCAATCTAATAGAATCTATATGGATTAAGTTATTAACATTTTGTTAATAACTTTGGTGTAAACGCGGCTTAACTCATTCAATGTTCTTCAGTAATGAACAATGACCAAAAACAATTAAACAATTCTTCGACTCAAATTTACAATGATAATCTGATGAGACTTACTGGCCTAGGACTGTTACAAGATTTAGTGAGGAATTTTTTTTGAAGGCTGGTTCACAACAAATACTTTGGCAGTACATCCACAACCGTAGTCAACATTTTAATGTTTTTTACCATTGGCAAACAATCTGGAATTGGAAGTTTTATGTATTATCACAGTAGGCGGAAACAGTGTAGAAAACTATAATAAGATAACTGTTTGTTTATGAGCTTGTTGAGTAGAGAAGATCAACAACCAAATGCGGGCAAAAAAAGAAAAAGACTAGGTAGGTACTCCAAGAGCAACAATCTTGACTGTGCCGTTTTTGGAGAAGATGAGCCGATCGGCTTTGTAAGGAAGAGTATGATAGATCGATGCAAGCTCGACACTGCTTGCTCCTTCTTTGCTGCTCTTTTTTGTAGCTAGTGCAAACAGTGGCCTTATCGAGAGATGAGTTCCACAGCACATTTCACCTTTTGTGCCCAATATTGATCGAGTGTCACACAAATCCCACTCAAATTGCGGCTCCAGTAATTTGTGACTGCACAAATGATCGTTTTTTACGATATTCAAATGATATCGCCGCTCAATCGACTGATAATCTGCTATTTGAGAGCAGATGGGCAACAGTAGCCTAACCAGTAGCTGCACAAAACTACTCTACACGTTCGTCATGTTTGGCCGTAAAGGGTAGGCGGCCAATGACAGCAGACCTATCTCCACTCCAGCTGGTTCCAACTACTCAGACGGCTTGTCTCGGCAAAGAAACGATAGAATAAGAATTTAATAAGGCAGTAAAGCTTCATCCAAGAAGTTGATGATACCGTATTGAGGCAAGAATATAGGACGTGTGAGATTTAATAGTAGATCTGGAGTGGTCCGGTTGTTGAATGTAAAAGACAAGATTTCTTTACAATTGAGGAAAAATTATGGCTACTTTTATGAAAAACAAACATACATTATTTCACAGAACTTTTCTCGAGAAGCAACCTCCTGATCAGTTTTGTTATTGTTATAATATTATTGAATAAGAATACAATCAATTCCCCTCTGTATTTCAATCGTATTCCGAAAAACTTCTTACAATTTTTACATAGAAAGAGGATACTTGAAATAAATTAGCATAGAGTAATTGAATAATATATAAATCACTAACATATAATATGTTTGTTAGAGGAATAATATATCAGTACTTATTAAATAATGTGATCGAATAATATACTCAACAATATAAATCAAATTAAAATATGAAATTGAAGAGTTCTGCAATAATACAATAAATTTACACCAGTCTCTTGTATTTTTTATCACTTCTATCAACCTACATAAGCAACTGTCTGGTTTTTTAAATAAATTCAAACGCCGGAAAATGGAAAAAATTACAACATGGAAAATTATTTCGAGCTGGCTTGTCTGACTATTTCAGTCACGCATCTCAAACCACATTATAGTCTCATGACCAGTTTTACGATTTTATTATTATTGAACGAGCGCTAGTGAGTTCTTACTTTTGACTTACTGAAGGCCGAATTCGTTGTCCGTCTGATTAGATGTTCGACAACAGCTTGAGAAGCTATCACACAGACAGACCTTCATGCACTGCATTGACAATGAATTTAGCTGGTTAATATACAACATAATTTACAACTTTTACATCAACAAACTGATACGGGTTGCGATACGAATGTGCGGTTTTTGCCATTCATTCCCTTTTGTATCGAAATCATGTATCATGAATTTGGATTCATATGAGGAACAAAGATGTTGAAGCAAAAGAGTAATTGACCGAGCGAAGTGAGGTCTTAAGATTCAAGTCGACGGTTTGGCATTTCTCTTGATGTTTATATGTTTATATGTTTATATGTTTATATGTTTATATGTTTATATGTTTATATGTTTATATATTGCGCATTTACGGGGAAACGCGGTAATAGATTTTCATGAAATTTGACAGGTATGTTCCTTTTTACTTTCCTTGCCCTACTACCATAGGTAAGGAAAGTATTGCTTTCCAAAAAAATTAAGGTACCCCAATTTCAAGTTTTCTATACGTTTCAAGGTCCCCTGAGTCCAAAAACATGATTTTTGGGTGTTGGTCTGTGTGTGTGTGGTGTGTGTGTGTGTGTGTGTGTATGTGTGTGTGTGTGTGTGTGTGTGTGTGTGTGTGTGTGTGTGTGTGTGTGTGTGTGTGTGTGTGTGTGTGTGTGTGTGTGTGTGTGTGTGTGTGTGTGTGTGTGTGTGTGTGTGTGTGTGTGTGTGTGTGTGTGTGTTTGTGTGTTTATCTACACAAAGAAAAAAGTACTCTGAGAACAATTATATATACACAATACAGTAGTCTGATCGTAGTTTCAAATATGTTGCCGCCAATCGTCACTATGTTATTCCCCTAAATTATTCTCGTTTAAGAATGAGGCTTACAGTTCAATGAGCAAGGAAAGTTGTGTGAGTGTACCACACCAGATTTTTAATTGCGCGTCGACGTATATACAAGGTAAAGAAATTTTGCATTTCAAGGATAATATAAAAGGAAAAAGGAGTCTCCTTCATACGCCAATATTAGAGTAAAAATCAGACTATAGAATTATTCATCATAAATCAGCTGACAAGTGATTACACAGATGTGTGGAGAAGCCAGTCTATTGCTGTATTTTCATAAGGTCTATAGTTTCAATCAGGTACTTGTGAATGAGAATAATGTGTGAGGTCTACTGTTCACAGAGCTACTAGTATTTTTGAAGAGTAATTTTTCATTTCAAATAGAAACCCCAATGGACCTACTGTCAATATTATTCTTGTAGAAGAAATATTTTCCTATTTCCATAATTTTCACCAACTCTGTATAATTAAAAGTTGCGAGTTTCAAAGATTACAATACATCAGTTCTTGAACGAGTTCTCCAAACCAGGGGGTCACTAGTTTAATTATTGATACAAAATCATTCCATGAATGATTAGGGAAGGAGCAAATCGCTGAGCCCAGAGCTTTTCTGTCCCAAAATTGTTATCATAAATTTATGATAATATTTTTAACAAAATTTTGACATCATAGTCCTGAAGGTGAGTTATGTTTACATGTTCATACGTAGGTCATTATGTTGAGAAAATCTCCAGTATGGAATCTTCCATATTCAATATTCACTTGTATCGAATCGATGTGCTACGAAGTTTCAATCGAGGATCGAGCTCTCAACTAACTGAGCTGGCAGTGATAAAGGAACTGAGATCGAAGTTAAGGTAAATCTCGAGTTGGCAATCTGTACAGAAGACTGCAGAGCTGGTTGGTATTCTATCGAGCCACCTGAGCAAATGAGTGGATCTCGGATCGGAATACTAATGTTGGCCAAGTAGAAGAAGTACACATTCACCCATACAGAAAAAGTCTCAACGGTGATCAGGAGCTACAATAGTAACACTGTATCACCTGCGGAATTGAAGATAGAAGGCTCTAGAGCTGAATTCTGCTGGATTCGAAGTATACGCGTTGTTGAAGGCAAGCTAAGCCTGCGAAACTGAACTGGGTGTACTGTGGAATATATTATGTACTCGTATGTGAGTTAAAAACACAAAGTAGACAGTCGTAGGTGAGAAAAGCGATATTTGAAATAAAATACGGTAGATCCCTTTTCATTGTACTAAATTCATACAAATCACTACATTGTAGCATCAATAATTTTGTATCGAACAAGTACCGTCCAACTGAAGGGAATTCCCGAACGCATGCTTTATTTGTAAGTATGAATGCATTCAACGTGCTTCATCATAGGACTGGTTTATATCGTGAAGGCAAATATTATATATGAGAGTCTTTACTCTGTAATTTCCACTATCAATTTGATTTAAACTTTGAATATTCTATTATGTTCATTATAAACAGTAGATATTGAACTCAAGCTCGATTCTCGAAATACTTAGGAATTAGAGAGTTTATTTTGAATGAAAGTAGGCCTATTATATTCGAAATGTAATAGTAGTCATAAATTCAGTAGCAGTGTTTGAAACGTTCCACTAGTAATAAGCGAATTAGTAGGATTATTAGTATATGTATTATTTGTAATAATAATGTGCACTGATGTTCACTTTAGTTAAAGTGTCAAGCTACTGGTGACTGCTCTAGTATTGGTTCTAGCGTCAAATTAAATTTGCAATTTACCAGCATCAACCACACGAAAGTAGAATTAGAACATTCATTGAAATTCCAACTGGCCTAGTATGCTATCCTCCTGTCTTCATTTGACCAGTCACTTGTTCCGATTAGATTCGATAGATGGCGGCGTATTATTAGGCCGTTACTTGTGTGCCAGCCAACAGAGGCATGTTCCAATTACAGTATCATATTGGCTCTGGGTACTGGTGCACTCATCAATCCATTATTACCGTTACATTAATTGTAACTAAGTTGACATTAATTGCAGCCGTACAGGGCAGACGCCTCATGTGGTTTGCCAGAACGGCCTGCCTGTTCTCATTAATCGTGCCAAAAATATATCCCCATCCAGCTATGAACTGTCAATAGAATTTGTATCGCAAACCCATCACATCAACTTAGATAGTAGCTCTAACAGCACCATCAATATACCATATTCCATCAATTGTGATATTCAATCATCAAATGCCTCTTGAAATAAAAAAAATTATCCTCCCCAATATTCAAGAATCTTTCTATTCAAGATTCCCTGAACTACATGCAATGTCATGTAGAATGTGAACAAAAAAACAATCCTAATCAAGTGAAAAGCTGATTCGCTGTTACAAACAGTTGCTGAAACGAGATGACATATAGCTAGAGTTATAAATATATATAATCTATAGAAAGAATGGAAAGCAATAAGATATCACAGACTATTATTCATCACCAACATTGTCACTGATTTGATACCAAGAGAAAGATCATTGAATCTGGAAAGGTTGAGTAGAATGGATCAATAAAGGCAGCTCCATATACAAAATGCAACGATGAAGCAGAGTATATGCCTCAAGGCTCTCGTCCTCAAGAAGGAATTCAAACGTGTGAATGTAAATGATCCACTGATTTCTTATTTGGGATATTTCTTGAGGCAAGAAGCATTTGGACCATCGATGCTTGTGAAGCCGTCCAAGTTGATACTGCTCGACATAAACTGAAGCATAGAATAAAACAATCTTAGTTTGAGGTTTCTCTGAATGAAGCAAGTAGTTGGAGTGGACCTAGGCCTACATTAGATGACTGCCAGTCGCTTCATAAAGTTTTGATGCTGCAAAAAATAATCTCACTCTTAGAATTCATATTGAAATAGGTGTTCGTAATTGAAATTGCTTGGGATGTCTGTTGAATTATATCACAGAGTAGGAATGTTTTCAATTCAGATTATAATTAGTTAGTGATTGGGAATAATTGCAAGGGTTATTTCCTGTGGAGAAGAGTAACCAATCAGCTAACAGAAGCAGCATTCGGATCAGTTCACGTCTCGAGGTGGTCACAACTTGAAGCACAAACAGGGCAGAGAACGTTGTTGCTGGAAATATAAATTAGGTCCCAGCAGGGGAATAAGAGCCAACTGAGGTGGAATGGTACTTGCATCACATTTTGAGTGGACACTGATTTTTCGATGCTCCTCGCCCTTGGGAGCCATAAGAAATGTTTTCCCTATTTCTATTCTCCTTTTCCTCTTCACTGCACTCGGAATAGATTGCTGAATCCAATCAGGAATCACTTAGTCTATTTTGTCTTGTAATCTCGAAGGATTTTGAAACAATCGTTGTGGTGCAGAAATTGAGGACGGACAGACAGTTCCAGTTAATTAGAAGACACTACTGGTAATCGAATTATACTTGTCCTGACCAAGTGAAGTGATGAAGCTGCTTAGAACTAGTACGCTTCAGTAACTGTAGTACTGTGATCTGGAAATCAATACAACAGTACATGGGATTGAAATACAATACATGAAAGTTAATTGGAAAACTCCAATCTCTCACCAACAGAAACAATATTCTAGAAGATTTTTGTATTATATTATGATCCACTAACACAATGCTATCCAAACGTCTATTTTTGAGTGACAATTAACAACTGTCATGAGTATTTCCTTTTTTAAATTTCATAGATAACAGGAGAGTTTGTAAAGTACTTGTAAACTCTAATCTCAGTCGATTATATTTGTGAGACACGGAAAAACTTGAAATTAAATGGGAAGACACAATTTCCCATCCTTAATAATCTCTTTGAAAATATGGACATGCAATTGATGAAATAAATCAATGTAGCCTATATCATAATTGAGAATTTGAAAAATCTTGACTCATGCATTCTCTCACAAAGCTCCAGCCTCTACATTTCCATGTATCCTCACCAAATTCTCTCTGTCTGTGATATTAGTCTTAGTATATAATTCAATCAAAAGAGTTATTGGGCAACCACCTACCTGTTCATATTCGAGACTATAGAGAAGATCAACAAATCCCAATATACTCTGGCTTGGACTGGGATATTGCATGATTTTAGGCGAGGCAGTTTTTGTTTCAAAATGAAGATGAAGATGGTGGACGGAGCACTTAACTGCAGGTGCCTGTTCGGAGGACTTCAAAGTGCAAGCAGGACATGATAGCTACCAAACGGCATAAGTTAACAAGCCATTAAGGTCTATTAGCAGTTCTCCGGGTCTAAAGCCAGTCATTCCGCCAGATGATTCATATGGCTGGGAGACCGTTTTCAGGGCTCATCTTCCATAACTTTGTCACTCCGACTGCGTCTCGTCCTCGCCTTGAGCCTTGCTACTGGAGTCCCAACCAGATGGGCTACAAATGTGTGTTCATTAGCATCAGAGCAACAATTCTAATTCTCTCTCTAACATGTAGACATCCTCCTCCTATTTGTCAGCAAAAATCGACTTGATCGCTCAACTTTGATACTACGAGTAATTGAAAGATGTAGATATGATAATATTGATTTGAGAGGAATCAAATTGAGTAAGATAATATTCAAACACGAATACCTGAATATTTGGTAACGTTTGCTGAGATCTTCAAGTCACACAATCATCAGGATGAAATGCAGGAAAATATTCACGGCCTATCTGTATTTGAAATATAATGATATTGGATATATATTATATGGTATATATTCTTGTATTGAATCAATATAATAATATATCTATGGAGAGGATTTCATATCTTTCTGAGAAATATGAATACTTCATTCAACTTTCATATTCCGAATGAGAAAAAATACTTACCATTGGTTCAAATCTAACAGAGAATGAAATTTATCTATATGTATTCATAATAATGCACGTATGTCCAATACTAATTTATAGATGAGCAGTATAGCTCCACTAGAAGTATTAATACAGTCTACTCCACAGTCATAGTATACTTGAGATAATATGTGATCATTGGAGAATTAAATCTTCCCATTTTCCCTAAAATACTTATCTTTGATATAAATAACTTCATATCAATTTCGTGTCTTGAAAGTCTTGGTATCAACGAATGGCTTGATATAATATCTGATCAGTGATGGCATCGAGAAATGCACTTCAACTCACTACTTACATTTTTTAATTCTGGTATAAACATTTCACTGAAACATCAAAAATTGCAATAATAGCTGAAAATTCATGGGCAGCTTCCAGCAAAACGTGAAATTTGCAGTAATTGGAGAGAGCTATTGAAAATCAACAAGAGGGTCATAAAAACACAAATTAGTGGTATCGTTCTTGTGATTCATGAGAAAAAAAGCCTATGTGGTTTTGTAGCTTCCGGATCGTTGATATAGGACAGAATTATTAGTGATATGGAGTGTAGTCTGACGCGTCTTTGTGCTTTGCTTTGACGACTACCTCAGTCCTCAGCTTCGCGTCAACGATCCTTTCGAGTGGCTTACACCAATTAGATCCATTGTTGAAACAGCATTCAAAGCCCATCCAAGTGATCGATGCATGCTGCAGCCGATTTGGAATATCTCAATGCATGGCTGAACGAAGAGCTTGTGTCCATCTACAATACTATTGTAATTGGCTACCGAATGTATGTCATGCAACACGGTATGAAGTTGCAAGGATTCCTCCCAACTATTAAACTATCAATTGAACAGGAAGTATAATCTACTATTGTTCATCAATTATGGAATAGGAGGAAAATAGCTCTGATACGGTGTGAGCTATTCAATGATCAAATTGCTAATACATTGAAGATTGATTGAGTGCAGCAATGTAGGTAGGTGATGGAGGAATTCATGGTAAGTTGAATATTGAATGTACGGTATGAATTGGTAGGCCAAGTATAACGTTTATCAAAGTAAATGAAATTATATAAAACCCAAATTAAGATGAAGTATTGAAGTATTGGGAGGAAAAATTGAAGTAATTCTTCTTTGTACAAAGTACTTTGTACTTTGACAAAGTCTTAGGAAGAAATAAGTATTGACATCAATTAGCCTAACTAAAAAAAAATGAAACGATAAAATCTACAATTTTCATGCAGGATTCTATATCGCAGAATATTAAACTTTTCAAGTCGCAAACAACACTGAAACTCATGATTTTATTAGAGAATCATTAGGTTGAAAATATTCAATAGGATTCGGGATTCATATTATTTCTATAAATTATCTCATTACAAATAAATTGGTATATTATGTGGTACTCGCAACAACCACAAGGGCTTCTCTGATTAAGAGCAAGTGGAAAGTCTACAAAGTACAATATTCAGTAACAATGTATGTAGTAACAAACCGCTACTGGCTTGTGAAGCTGCATTCAACTGCAGGACTTGCGAGATAAAACTTTGCATACCGTATTACTCCACTCCACTGTGAGAGTGAAGTTTGTCTGGACGAGAATCCAGACTGAAATAGGTAGGCGTAGGGCTACTAGCTACTAGTGGTGAGCTAAGAATTAATATGGTGTGAATTAGATACTGCAAGCCTCCCAACTTGTAATCCTGAATGAAGTTCATTCTCACTTCTGTTTTAGTATTTCAAAACTTTTATGACTAGGATATACGTTGCCTGCTCTAATCACTGGTGCACTGGTGAAACAAATCCGAATTTTATACGTGACTTTTCAGTAACTTATCTTGAAGTATTTTGGAAAATTGTGGAATGTGAGTGGATGATTAGGTCTGTTTAACACTTACTTCTTCATATCTACTCAATTTCCATTAATCTTAAAATTTGTAAATTCGAATTAAAAATTATGTTTCTGGTTCTTTTTGAATATTCTACAATACCTTGACTTGAAGCTCAATTTATCTTTCATGCTCGAACTGTTGTCGCTTTTTGTTCCAGGCAACTTGTAAGAGGTAACAAGGGGTGGTTGAGAAGTTTTTGCGTGTAAAGTTCAACACGAAGCTGTTCAAGTGATTTAGCCTCCGGGGTCTTCACAATTCCCGCTTAGTGAACCTGATTGGCCTTCCCACTCGGTTGTTTGTATGTAAATCAGTGATTAATCAGGATATTAGAATCTGCCAATGATTCTACAAGATTAGTTTTGGCCTGTCAGCCTACACAATTACCAGAATCGACGTCATGCAATTTACTCTTCTGTTAGGGCTTCTGCCAATTAAGAACTCTACACTTCATCAGGTGAGGGTCAGGTTGCCAACAAATTAGGCCTCAGTCTCTTACAACAAGTCTGAAGGCATGGAAATTTGCCTGAGTCCTAAAATCACTTGAATCATTCCAGTTTATCGATTCATGGGATTAAAGTTCAGTTATTTCAATATTGTAATGTTAATATTTTTATATTGATGGAAATTATCATCTTTAATTGACCAAAATTCAAGACATTAGGGGTTTTCAATTGTTTCATGTTGAACATCATATATTCCTGGCCAGAAACTTACAAACATGGACGAAGTATTCCAATTGTAAAAATAGTATATAGTATTCATAGTAGTACTATTCACTTTTTTTTCATCATACACTTTGTAACGTTTTGACATTCGGAGGGATAAATAGAAATTCCTATTTGGAGAATTTATAGGTCTAAGTGGAATAATAGGCTAATATCGCCAAAGATGATAATGTTCAAAGATTAGATAATATCAGGCATCATGGCTAAATTTATAATAAAGAAATCTATATACTCGGCTGACGGCCTCGGCTAAGCTAAAGAACTTTTATTATGATGAAAAGATGCTTGTTCAATTTATTGTGAAATTTAGTTGAGTTTGAATGAATGGAGGTATTATTTTCATTTCTGTAATGTTGAAAGAAGTGCAAATAAAGTTCTGTTCTATTCTATTCAATATTGTTCTCAAGTTAAAATGATACTTTCTCAGATAAAATCACATTCTCAACTACAAGTGATGACTCTCAAATGCAATTGACTATTTCATTTACATCTGACGTTTTCTCAAATACTAATGACTATTCTCAATTAATACTTTCTCAAATACAGTTGGAAAAGGTGTACTTCTCAGATAGGGAGGGTTGATAGGATAGGGTATCTTGGATAAGATAAAGAATGAGGAATCAGAGTTGTGTGAGTAGTGAGTCCTTCCAGTTCATATTATTAAATAATCTAATTTGGGTAGCTGAAAGTTTCTCAACAATGCAACATAAAATGGAGTACGGTACTCTATCACTATCAGGAAGCTCATGGTATAGCAGTTCCGGAATCTCTATTTTTTTAAATAAATACAAATAGCGAAAACGCAATGTAGACCAGGGGTTCCCAAAAAATGTTTCTATGTACTCCCTCACCTACAAGCAATAATGTCGAGGACCACATCGGAATTTACAGTTGGGAGGCACTGTGAAACGTTGTACTTTCTCGAATCCCAGTACTAATTAGCCTATATCCATACTTGGAATGTTTATTTGAATGTTAAATGATCAGTAGTAGAATTGGTAGGAAAACTGTAAGTGGAATATTGTATTATATATTAAATACCTGTCAGGCAGTTTAGGTTTATTATTGGCATTTCAAACCCTTGATTCAATCCAGGCCAGAATAGAGTCTGTTTCTCAATTAAAGGATTGGTTCCAAGAAGAGATTGGATATGATAGACTATCATTTCCATTATGTCATTTGAGAATCATTGATAATGCATTAATTGTCTGAACCAGGTATAATCTAGTGCCACTTGCGGGTAGGCTGAAGAGCATACCGACGACACTGATTGAGATAACATGAGAAAATGCTAATGCGCTATTCATTGACCAAACGTAGTGAGGTCTATGTTTCAACTCGATTGGCTTTTGTCTGTCTGTATGTAACGCGATTACGGCCAAACGCGTTGATAGAATCATATGAGATTTGGCAGGAATACTCCTTTTTCAACTGCGCGTCGATGTATTAATACAAGGTTTTTTTCAAATTTTGCATTTTAAGGATAATATGAAAAGAGAAGGAATCCCTCATTACTCCGACATCACTGTATATAATTGACCGAGCGAAGTGAGGTCTAAGATTCATGTCGACGGCTGTGCATTCTCTTTATGTTTATATGTTGCGCATTCACAGCGATATACGGCAATATATTCCATGAAATTTAACAGTTATGTCCTTTTTTAAATTGCGCGTCGACATATATACGAAGTTTTTCAAAATGTTGCATTTCAAAGATAATATAAAAGGAAAAGGAGCCTCCAAAGATACTCACAAAGATAAAGAATATCTCTTGCAGTTAACAGAAGGCTTGATGAACATGGATCTTTGAAAGTTGTTTTTTTTTTGCATGCATCCACTCTTTCAAATAGGATACATTATTCTGAATTATTCTGTGAACATAGGTGTAGACTACTTTCTAGGATCATGTAAATGTTAGGGTCAAGCTACTGAGAAGTCAAGTGGGGGGGAGTGTGAACAAGGCCGTCGTGTTTTTCTTAGGCTAGTTTCACACGGCAGAATCCCGTCTCCTGAAGATCATATTTCAGATCATTTCATATTTCGCAGCTCGAAGGCTTTCACAAGGGGATCTCAAATTTCAGACGCGTTTGCTCAGAGTATGACTCATTACTTTTCTCAAAGTATTCGGATTGGATTCAGCGACCCAAATTTTTTAAAGCGTAAGTCCCATTTTCGAAAATACCCAAAAACAAGGGAGTTACAGCACTTTTAATATAGCTTTACATTATCATAAAGTTATGTTTAGTAAAAATGTACCTACTAAGATAATAATACTTCTGCCTCACAGGTAAAGGTTTTTAGAAGCTTTTAAAACTCTGAAAAGTTCAAACATGAACATTTTAAAACATTAGGGGCCGGTTTCCGAGCTCGGGATTTAGCTGAGTCCAAGACTTTAAACAGCTGGAGTCAGAAATTTGGTTTTCCAAGACGGGGCGTAGTCGCAGTCATTGTCATAGTCACGTTTGAATTAAATCTCGAAAAACTAGAAAATTGAACACAAAATAAAATAAAGAGAAAATAATGTAAAGTTTCAGCTATTTTGAATTATTCAGGAATGTCTAATTCCGTCAAGGAAAAACGTTTCCAATTATAGAAATGAGAAAATAAAACTAAAACTTCTATTATAAAAGCTGACCTTTGGAAAGCCAATTTTCTGACTATTGCTGTTTAGAGTCTGGGACTTAGCTAAATCCTGAGCTCGGAAACCGGCCCTAAAAGTTCTAGTTTAAAAAAAAATTCCGGCTTTGAAAGTTTCAAACTTCAAAAGGTTGAATCCAAATATGGAATCAGAAATCATCTCCCATTATCACTCAATAAAATACGAGAAAAAGTAACCTTGTACAGTTAACTTCACTGAATTATTTACGTTGTCGGGATTTCAATTTTGTCATACAACAATCTAATTCATTAGGTTGAAATCGTTGAATATTACCATGAATTTCCTGTTGAATCATTGACTTAAAATCTTTGCAACAATCAATAAAATCTATTACACAGTAATAATATGCAGTCAGTGAGTATAGAATGTAACATTCTATACTACTGCATACAGTAGGCTATAAACATTGTGCTGATCTGAACAGTGAGTATAGAATGTAATTACATTATATTACTCTAACAGCTAACTGGATCTGAATTGATCTATTGTAATAATGGACATAATGAAATAATGTCTTACTATTCCAAGTAAAACGAAACTAATGTTTGTGTTTGTATAAGAGCTGCTGAGTGGATACTGCATACTGAGAAATTCATAAATGATCCAGACCAGCCTGGCGACTTCGATGCTATCGACACCGGAATCTCATTTTATTTCTATCAATGAATGAATCTGAATTAAAACCATGTATTGTATCAACTATCCTATTATGTATTGTAATTCATGAAGCCTGTTTAGTAAAAGCCAGTTACATACACATCGATTTTTACCGTCCTTATAAAATTCTATTAGATCAACAGATGATGTTTGACAAGTTGCACTTATTCGAATTCATAAGGATGGCAAAAAACAATCGTACAAAAATCAACGTGCATGTAACTGGCTTTCGAAGACCCATACGATATTGTATTCTATGATCAATAGAATAGTAAATATCGAAATAAGTGTTGCAGCCAGAACTGTGTTAAAAACCGGTTTTGTCCCCGCTTTGTAAGTTAAACTAAACACACAATTCCTCCCCGGAATGTGGGTTTGAAGTTTACACACCATTTCTCCCCGCTTTGTGCAGTGGAAGTGTACACACATTTTCCTCGTTTGTTCAGTGAAAGTGTACACACATTTTCTCCCCTTTTTGTAGGTTTAATGCGTAATTTTTTTTTCAAGTTAACAGAAAAAAAAAGTTACAACTGTATTGAACACATATTAATATACTTTCTAAAACAAAAATTAAGTCTCCAACATGTGTGTAAATGTGTGTAAATCAGCCTCCCCGCAATGTATGTTCATTTCTCACCTCCCCGTATGCTACCTTGTTCCAGTATGTGTGTGTGTGTGTGTGTGTGTGTGTGTTTGTGTGTTTATCTACACAAAGAAAAAAGTACTCTGAGAACAATTATATATACACAATACAGTAGTCTGATCGTAGTTTCAAATATGTTGCCGCCAATCGTCACTATGTTATTCCCCTAAATTATTCTCGTTTAAGAATGAGGCTTACAGTTCAATGAGCAAGGAAAGTTGTGTGAGTGTACCACACCAGATTTTTTAATTGCGCGTCGACGTATATACAAGGTAAAGAAATTTTGCATTTCAAGGATAATATAAAAGGAAAAAGGAGTCTCCTTCATACGCCAATATTAGAGTAAAAATCAGACTATAGAATTATTCATCATAAATCAGCTGACAAGTGATTACACAGATGTGTGGAGAAGCCAGTCTATTGCTGTATTTTCATAAGGTCTATAGTTTCAATCAGGTACTTGTGAATGAGAATAATGTGTGAGGTCTACTGTTCACAGAGCTACTAGTATTTTTGAAGAGTAATTTTTCATTTCAAATAGAAACCCCAATGGACCTACTGTCAATATTATTCTTGTAGAAGAAATATTTTCCTATTTCCATAATTTTCACCAACTCTGTATAATTAAAAGTTGCGAGTTTCAAAGATTACAATACATCAGTTCTTGAACGAGTTCTCCAAACCAGGGGGTCACTAGTTTAATTATTGATACAAAATCATTCCATGAATGATTAGGGAAGGAGCAAATCGCTGAGCCCAGAGCTTTTCTGTCCCAAAATTGTTATCATAAATTTATGATAATATTTTTAACAAAATTTTGACATCATAGTCCTGAAGGTGAGTTATGTTTACATGTTCATACGTAGGTCATTATGTTGAGAAAATCTCCAGTATGGAATCTTCCATATTCAATATTCACTTGTATCGAATCGATGTGCTACGAAGTTTCAATCGAGGATCGAGCTCTCAACTAACTGAGCTGGCAGTGATAAAGGAACTGAGATCGAAGTTAAGGTAAATCTCGAGTTGGCAATCTGTACAGAAGACTGCAGAGCTGGTTGGTATTCTATCGAGCCACCTGAGCAAATGAGTGGATCTCGGATCGGAATACTAATGTTGGCCAAGTAGAAGAAGTACACATTCACCCATACAGAAAAAGTCTCAACGGTGATCAGGAGCTACAATAGTAACACTGTATCACCTGCGGAATTGAAGATAGAAGGCTCTAGAGCTGAATTCTGCTGGATTCGAAGTATACGCGTTGTTGAAGGCAAGCTAAGCCTGCGAAACTGAACTGGGTGTACTGTGGAATATATTATGTACTCGTATGTGAGTTAAAAACACAAAGTAGACAGTCGTAGGTGAGAAAAGCGATATTTGAAATAAAATACGGTAGATCCCTTTTCATTGTACTAAATTTTGTTTAAAAATTCATACAAATCACTACATTGTAGCATCAATAATTTTGTATCGAACAAGTACCGTCCAACTGAAGGGAATTCCCGAACGCATGCTTTATTTGTAAGTATGAATGCATTCAACGTGCTTCATCATAGGACTGGTTTATATCGTGAAGGCAAATATTATATATGAGAGTCTTTACTCTGTAATTTCCACTATCAATTTGATTTAAACTTTGAATATTCTATTATGTTCATTATAAACAGTAGATATTGAACTCAAGCTCGATTCTCGAAATACTTAGGAATTAGAGAGTTTATTTTGAATGAAAGTAGGCCTATTATATTCGAAATGCAATAGTAGTCATAAATTCAGTAGCAGTGTTTGAAACGTTCCACTAGTAATAAGCGAATTAGTAGGATTATTAGTATATGTATTATTTGTAATAATAATGTGCACTGATGTTCACTTTAGTTAAAGTGTCAAGCTACTGGTGACTGCTCTAGTATTGGTTCTAGCGTCAAATTAAATTTGCAATTTACCAGCATCAACCACACGAAAGTAGAATTAGAACATTCATTGAAATTCCAACTGGCCTAGTATGCTATCCTCCTGTCTTCATTTGACCAGTCACTTGTTCCGATTAGATTCGATAGATGGCGGCGTATTATTAGGCCGTTACTTGTGTGCCAGCCAACAGAGGCATGTTCCAATTACAGTATCATATTGGCTCTGGGTACTGGTGCACTCATCAATCCATTATTACCGTTACATTAATTGTAACTAAGTTGACATTAATTGCAGCCGTACAGGGCAGACGCCTCATGTGGTTTGCCAGAACGGCCTGCCTGTTCTCATTAATCGTGCCAAAAATATATCCCCATCCAGCTATGAACTGTCAATAGAATTTGTATCGCAAACCCATCACATCAACTTAGATAGTAGCTCTAACAGCACCATCAATATACCATATTCCATCAATTGTGATATTCAATCATCAAATGCCTCTTGAAATAAAAAAAATTATCCTCCCCAATATTCAAGAATCTTTCTATTCAAGATTCCTGAACTACATGCAATGTCATGTAGAATGTGAACAAAAAACAATCCCAATCAAGTGAAAAGCTGATTCGCTGTTACAAACAGTTGCTGAAACGAGATGACATATAGCTAGAGTTATAAATATATATAATCTATAGAAAGAATGGAAAGCAATAAGATATCACAGACTATTATTCATCACCAACATTGTCACTGATTTGATACCAAGAGAAAGATCATTGAATCTGGAAAGGTTGAGTAGAATGGATCAATAAAGGCAGCTCCATATACAAAATGCAACGATGAAGCAGAGTATATGCCTCAAGGCTCTCGTCCTCAAGAAGGAATTCAAACGTGTGAATGTAAATGATCCACTGATTTCTTATTTGGGATATTTCTTGAGGCAAGAAGCATTTGGACCATCGATGCTTGTGAAGCCGTCCAAGTTGATACTGCTCGACATACACTGAAGCATAGAATAAAACAATCTTAGTTTGAGGTTTCTCTGAATGAAGCAAGTAGTTGGAGTGGACCTAGGCCTACATTAGATGACTGCCAGTCGCTTCATAAAGTTTTGATGCTGCAAAAAATAATCTCACTCTTAGAATTCATATTGAAATAGGTGTTCGTAATTGAAATTGCTTGGGATGTCTGTTGAATTATATCACAGAGTAGGAATTTTTTCAATTCAGATTATAATTAGTTAGTGATTGGGAATAATTGCAAGGGTTATTTCCTGTGGAGAAGAGTAACCAATCAGCTAACAGAAGCAGCATTCGGATCAGTTCACGTCTCGAGGTGGTCACAACTTGAAGCACAAACAGGGCAGAGAACGTTGTTGCTGGAAATATAAATTAGGTCCCAGCAGGGGAATAAGAGCCAACTGAGGTGGAATGGTACTTGCATCACGTTTTGAGTGGACACTGATTTTTCGATGCTCCTCGCCCTTGGGAGCCATAAGAAATGTTTTCCCTATTTCTATTCTCCTTTTCCTCTTCACTGCACTCGGAATAGATTGCTGAATCCAATCAGGAATCACTTAGTCTATTTTGTCTTGTAATCTCGAAGGATTTTGAAACAAATCGTTGTGGTGCAGAAATTGAGGACGGACAGACAGTTCCAGTTAATTAGAAGACACTACTGGTAATCGAATTATACTTGTTCTGACCAAGTGAAGTGATGAAGCTGCTTAGAACTAGTACGCTTCAGTAACTGTAGTACTGTGATCTGGAAATCAATACAACAGTACATGGGATTGAAATACAATACATGAAAGTTAATTGGAAAACTCCAATCTCTCACCAACAGAAACAATATTCTAGAAGATTTTTGTATTATATTATGATCCACTAACACAATGCTATCCAAACGTCTATTTTTGAGTGACAATTAACAACTGTCATGAGTATTTCCTTTTTTAAATTTCATAGATAACAGGAGAGTTTGTAAAGTACTTGTAAACTCTAATCTCAGTCGATTATATTTGTGAGACACGGAAAAACTTGAAATTAAATGGGAAGACACAATTTCCCATCCTTAATAATCTCTTTGAAAATATGGACATGCAATTGATGAAATAAATCAATGTAGCCTATATCATAATTGAGAATTTGAAAAATCTTGACTCATGCATTCTCTCACAAAGCTCCAGCCTCTACATTTCCATGTATCCTCACCAAATTCTCTCTGTCTGTGATATTAGTCTTAGTATATAATTCAATCAAAAGAGTTATTGGGCAACCACCTATCTGTTCATATTCGAGACTATAGAGAAGATCAACAAATCCCAATATACTCTGGGCTTGGACTGGGATATTGCATGATTTTAGGCGAGGCAGTTTTTGTTTCAAAATGAAGATGAAGATGGTGGACGGAGCACTTAACTGCAGGTGCCTGTTCGGAGGACTTCAAAGTGCAAGCAGGACATGATAGCTACCAAACGGCATAAGTTAACAAGCCATTAAGGTCTATTAGCAGTTCTCCGGGTCTAAAGCCAGTCATTCCGCCAGATGATTCATATGGCTGGGAGACCGTTTTCAGGGCTCATCTTCCATAACTTTGTCACTCCGACTGCGTCTCGTCCTCGCCTTGAGCCTTGCTACTGGAGTCCCAACCAGATGGGCTACAAATGTGTGTTCATTAGCATCAGAGCAACAATTCTAATTCTCTCTCTAACATGTAGACATCCTCCTCCTATTTGTCAGCAAAAATCGACTTGATCGCTCAACTTTGATACTACGAGTAATTGAAAGATGTAGATATGATAATATTGATTTGAGAGGAATCAAATTGAGTAAGATAATATTCAAACACGAATACCTGAATATTTGGTAACGTTTGCTGAGATCTTCAAGTCACACAATCATCAGGATGAAATGCAGGAAAATATTCACGGCCTATCTGTATTTGAAATATAATGATATTGGATATATATTATATGGTATATATTCTTGTATTGAATCAATATAATAATATATCTATGGAGAGGATTTCATATCTTTCTGAGAAATATGAATACTTCATTCAACTTTCATATTCCGAATGAGAAAAAATACTTACCATTGGTTCAAATCTAACAGAGAATGAAATTTATCTATATGTATTCATAATAATGCACGTATGTCCAATACTAATTTATAGATGAGCAGTATAGCTCCACTAGAAGTATTAATACAGTCTACTCCACAGTCATAGTATACTTGAGATAATATGTGATCATTGGAGAATTAAATCTTCCCATTTTCCCTAAAATACTTATCTTTGATATAAATAACTTCATATCAATTTCGTGTCTTGAAAGTCTTGGTATCAACGAATGGCTTGATATAATATCTGATCAGTGATGGCATCGAGAAATGCACTTCAACTCACTACTTACATTTTTTAATTCTGGTATAAACATTTCACTGAAACATCAAAAATTGCAATAATAGCTGAAAATTCATGGGCAGCTTCCAGCAAAACGTGAAATTTGCAGTAATTGGAGAGAGCTATTGAAAATCAACAAGAGGGTCATAAAAACACAAATTAGTGGTATCGTTCTTGTGATTCATGAGAAAAAAAGCCTATGTGGTTTTGTAGCTTCCGGATCGTTGAGTATAGGACAGAATTATTAGTGATATGGAGTGTAGTCTGACGCGTCTTTGTGCTTTGCTTTGACGACTACCTCAGTCCTCAGCTTCGCGTCAACGATCCTTTCGAGTGGCTTACACCAATTAGATCCATTGTTGAAACAGCATTCAAAGCCCATCCAAGTGATCGATGCATGCTGCAGCCGATTTGGAATATCTCAATGCATGGCTGAACGAAGAGCTTGTGTCCATCTACAATACTATTGTAATTGGCTACCGAATGTATGTCATGCAACACGGTATGAAGTTGCAAGGATTCCTCCCAACTATTAAACTATCAATTGAACAAGGAAGTATAATCTACTATTGTTCATCCATTATGGAATAGGAGGAAAATAGCTCTGATACGGTGTGAGCTATTCAATGATCAAATTGCTAATACATTGAAGATTGATTGAGTGCAGCAATGTAGGTAGGTGATGGAGGAATTCATGGTAAGTTGAATATTGAATGTACGGTATGAATTGGTAGGCCAAGTATAACGTTTATCAAAGTAAATGAAATTATATAAAACCCAAATTAAGATGAAGTATTGAAGTATTGGGAGGAAAAATTGAAGTAATTCTTCTTTGTACAAAGTACTTTGTACTTTGACAAAGTCTTAGGAAGAAATAAGTATTGACATCAATTAGCCTAACTAAAAAAAATGAAACGATAAAATCTACAATTTTCATGCAGGATTCTATATCGCAGAATATTAAACTTTTCAAGTCGCAAACAACACTGAAACTCATGATTTTATTAGAGAATCATTAGGTTGAAAATATTCAATAGGATTCGGGATTCATATTATTTCTATAAATTATCTCATTACAAATAAATTGGTATATTATGTGGTACTCGCAACAACCACAAGGGCTTCTCTGATTAAGAGCAAGTGGAAAGTCTACAAAGTACAATATTCAGTAACAATGTATGTAGTAACAAACCGCTACTGGCTTGTGAAGCTGCATTCAACTGCAGGACTTGCGAGATAAAACTTTGCATACCGTATTACTCCACTCCACTGTGAGAGTGAAGTTTGTCTGGACGAGAATCCAGACTGAAATAGGTAGGCGTAGGGCTACTAGCTACTAGTGGTGAGCTAAGAATTAATATGGTGTGAATTAGATACTGCAAGCCTCCCAACTTGTAATCCTGAATGAAGTTCATTCTCACTTCTGTTTTAGTATTTCAAAACTTTTATGACTAGGATATACGTTGCCTGCTCTAATCACTGGTGCACTGGTGAAACAAATCCGAAATTTTATACGTGACTTTTCAGTAACTTATCTTGAAGTATTTTGGAAAATTGTGGAATGTGAGTGGATGATTAGGTCTGTTTAACACTTACTTCTTCATATCTACTCAATTTCCATTAATCTTAAAATTTGTAAATTCGAATTAAAAATTATGTTTCTGGTTCTTTTTGAATATTCTACAATACCTTGACTTGAAGCTCAATTTATCTTTCATGCTCGAACTGTTGTCGCTTTTTGTTCCAGGCAACTTGTAAGAGGTAACAAGGGGTGGTTGAGAAGTTTTTGCGTGTAAAGTTCAACACGAAGCTGTTCAAAGTGATTTAGCCTCCGGGGTCTTCACAATTCCCGCTTAGTGAACCTGATTGGCCTTCCCACTCGGTTGTTTGTATGTAAATCAGTGATTAATCAGGATATTAGAATCTGCCAATGATTCTACAAGATTAGTTTTGGCCTGTCAGCCTACACAATTACCAGAATCGACGTCATGCAATTTACTCTTCTGTTAGGGCTTCTGCCAATTAAGAACTCTACACTTCATCAGGTGAGGGTCAGGTTGCCAACAAATTAGGCCTCAGTCTCTTACAACAAAGTCTGAAGGCATGGAAATTTGCCTGAGTCCTAAAATCACTTGAATCATTCCAGTTTATCGATTCATGGGGATTAAAGTTCAGTTATTTCAATATTGTAATGTTAATATTTTTATATTGATGGAAATTATCATCTTTAATTGACCAAAATTCAAGACATTAGGGGTTTTCAATTGTTTCATGTTGAACATCATATATTCCTGGCCAGAAACTTACAAACATGGACGAAGTATTCCAATTGTAAAAATAGTATATAGTATTCATAGTAGTACTATTCACTTTTTTTTCATCATACACTTTGTAACGTTTTGACATTCGGAGGGATAAATAGAAATTCCTATTTGGAGAAATTTATAGGTCTAAGTGGAATAATAGGCTAATATCGCCAAAGATGATAATGTTCAAAGATTAGATAATATCAGGCATCATGGCTAAATTTATAACGGCCGAATAGAAATGAAAATAATTTTCCTACCTATATAATATTATATAAAATATTGAAAATTTGAGGTTAGGCGTAAAATATCTATTGATCGGCGACCTAATGATCGACTGAGTCGCATAACGTAGAATCTAGCCAAACACCTTGGCAGAAACTTAACTTGAGGAACCAAAAAATCCACGTGGCTAATTGTTGTAATATGAGAATCGACCTATAATCTTTAAAAAATTACTTTGCATGTAAAAAACGTATTAAAAAACCCAGACAAAAATAATTTATTGTATTAAGGAAGTAGGAGGTTCCTAGGCGCATGTATACTATAATAATTTGCATGCACCAATCAAATGGTAGCAATTGATAGGCGGTAATAGTGAGCCGATTCAAATATATTTGTATATATTTCTATAAATGTTAAGAATTTATGAATTATTCTTGTACAGTTTATGTTTTGGATACGGCCCGAAGGCAGATAAATTATCAAAGATGTAACATAAGTAATAATTTAATAGATCGGCACGAACTATTTGAGCCATGAATGGCGGAGGAACAGATTATTTAAATTTTATGTGAATTTGGAAATCGGAAATGAAAATTGTGAATTAGAAAGGAGAACTTCCCCACTTGCCTGCCAACCACTACCATGAGATGTCACCAGAAATTGTAGAGCGCAATATCTTACAGTACCTTCAATAACTTAAAGTTAAATCGAATCACTAATTTTCTCATAAGACTTTGTGATGCTATTGTAAAGCAAAAGTCATTTAAATATTTTTAATCCCTTGGAAGAGACGACTCCAGGACCACCAGGAGTTTGGATCGCCATCAGCAGCTCATCGAGAATCCGGCACGTGAGTGAATAATATTTGAAATAGTGATTTTTTTTTTTTTTTAGATTACGTCCTAAAGACTCCAGTCATGGAGTATAAGACAAGTCATGCTATTACTTAATAATTCTAACACTAAGTAGTTCAACCTAGTTTAGGTTTGAAAGGAATTCTTGTACACTATAAAAAGCTTTATCAACTAAATATTTTTTCATTTGTTTTTTGAAAATCTTCAAATCATCATTACTTTTCAAGATTTGAGGTAGTTTGTTATAAAATTTCCTACCAATATAATCTGGTTTTTGTTCAAATAACCTACTATTGTGACCCATTATATGATAATCTGCTCTGTTTCACGTATTATACTCATGAACATCTGAATTCTGGATCAAACCACTCTTTTTCATATGCATTACAACTTCATATACATACAAAGATGGCACAGTTAATAGACCAAGCTTTTTAAATAAAGGCCTACAAGAGTCTAACCTATTCACTTTCTCTATACATCTGAGTGCCTTCTTTTGAATCTTAAACACTCTGTCCATATTTTGTTGAGATGAATTACCCCATACTAAAATAGCATACCTAATATGAGATAGTATAAGTCCATGGTAAGCAGTTAACAGTAGTTTTTTATCATTCAGTCTAGCAAGCTGCCGCAGGACAAATACCCCAGATGATATCTTATTACATATCCTCTCAATGTAAGGATGCCATGTTAATTTCCTGTCCAATAAAATTCCCAAGAATGCTACTTTCTCTTCTTGGTCTAATTCATTTTCCTCTACAAACACATTTATTTCTCTATCCTCTACTGAATTATATTTACTTTTGAATTGTAGGAATTGACATTTCTTACTATTTATTGTTAATTGCCTTTGCTTCAAGAATTGGACAATTGACTGTACTCCAGTAAAAGCATTTATTTCTAGACTATCTAATAAATAATTGTTAAAGATAAGCGATGTGTCATCAGCAAACAACAGAGCTCTGTGATCTTTTAACTCTTTTGGTAATTGGTTCACATACAACAGAAACAGAAAGGGACCCAGAATTGAGCCTTGAGGTACTCCAGCCTGGACCTCCAGTTTTTGAGATTTAATTTTTACTATTTCATTCCCATCCACCTTGGTAAGCTCAACACACTGGTTTCTACCTATGAGATATGATTCAAACCATTTTAGTTCTATACTATTCACACCTACAGTTTTTAGTATTTCCAATAATATTCTATGGTTCACACAATCAAAAGCTTTGGATAAATCAAGAAATATTGCGGCTGCCTTCTCACCTGAATCTATTATATCTATTAGTCTTTCAACAAGGGATACTATTGCAGTCTTAGTAGATTTCCCTTTCTGGAACCCATGCTGTTCATCACATATGAAATTAATTTCTTCCAGGTGCATCAATAACCTATTTAAAACTACTCTTTCAAAAATTTTACTTATTACATTTAGAATACTAATGGGTCTATAATTTTCAACTCTTTCAGAATCACCGCTCTTGAAAATTGGCAAAATTTTTCCTTGTTTCAGATCATCAGGGAGAATACCCTGCTCTAGTGAAGTATTAAGGAGATGCAATAAAGGGTCCAGTAATTCATTTTCACATTCTTTTAAAATTTTGCTTGAGACCCCATCCAATCCTACTGTTTTTTTGTTATTCAAATTTTTTATTATTCTTGACAACTCATCTCTTGATAATGGATGAAATTTAAATACCTCTTCAATTGGCTCAGCATTTAATGTAGTTGTATTATAAGTATTAGTGTTCAGTGACTTTTGGAGATTATATGCAACCTGTTGATAATATTTATTGAAAAAGTTACAAATGTCTATACTATCATCCATATAATTTCCATGTTCATCGATTATCCTAGGGACATTAGTAGCTGTATCCTTTTGAGCTGCTCTCCTATTTCTATTAATTACCTCCCAAACAGCAGAGTTGAAATTGGTACTAGTTGTTAATATTTCAGCTGTTTTCTTACACTTAGCTTTCCTCACTTCTTTTGCATAGTTTTTCATTAGACATTTGTATTTGACCTCACTCGGAACATCCCTCACTAATTTAAATTCCTCATAAGCTTCCCTAACAATATTTCTTTGAGTAAGGATATCTTCAGTTATCCATTCATCTACTTTGTTTAATTTACTTTTTACTTTGACTTTTTTTATCGGACAGCATACACTAATGTGAAATCTTAGAGTATCAATGAATTGCTTATATTTGTAATTTAGGTTACAACTGTTATAAACACTACTTCAATTTTCTTGAAGCATTTCCTGCTTCAAACAATTTATATTTCCTAGCTCATATTGCTGAATTTCTTTCACAAAAGTTTTTTTCCTGCTTGGATTCTGGCCCTGCAACTTAACATCTAAAATTTGATAGTTATGATCTGATAGATCTGAGCTACCTAACCTGACATTACAACCTTCTATATTTGTGAGGATATTATCAATAATTGTCTGTGAAGTTCGAGTTACTCTTGTATATTCGTGGACCTTAATTTCTAAATTATTCATATTAATAATATCTCTAATATCCTCTGTCATTTTATCCTGCCTGGCAAAATCGGTATTGAAATCTCCTACTACTATAACATTTGTGAAACGAGCGGTTGTAATTTCCAAAAGTGTATGGAGCAGCTCACAAAATTTTTGCCAGTTTCCATTTGGTGACCTATAGATACCTAACACTACTACCTCAAATCGATCATCAATTTTTAACCTTAGTCCCGTCACCTCTAAATCCATCTCAACAGAAAATCTCTTAACAAAATCCAGTTCATAAGTTTGGGTATGTTTAGCATTGCTAGTGAATATACATACACCACCACTTCTATGAGCTATTCTACAAAATTCTGATCTCAGTGAATAGCCTGGAATCCTAACTTGATTTATTTCCTTTATTTTTAAGCCATGCTCTGTGAAAATAACAATGTCAGGATCCTCCTGTTTAAGAAATACTTCTAATCTGTCAATTTTGTTGCGAAGATATTGAATATTTTGATGATAAATACTAAAAACCTTACCATCTTGTGCTACTCTATCTCTAGCATTTGTAGCTATTTCCCTTTCCCTGTTTTGAGCCAATTTACTAAAAAATCGTTATTTGTTTTTTTGACTGTTTTTAAACCAGAGGATTGCAAACGGCTTTCAATCAGCTCTGCCAATCTATTACAAAAGATTACTTTGCCAGATCGATTTAGATGCAACCCATGATTAGTGAAGTTATGTCTTTTCAGCCTTTCATTTAGAAAACAAATCCCCAGTTGTTTAGAATTCTTATTTTTTAGGCTGTTGATTGTATCATGGATTGATTTGTTGGTCGAATTGATTGCTTCATTTAATTCTGGCCTATCAAACCTATTAGGAATAGTACTTATTATTAAGTTTGTTTTTTTGCTGAGTGGCACAATTTCCTTGATTTTTTCTGTTACGGTACTTGAGGAAGATGATTCAAGTTAGGTTCATTTATATTATTTGAGCCACCCAGTACAATTAGATAGTCATTTTCATCAAAGTCTTTAGTTTGTTCCCTAGCTGACTCTACAACTGCATTAATTGATGCACTTGGCTTGAGAAAACATTGGACATCAAATTTATTTTTTAATCTTTTTCAAGGAGATCACTGCAATCACGTCCATGACTGGACGTCAGTAGCAGAACTCTCCCTTTCCTATCTTTATTTCCCTCAGCTATATTTTTGGTTGCTGTCTTCAAAACCTCACTGTACGTTTTATTTCGACCATTTTCAGAGCATTTCCCATCATTTAGGTTAGATTCTATTTTTTTGCATTTGGACGGAGGTTCTATCATACATTTAGTATTATCAAATTTAGATTTTAGTTTCTTTATTTCCTCCGACATTAGACTACATTGATTTTTTAGATTTAGTATTTCTTTTTTATGGTCTTCATCTTGTAATTTTATAATCAGTTCCAAAGATTTAATTTCTTCTACCATCCCTAACCTTTCTTCCTCAGACGTTTTTAGAGTTACTTCTAATATTGGTTTTTTAAATTAGTGTGGCTACTTTGTAGTTGAGCAACTTTTTCGGCTAAAGTAGTTTGAAGAACTGGGGTTTTTTGGTTTTGGCGTTTTTGAATTTGATAGGGCGCCCTCAGTGCTTCGAAAGGAAATAAGAAATCAAAGCTAGCTCGTCGAAAGGGTTTTAAAAATTAAGAAATTGGTAAAAATACTTGCGCAAGTTTAAAGATTGTATAAAAGGTATTTTATTGGATAGTAACGAGTCAATTCATATATCAAAAGATACACCAATCAAAAGAATACTAAGTTCTAAGCTGATAATACAAATGTTCATATGATCATTAATTTTTATAATATAATTTGCGATAGTATAATGTAGCTCTGATTCATTGGATAAATTGATCTATCTATTTCCGTCAGGTGCCGAATCTTGCACCCTGAGATATATAATATATATTTATTAGAAACTATAGAAATTAATATATATTTTGATTATTGATTTATCAATTCACTATGTTCTGATTCGAGAAGTTTATATTTTGAAATAGAATTATCCAAATCGACAAGCATCAGCAAGTTGATGTCAAAGCTACATGCAGATAAATGCATATGATCATGAAGTGAAAGCACATGGTAGCGTTTCGTGCTATAGAACTCAAAAAAAATAGTATTAACCTGTGATATTTTATTGATTTCGTTTCTTGTTTTATTATATATTATATATTTCTGTCGCTCTATATATTTTTGTTTTGACTTATTTTTTGAGATATTTGTTAATATTATGTATCAAATTTTTTATGGTGTACTATTCATTTTATTCTTCAATACTATAGGATATAAGTTTTATATATATATTTTTTCATAAATTATCAGTATCATTGTAGAAGCTCATGTCTGGGCCTATGAAGATTATAGTAAGATTATATCCTAGTAAAACCACGACCAGATTTTATAATAATTATTAAAATAACTCTCATGCTCTACCGATTGACGCCAAGCAAGAGGCTAAGCGTACTCCACCAAAAGTAACGTGACAACTCCTATTATAAATATATAACTTTGAAAAAATAATTGTCAGTTAGATTTGATTTTCAAATAGATATCATATGAATCTTACAAGCCCATTGAGAAATTCCATGTATGAATCACTGTATTGCTCGTCCTGTGAAGAATGGCAACATCTCATCCCAGAAGCAGTTCTCTCGGACCCTCCACAAAACAACGCTGAAGCTTTTCTACTTGAGTTGTATATTTCCATATCATAAAGAAAATTTAATATCTATCATTCACTGAAAGAACAATAAATGAAATCACCCTCTCACTTGGATAAAATATGGTAGAACTTCCCCCAAGCACTTATCATTCTCCTCAGCTATTTCCTTTCGTGGGGAGGGTTATCCCCTCTCTCACCATGGGGATGACTGTGGAGACTGAAAACATATAAATCACAACTTATCAAAGTACTCTGTGGTGTGTTGAGCTGAGTTCTAAACAGGGTATGAATGTTAGATGATGTTGTGTGAACTGTGCGGAATACGAAGAATTTCCAAAGAATTTATGAAAATTCCTAATACGGTCAACACTTTTTTCCGGATGATTTCTTAATAATATTAATGTTCCGATACCATTGCTTGTTTAGACCTTATATTATATATTTTCTTCTTCCAGAACACAGAAACTGCCAGCAGTACTGTATGTTGTAATTCAGCCCCTTAAACTTGTACTCTAAGAAGTGGTCTACCTCAAAGTATCCTTTACAAGTAGGCTTAAAAATTATTTTTATAAGCAATAAAAAACGTAAGATGATAAATATGATTGATAAATTCATGAATTTTGAGAAAAAAGTAATTGTTTATCAATGTTCCGTACTTCCAAAACATTATGAATACTGTTAACCGATTCCTGACATCAACTCTAATAGATTATTAATCATCCAATTCAAATTTCGAACTGTACTCAGTGGTGGGAATTCAAAACTGTGGAAATCGACTGACCCTTGGAAGGTGGGACACATCAATGGTACTTCTTTGTGATCTGACACAATGGATACTCTGGGGAGAGAAGGTCTATTCGAATTCGATTCAATTTCCAACTGGAATCAAACAAAAGGCACTCCACTCATTACATGAATTGTATTGTTGTTCTATAGCCATACCGTAGAATAATTTTGACATAATCAAAATACATCGAAAACAGCTTCTCGTTTTGTTTGTTCATTGTACAGCACAGCCAATAGACCCTCGAGCTTTTCACTCATATCAACCACTTTCTCATTACTTGAATGAATGCGTAATGATCAATGTCATGGGAACTCGGGAAACAAAAACTGTATGAATCGGGAAGCTGTTAAATAGATATTATGAGAGTGGACAAATCACTTGAATCGGGATGATTGATAATAGCCTGAATCATGGAAGGAAGATTATTGACCTTTATATAAGACATTGAATTAATCATCTATGAGATGTTCGATATTGAAACAAAGAATGGAATACTATTACTGGTACTGGACTAAGCATGTCATCCTTATTCAAAGTAAATGATCTCCAAGGAACTTGTAAGGGAAAAACTCAATCTTTATTCAAAACTCAATTATTCGAAATCAACAACGAAAAAAGAAGAAGTGACGAGAGTTGGGTGAGATGGTGAATGGTAATGACTGTTTTCCATTATCAGAAACGAGCCTATCGCTCTCCGATGATAATGACTTATCATTTACTTTATTAGATAGCCATCACTGACGTGAACTCAGATTGGTCACTCTAGAGCAATAAAGGAATAAATAAATTGTTTCAGGTGTAATTCATGGAAGGAGGGGGCAAAAACACACTACAGCACAGAAACTGTGAATATTTATCCGCCACAATGTAGGATGAGAAGACAACAAGACTGTTGATTGAGTAATCAGACCGTGCAAAATGTTTCCCTCATATTTAGACTGGTTGATTTTCCTCTTTCCATATACAGAATTCTCTCCTCATTTTCATATCCGAGTAAACTCTGAACAAACTTCCACCAACATCAGAGCTAATGTAAATTCTAGCCTCCACAACCTACCAATTAGGAATGACGTATGACGATAAGAGCCTTATAGCTAGACCTATTCATACATTGAGAGTAATCCGTACTCAAATTTTTCCAGCAAAAATTTTTTACATACACCAAACATCATTTTTATCCCCTATGTTCTCGGAAATATCATGATCCATTCAAGATTCGAGCACATCGAAACCTCATTTTTGTTCTTTTATGTAGAATCATAATCAGAACATCATTCATCATGAGGTCACCAACGTCAAAAGATCACCAACATGACAGTCATGGTCACCAACACTACAAGATCACCAACATCATACATCATAAGGTCACCAAGACTACAAGATCAACATCATTAGGTTAGATCTTTGATTCAAGTTCTACTGTGATTGGCTGAGACTGAACTTGCTTTGCTTGGAATACTTTGGCATGAACAGCCTTGATCAATCACAATATATGTGTGTGACTCATAAGGAGTCACACAAAGGGCTTCATCATAATTACTATGAACGAACAATTATAATCTTCAAAATGTTTGGATATTGCCCATCAATACTTATTTATCTTGAAATTTTGCAGTACTATTTTTCAAACTGCACCTTCATGACTGTTTCCATCAATATTCATGATCAAGAACAATTTTGTTACTTACTGATCTCATCAATCTTGCTTTTCTCTTGTAGCTCTCCAACAATCATCATCACGCAATTCTATCTAAGGTGTAATATTCTCAACAGTCGTTCGAGATCCAAGGAATGTTCCACATTATTGGATATTGTTAATACATTGAACAACAAGCTACAATAATTAAGACGTAGAATCAAGGATCTTGCTTTGCAGTTCGCATACTGACATTTTGGGCTTTATGGACCTCAACCAGATTTTACTGCACAAAGCCAAGACTTATGCTTTGAATGCGCGTTTAGTCGTTTGGATCGATGCGATGGCGATGCGTTGGTAGCCGCACTTTGCAAGTGCACAGACTTCACTATGACTGTTTGAGATTCAATTAAGCAGACAAGGACAGCGACAGCATCGGCTCACGGCGGATAATTAATTTCTCGAGGGAGGCCTTTTGTGCCACCAAGTCCACTGTTATTGACCCAGCTTCGGTTCTGTCCTCCTTACCCCAACCCCACTACCTCGCCATCATTAATGCTTGTGTTGTCACAGAATTCGGCTCATCCGGCTGCACAGTACAGATGTTTATGTAGACCACAAATGGCAAATCGTGAAGAAAGTGTTATGAATCCGACTTCTTGAGAAATTAAAGGTTTCCTCGAATCTACTTTTGACTCATTAGAGAATTGAGTAGGACAACTAATTTGACAAAATATTTCGTTGCCTTGCTTTTTAAAACCTGTTGACAAATTTAAAAAAGAGTTAACTCAAAGATTAACGAAACAATCTTTGCTTTAATCCGATTGCTCACATGATAGGTATGTGTGACCCCAAATTGAGAGAGTAGGTTCTTATATGTAGAGAGTGACAAAATTATTCATAAATGGATATGCATATTTTTATCATATTCCATTCATGTAGTATATTTATCTACTTAGTAAGTCTGGAAGATTGATTATCATATTTCAGATTGAATTATCAAGATAATTTACATATTAATTTATAATAACTTTGATTATAATACATTTTATTGAGGTATCGTGTATTGAAACAAGGAGGAAGAATAATTCAAATCGTGAAATACAGCACAAGAAGAGGTTTCAATAAATTGGAAGAAGGAAGCTGAATAGACGCAACCTGGAGTGTTGCCAACAAGGAGAACTTGTTAATTTCAAAACGAAGGAGAATTCGATACCAGGGATAGTAATATAGAATTCTATTTGACAATTCCCAGGAGTCAATATCCAATGCACTTACTTAAAAAAATTTTGCCAGAACAATAAAGTGACTGCCAAGCTGTGGTGCGATCATCCCATGTCTCATGACAAGACATTCTTTCCGTCACCTTCAGGCACTTTATAAAGTGTATAAGTTGTTCAAAAAATTGAATTCTGACATTATGTGAATGTAAATTCTATACGGTTTATAACAACGTGTTTTGGCACACGTCCAAATTATTAGAATAAACAAAGTCTCATTGAATGAAAATAAAAGTTATGTCATCAGTAGCAAGGTTATCAAATTGACAGAGATAGATAAATCAAATCAAAATCAAATCAATTTATTTTCCATTTTTACAATATATACAGAGCATGAAATTACCATAGTCACTGAAACAGTTACCCTGAAGAACATTACCAAAAATCAAATATACATGGAAAATAATCTCAAAGGAACAAAAACCTGATTGGGCAGAAAAAAACTACTTGAAATAGAAAAGAAGTGTTACAGTTTACAAAGCAAATAGAGAAAGAGTCAAAAAAACTAAAAAGACAAGAAAAAAAGGAAGAAGAACTTCAGTATCAGTTTAACATTATTAAGATACTAACAATATTACACTATAAACAATAACATTACAAACTAAAAAAAAAATCTGGTGTTGTGCACACACACAACTTTTTTCCTTGCCGTTATGAAAATTGATCAACTGACGCTAGTGTTCCCGCACATCTTAGGTCTACTTTGCTAAGATCTGAGCAAGCTGGTGACAGGACAATAGCGCTGCAGACACGAAGTCTGCTATCTCTTCATAGTGAATGATTAATAGAATCAACAGTTGCCAACAGTTTGCAATTGAATAATCTTTTTTTCTCGAATTTCGAGCTAATTTTCAATTTTAGGTAAAAGTGCTACTGAACATTAATTGTAGAGATTTTTATGCTCAATCTTTTCCTTTTAACATTTTTTGTTTAAATTGTATCTGAAGCCTGATAATTGAGAATCTAAAATCAAACTTTGCATAGATGGTGCAGTGCTCCTGAAATTTTTACAGATATGAGACTTGTGGCAGTTGATAGAGCTTATCAATGATTTTTTAGATATGAATTTGATCAAAATCGTTGGAGCCGTTTTCCAGAAATTCACGAAAAACCCTGTTTTTGACAACATTTTCGCCATTTCAGCCGCCATCTTGAATTGCATTTGATCGAAAATGTTCGTGTCGGATGCTTATAGTGTAAGGACCTTAAGTTCCAAATTTCAAGTTATTCCGTTAATTGGGAGATGAGATATCGTGTACACAGACGCACATACACTCATACACACACACACACACACCACACACACACCACCACACACACACACACACACCACACACACACACACACACACCACACACACACACACACACACACACACACACCACACACACACACACCACACACACACACACCACACACACACACACACACACACCACACACCACACACACACACACACACCACACACACACACACTGTGCCGAGCACTATATTTAATTCAGGCCTTTTCCCAAGTTATAATAGTAAATTTAATACGCAATAGACTAGAGCGATTATTGTGAGTTAGCGAAATAAATTATTTTCTCTCTCTCTCTATCTATTATGAACGACCATGACTTCGAGTTTCCCATGATAGATATTTAAAAATTGTGGCTCCGAGTCGTCGAGGAATGTAGATTATGGAATTATCTCAAAAACTTAGCCTTCCTGTCGCGACATAAAGTGCGATAAGTTGGAAAACAGCAAGCAATGAAATTATAACAAACTACCGATTTTGCAGTTACTATTTGGTCCAAAGGCTCTAGAAGCCACGCGATGATTGGTCAAATTGATTCCCTTCGCCCAATAGGAGACCTGTTTCTAAATACAGTGGGGATTCCCCAGTGGAGAGACCAGATTACGTTTCGGAGGACACTTTGCTAGGAGCACTAGGAGAGTAAAGATGTAGTCATTATGTTTCGCCCTTTTTGGGCAGGTTTACAAGTTTATAACATTAGTTAATGTAGAAGCTAGTTTTATTTTTATTAATGTTTAAATTTTCTAGTAGTGCCATGTCCTGAAAGGTTTCATTGTGTTTCTTCTTCATGTACGAATAATTGCTTCTTCAAATAACCGCTAAGGTACGTAAAATAAGGTTAAAATATAAAACTTCAACTGAGTTGTGGTCGATGTTGTAGAAACGTTCCATGATGAAATAAAAACACATAGATGTTGTCAGTTTTCTACACTTTAATTTGGTACACGACCATGGTTTCGTGACCACACAGGTCACCATGGTCGTGTACCAAATTAAAGTGTAGAAAACTGACAACATCTATGTGTTTTTATTTCATTATGTTAAAATATAATTTAGGGAATTTAATTAATTGAAACTTCAATCAAAGAGTATTTTATCAACAAAGCCTGTTAATTTTCAAGTTAATAATATTGATTGAGAATAATCCTTTTGATTTTATTAGTGATGGAAGATACTTATAAATTTTTTCTAAAGAAGTATAGAAAGTTTTCAGTTATGTTACATTTGAGTTATTGTTTCTGGAGATATATTATCGTAGAGTATTGCTGAAAGTCAGGAAGATAGCCTTTAAATTGGAATGAAATTTTTAAGATTATGTTCATATTGAGTTTAAGACTCAATTTTATATTTTTCTGACTGTGTTTTCTCATGGCGTTAAGGCTTTTAACTGAACGCTAATTCATTAAATTATAACAGAACTTTTGAATTATTTGTGAAGAAAGATCCATTAATTCTGATACAAAGAATCAGTAGTTTAAAGATAAAAATCTATATGAAATGAGGATTCAAATAGAATGAGAGAATTTAATTAATTGTAATCAATAGATAACTCCTGCTTTAGCTTTTGATGAATTGTAGGAAGAGTTAGAAATTAATGCTGTAATACATTTATTTACAGCGGTTCATGTGTGTCCCCAAACCAACTTCTTGTACTACCACCCCTTTGGTTCCGCAACTTTATGTAACACCGCTTCAAGACACCCGTTCAGACGACAGGTCTAGGGACGTAAGAGGACGTCGCCGTCAAGCCAAATTCAACCGGTAAAAGCTCACCGCCAAAAACAAGGTACTGTAACCCCGACGATAAAGCAACGTACAGACCAACGAAAGTGCAGTGTAGTGAAACAAAGGTTCATTCGAGAATGTCAATCAAAAGTGGGGATTCAAAATTATTATGAAATGGGTTATATGGGTTACTATCGACGAAACTTGGGTTCAACGGGCTTTTCTTTCTTGAGTAATTCCATGTTGAAATTAACTTGTTATTTGATGACTGATATTGTTTGGTTTTGTGACGTATTGCTATCTAATCGGGGATAGTAATGCGCCCCCGAATCAGATGAAGAATGTCACCAAAGTAACATGAAATTGTTGTTTCTGTTGTTCGATTTTAGTTGCCAATGTTTATTGAAGCTGTTTGTATTTTTTCAATTATTTCAAATTGTAGTGTTATTCTATAGTATAAACCTATTAAATCAGGCATGGCAAGATTAATTGAAGTTTTCTTGACTCTAGCCCGTTCACCTGCATGAATTAGGTATAGACTCAGGTATTTTCTAGATGTGTCGGCCTATTTCTAAATTCTAAAATTTTATTCAAAATTATCTTCTTTATCATCTTTTAAAAGGTCAGGCACAACACACACACTTATTTAGAAATTTGGGAAATTTTTTTCGGAAAGCAATACTTTCCTTACCTATAGGGCAAGGAAAGTAAAATGTCGCGCTCACCAGTTGTGAAAAAAGTGTACTACTGTGCAGGCCTGCAGTTCAAACAATATTTTTATAATAACCAGAAACATCTTCATGTATCAGATGGCTATGTAATAGTCTGCAGAAAGTTGTCTTCTGCCTACACCTTTTTTTGTCCAAAGGAAGTCTATTAAAAAACGTTGGGGCTAGAAAATTGAAGAATTTTTTGAAAATTGTAAGGTTGGGCTTCGGGACTTGCACATTTTGTTGATTCCTCCCAACCCTGCGCATGTTAATCAGCTGCATTTCATCACTCCTATCAAAAAACAGTTCTAAATATATAAGTTCCTGATAGGCAGTATTCTGAGCTCTTTGAAAATTGGTGCAGAGTGATCATATCTCGTTTTGTAAGACATTATTCTCATAAATGATTTTTGTAGAATAATTAACGGATGTAAAGCAGCCTTATATGCTCCCCCCCCCCAAATTTCCAAGCCATACACAAAATTGGAATTTATGTGAGCGGAATAGATCTTTCTCATCAATTCCGAATTGCACACAGTTCTGAGAAGATAAAATATTCGAATATATTTCAATAATTTCATTTTTATATAACCTATGTGTTCTCTCCAACTGATTCTGCTATCCGGTTGGCAGCCGGAATACAATGACATGCGGATATTCACTCCTCTTTGAGTGTGTAACGCCCAGCCCTTTACCAACGTCGATGACGGTCTGCATGAGTGTAGATTCACTCTCGTTTGCGCTTTCGGGAATACCAAATATCTCCAGCGTATTCTTCCGCGAGTACTGCTCCAATTGACCGAGTCGTTTTCCCAATTCGCTTACTCTCGATTGAAGACTCTTGTTCTCCCCTTGGAGCGATTCAATCGTAGCTTGTTGAGCGTTAATTGTTGCTTCTTGCGTAGCCATCTTCTGGGAGTTTTTATTGATCAAGTTGAAGCACAATTCTATGGATTTATCCAATTGCTGTTCAATTTTATTCTGCCCATCCAATATTTCCTGCTTATGTTTCTCCAAGAGAGCTTCGATCTCTGCCAGTGTAACACCCATGCTTTCGGCAGGTAGAGAGATATCCTTATTAATAATTGGACAAGAGTCAGATTTACCCCTACTAAGTCTTCTTTCTCTATTGCACGCCTGACACGTCCACTGATTACCAGAAGATAAAAATGCTATTTCATTGACCGTGAGCTTGGAACACGAACCATGGAAAGATATCCTTCCTGCACACTTTACAGACAATTTTATTTGCTTCCGTTCGATTAATTCATTTGGAACACCTTCCACAAGTACTCATATTTAGTGACTTATATTTGTAGAACGTAGTACGATCTTGAACGTATTGCAGAATGGTCTTGCCATATAGTTGTTACCTGGGTCTCAGTCAATTGGATTTTGAACGTAAGTCCGCCTGGTGATTGGATAAGTAAAACAGTAATATCATGTCAGCAGTATATCGTAGTATATCATAAGCAATATTATGAATGATTATGGATCGAAGAATATTGATTTTTAACTGTAAACAGTCTATTCCGACTCAAAATACACAGTGCAGTACCAGCTATCAAAATCCTGCTGATATCAATTCGGCCTAGCACTATAATATATCTGTATAGTTGGGAGAGTAATAGCGTTGAACTTATCTCTTCACTGGCCGGCGTTTCACCTCTTCCCCGCACTTTGAGTAGCTCTTCTGCTTCAGCTCTGATCCTAACCTAGAATTTCTCGAAGCAAAATAATATTCAACGGAATGACAATTGCAACCGTTTTTGTGCTTAAAAAATTCAAGTCTGGACATTCGACTCAACTTCAACACAAAATCAAACCGAGAAACACACCAGAAGACACTTATTCATCGATTGTAACGAGAGCGGTCACACGCACAACTGTCTTGTTTGAACTTCCCAACTGATACTGAAGAGCTAACGGTATAAATAAGATAAGACAGACCTCAGATACAGTAATTATTAGCAAGCTTATTAAATTTATAATAAAGAATATTGAGGTTAGGTTCGCTAGTAACAGCGCCTATCGGCGACATTGATAACGGCCAAGCTAGAGACATATAATTCTCATAGCAATCATCTATCTGTATAATTGAGCACAATTAGTAATCAGGAAAAATCGGACAAAAGAGGTTTTGTATATGCATTGTATGTTGTAAATAATGAACAAAAAATATTTAAAAAACATAATATTTATTGTCAAATATCGATAAGCACAAACTTATTTAAAAATCATAACAAAGAAATTTAGGAAATAGTAAATGTTTTGTCGCATGTTGTTGTTAATAAAATTGAACAGCTGTTTTTGAAAATTCTCCACGTGGAAATTTTTAGATTAAAATAATATATTATGCTCCTATCACTAGATTATGCCAATAGTTATGGCTTACCTACATGTGATTATAATCAACTTAGGAAAATATTAACCTGTTCAAATGTATTCTATCTTTATATTATGAACTACCTTCTGAGATTCATCTACGTCATCTTATTTTGGTGAAATCCACCAATCACGCTACCTTGTTATTAAAATGTTATGTAAATTAGGAAATACGGAAGTACCTTCCAGTGTGCCGTGCTATAAATTTAGAAAGTTGATTTGGAATTTAGAATTTAGAAGCACACACAATATAACTTAATAAAAGGGATGCTTGATAAACATACTTAGTGCTAGAGAACGGGAATCCACGAATGACAAAAGGGACAACGAAATAGAGAGAAGATATCAAATATATTGTCGCCTCTTACAGTTGAATTCAACAGTTAATAAAACAAAAATTGAATTGTATCATGAAAACCGGCAATAGAATTACTAAATTTAGAAAGTTATCTCTGATATAGCTAATTCCATAATAGACTACTTTGTCTGTTTTACATTGAAAACGTTTTAGATTGAATCATAAGAAGCTTAAAGGACTCTAATTTCTTATTTCAGAAAGAAGAATGGAAGTTACCATAGATAATTCTCAGAATTTGATCATAAATAACAATGAATATTCAAAAGAAAGAACAAAACAAAATTCAGAAAACTCTTAGTGAAACACTATCAAAATATTATCAAATATCGATAATCCCCGATAATATCTATTATATGTCTTTATATTAAAAAAGCTGCAAAGATAAATACTCCTAAAGGATGACATCACGGAATTCTACATAGCAAGCCTATTCAAAAATATGTGACATTAAAACAAATTTAGAGAAAAGGTTAGGGTCATTGAAACTTCAACTGATTCTTTACAACTTGAAGATGAAAATATAATTGAAAAATATATATATTCATCAACAACAAACCTTCTAACATTTCATATACTGGTTCAACTCTATATATTATCTATATATATATATAAAAGCGAAATGGCACTCACTCACTGACTGACTGACCTACTCACTCACTCACTCGCAGAACTGAAAATCAACCGGACCAAAAACGTTCAAATTCAGTAGGTATGTTCAGTTGGCTCTTTAGAGGCGCACTAAGAAATCATTTGGTGATATTTAAACTCTAAGGGTGGTTTTCAAGGGTTTAAAGTTCGTCTTTTAGCATGTATATTCTTCTTATTCCAATATCTCAAAATTCTAATTGAAATGTCCATACCATATGTTAATATGGAACAATAATCTAGAGAGAGTACCTCTTCAAAACAGTTGTTCTGGTAACTAAATAGAAAATTTTGTTAGGTTGGCATCAAGTTAAATTGACCTTGTTAGGTTGGCACCAAGTTGAACATTGAAATGCATTTATCAAGGACCTCCTAAATACCAATTTTTCCAGTACCTCCTAAATACCTATTTAGGATTGTGCACCCTAAATACCTATTTAGGAGGTCCTGATTTATCGCGGAAATATTGATTCGGTACTGCTACTTCAATCAGAGCTATTCCTAGGAATATTATATAACTAGCCGTCAGGCTCGCTTCGCTCGCCATATCCGTTCAGCCAGACGTTTAGTCTGGACCCCCGACTGGATCGTCCTAACATAAGATAAAAATATGACATAACATTTCAAATTTGGTAGGTGTGTTCAGTTAGTTGGCCCTTTAGAGGCGCAATAAGAACGGATTTGGAAAAATTTCCAAAGATACGCCCAAAATCTGCGTTTTTTAGCGTTTTCTCAGCTTTATCGAGAACAAATAAACAGAAAATGTTCAAATTTACTACAGAAGCTCAGCTGGGGTGCAATAATGTTGTGTTAGAAGGAATTTGAAATAACGCCAAAGATACGCCCAAAATTAGCGTTTTCTCAGCTTTTCTGCGTTTCCTCACCTTTTTCAATAATTGATGGAATTATATTTAAGGAAAAATTTAGTACACAGGTTTAGCTGAGGTGGAAGAATTTTGTTCGCCAAAGATACGCCGATATGGTAACAGGTGTTTTTCGAGATCAAATTGACATAATACGTTCAAATTCGGTACAGAGGTTCCGCTGAGGTCTACATGCAGGCGAGCGAAGCGAGCCCGCTGATCTCATTTATGGACGATCCAGTCGGGGGTCCAGGGGGCTAGACGGATATGGCGAGCAAAGCGAGCCTGACAGCTAGTAGATTATAAATTAAAAGAAAATTGAAATTCCCAGCTGGATCCTTACAGAGAAAATATGGCCTCACATTTCAAATTAGAGATACAACCAGAAATCTATTACTCAAACCAAATTAATAAAATTTGTAATCTATTAATACCCAATTTCCAAATCTCAAAGTTACGATTTAACACAAAAAAGAGTCTTATTCAGCACGTTTTAATTGATTAAATGTTTCATGTTTTACCCTCCATTTGAAAGTCTATAGTCACTAAAACCCATTCTGCCACATCCAGAGTTCCTGGGACGTTTGTTTAATTTGGAGAAAAGTTGTAACCTCAAAGCTGTTTCTTCGATTTGAATCTAGGCTCGGTGATTGAGCTCTACACGTCCAGATGGGACAGGAGACAGCAGACCCCAAGCTTCTAGGACTGCCATCGATTCAGAGGCATCTCAGCGGCTTTTCACGAGACATTCATGGACCCGTACATTGATGGACCCATCCATTGACCGCTTTAGTAGCGGTTATAGGAGGAAAATTTCCATTGTAAGGCGACAACCTTTGATACGCTCTCTTCTTCTTACATATTGTGATTAAAGCATTTACTTTTGAAGAAACTTGTAAAACGTAAGCGAACTAATATGTGCAACAGAAGGTTACACAGCCAATAAAAAAAAACTAAAGCCAGCCAAAAGCCATAATAAGTATTTAGCCACTACATGAGTTTTAACAGAGTTATTGAGAGACTACATTATGTTCAGTTCTGTTAGTCGCTATGGACAGATGCTGAATGAAGCCCACAGTACACTTGCCTTGTCTAGGAGCTGTGTGATCGTTCATTCTAGATAGATACCTAACAAACGTTAACTGTGATTGGCAGTTACTATTTTCCTGAACTTCCGCCAATAGAAAGGAACGATACAACTATGATTTAAGATACACTCTTCCACCAAGTGACAGCTATTTTCCAAATTCCTAACCGAATAAGGCATGATTGATAATCAATCGGACACGAATTCCTTGCCTTATAAGGTCATGAACCAGGCTGATGCTCCAGGAAAATAGTTGATTTTCCTAGTACCACAACTTCTTCGCACGCACTAACAAAGTCGACACTACACAACGCAGAAAGCAAAGCAGCGAAATAAATTGTTATAACAGACTGACTTCTCATGATAACTCGCATAATCCTCATCAGTCACAATTGGAACAATGAATATTGTTACACCAGAAAGGAAAAGAGAAAATCACCCCATTCGCCTGCCACGACTACTAAAGACTACAGCTCAATTCAAGAGACACAAATTTTAATCCTTTTGCATTCAAGTTAACATAATAATTCTAATAATTTTCATAAACTCAGTGAAGTCACTTTAAGGCATGAGTTATCAAATTAATATTTCCCCATCGCGAGGACCATGCTGCTTTAAATAGAAGGAAGGAAAATGAAATCGTCTGGACTTAGGCCATGCTGCTTCTACGTTCTAACATATATCTTTGCATGTGAGTTTTAGAAATTTATTATTATTAGAGGATCCTCTTTCTACGAACTTATAAATTATCAAAGCTAGAATTTCGAATTACCAATTTCTAAATCATATAAATACGATATAGACGTACAAATTTATTCGTACGAATTAGTCAAGGAAAATAAAACACTTATTGACATGGGCTACTTTTTAATTAATAAAACAAAATAAAATCTTGAAGTACCCTTTATTTTTTAAAAAACTTCAAAATGGTTTAACAACTAGTTTCGATGATATTACACCATCGTCTCATATAAAATGAACCATCCATCACATATTTGCTTGAGTCTTTCCACTATCTTAGACCCTCATCTACCTCATTCTTCTCCTTCTTACAAATGTGGCATGCTATCTTCTCACCTGACATGGCGTGACAAAGCTGAGCAGCGTGAAAACTTGACTATATGCAATAAGTGTGTAATTTATTGCAGAGAGAATAATAATTTTATGCTCCATAACAAAATTCTCCCTGGTCTAAGAGGAATTTTTCGAATTCATTATTCTCTTTCCTCTTCATAAAACCCTATCTATTGAGGAATCAAACGTATTCCTAGATCCAATTGAAAAAGAAACATCCAGCAATTATTATTGCAATTAACACGGAATATTCTTCAATACCAAAAAACATTCACATTCCTCCAATTATTATTTCATTTCCTCTGCTACTATATCATACATATGCAGGTTATGAAGTTCTAGTTTGAGATTCAAGTTTCAAAGTTCCCAACACTTATTTCAAATAATGTGATCATGTGTTGTAATGATTGAACTACTTCTTCCTCAAAATTTCGTATTCCAAAAATAAGATCAATGTCACAAAACAAAATCAATCGACTTTATATGAAACTGTTATTCATAAAAATTTGTGTATTCTACTATGCATATTATATATTCATCATCTTCGTTGAACTTGATAACAGAGAATTAGCATACAACTTTCAACAATGCCGTGCTTTGACTTTAGGTTTCAAATACTTTCTACTTGATTTTGAATTATCTACATTTGATAGTCATATTATTTAAATTTTTGTACAATAATTTATATGTGGATTTATTTTTTGGGAAGAATTTCTCGTTCTATGCTTTTGAAGAGTTCAGTATTGAAATAACTTTCTATTTATGATGAGGCGGTTGAAAATAATCTACAACCCTATTCTGCTCAATGTATCTATTGCTGTATCACGTGATAAGAATATTCTGAGTCAAGCCGAAATTCAATATTTCCAGCTCAGAATCGGGAAAAATGTGTGACTCAACAAGGGTTGGAAACTCCAATAGGGATCAGAGAGAGTCGAATAAATTGAAAAGGTTTGAAATCGAATCATCGCGGCTGAGAATCATCAGCAAACGCCCGGAAGGAAACCAGCAGTGGGCCACTGTTTCCGCATGACGAGGGGAACAAGTAACGAATGCAAGCGGACTAGCCCAAGGACTGACGCTCGTCTGCTGGGGCTGTGGCAAATAAACTATGATTTCCAATCACGACTTTATGTGGTCGTTTCATATGCCAAAGATCGAAGGCTACGGTTCACGCGCGTGTATGATTTACTACCCTCCAACAAAGGGGTAAAATTTATTTAATCAATGAAGTGAGTCCGAAAATGGGACCCTGCGTAACGCCACCAGCCCTCGACGTCGTGCATACTGCTGTTCTCAGCTATAATCTACAAGCGTGATGAAATCCTTCTGCAAATAGGCGGCGTACGTCGGTGTCACATCAACCATTGTGATATTTCATACGATGTATTTGCAGGCGTAGTCAACTTATCAATGGCGTTTGTTGGGGACAGAAGCTCTAACAAAGCACACGAACTTGAGAATTGTGAATCATTGAACCGCATACGAGTAATAATTTCTATTTCTCCCAGATTGATCATTGAACGACGTTCATGCCTACTTCCTACCACAGTTTAAATTAAATTGTTCACTAATCATCCTCAAATTAATGATTCCAACACGACGCGCCCTCTCCCTTCTCACTTACCGGACAATACTTTCAATCAGAATAAAAAGCATCCAGCAGCCATTAATCATATAGATGAGCACAATGGTGCGACTAACAAGTCACAGTCGAAAAATACATTCAAGCATCTGCTTTTGATTCGATTATAAATCATTTATACCCAAGTATCGATGTGATTTGACATTCATTGAAGTGTTAGCACTCTGTTTCTGATGTGCTATGTGGATGTAGTGCCATGAATCATCACCAGTCTATGGGTGGTGTCCCGAGGAACAGCCATTTGTTAACTTGACATCAACTCTTCAACAACATTGCGCATGCATTAGAAATAATTGATGTATTGCAGGAATGCAATAATTATTTAAGTCATGCATAGATCTTTACCGTCAAACAAAAAACGAACATGAAAGTAAATTCTTTTTATTTCATCAATTATTATAATAGGATTTATAATCTCCACTATAACTAATCGGAGATGCAGTACAGTAATAATTTGTTCGAGTATGGGTGGATGAGAATCAGGTCTACAAATTTCATCAATCCTCACTTTATCCACTGTATATTACGTGCTTCTTAGAAATGTGATTTAACGCTCCATCAACAAAATATGTTGAATATGATGTATGAGAAAATATCCCATTGAATTTTGATTCTTCACACACTAGTCAAACAAACTTCACTTAGCAAAGAATGTATGAATTTAATTTTTTTAAAGGAATTGGAGTTCAAGAATTGTTCAAGAGGTCTGTCATTGGAATGATGGTATGAATGAATGGTCTAAAAAATAGATAGTACTTGTTAGCGAGCGGATTGTATGTAGAATCATCAGCTCGTCACACCTAACACACAACTGTAGCCTACAGTCGCTAGAGGCGCTGTATTCACTATACAGTATCACAAGTACTAGATGAACTGAACTAAGCTTAATCTAATGTTTTCCCCAAACAGTCCCCAAACATATACAAAGCTTATATCTTGTATAAAACAATGAAGGCCACGTTCGGCCTATGTTTTAACTCGGATTTTCTTTTGCCTGTCTGTATGTAATGCGACTACGGCCAAACGCATTGATAGAATTCAATAAGATTTTGCAGGAATATTCCTTTTTCAACTGCGCGTCGATGTATACACAACGTTTTTTGAAATTTCGCATTTTTGGGATGATATGAAAAGAAAAGATATTCCTCCATACTCTGGTATCACTATATATATCATCTACTTTGAAGATAGGATCAATCAGACTATAGAATTATTCATAATCAATCAGCTGACAAGTGGATTATTCATTGCATGCATTGCACAGATGTCTAGCCATGTCTATTTCTATAAGGGTCCAATATTTTTTATGATGCGTGCCCATCAGTATCAATATTCTCACAATTGTAAAACAAATTCAATGAGTGATTGAAAATGAAATGGAAAATGATTAAATAAACTAAATAATGCTGAAGAAATTATAATATTATTCTTGATTGAAAAAAATTCTTTAAATAGTTGAGAAATATTTCTATCAGATGGAAAAATTATCACGGAACTGGATAAATATTATCATATGGGATACAAATTCAAACGTGAACTGAGTTTATTAACATAAGTGAGTTTTTGATATTAGAGAAAAGAAATAACAGTTTTTAAGAGTAAATTATGATTCAACTGTGAATTGTGATTCAACTGAATCAACTAGAACAGGTGACATCAGATACTTGTGGATGAGTGGATGAGAAAACTGCGTTAGGTCTACTGTTCACAGAGCTACTAGTGGTTTTGAGCCAATTATTTTTTGATTGCCTAGCAGTTTGTAATGATTACCAATCATGATTATTTAATCCTCTTTTCCACCAATTCTAAGAGGTTTTTTTCATTGGTTGCTGGGCAACCAAAGCGAGATCTCAACAATCGTTCATAATACGCCTACAGCCCAGAGTTACGTTTCTTATCCTGAGTTTCCAAATAGTTGAGTTTGGAAATTATCTCTTATACACTTAAAAATATGGTTTTCCTTAAGAGCATGACTGCTAATGATAAACAACTTCATTTTTTGTGTTTCGTGATTGAGCTCATGACAAACTCAATCGAGTTTGAATGTGCACTTCAATAGTGACGTTCTGCAAATTGCGTATATTCGTTATCAGCTGTTGCAATATTGGTGAGAAATGGAGACAAGTGCAGTAAGTGCACTGATTGGAGGTCAGTGCTGTGAACTGTACGATGATCGTATGTTTCACTGGACATGCACAAATCACTAGCATCGATTTTAGATGAAGAGGCCGTTTGAGTTGACCCCCAGTGCCCACCCACACACAGAGACTTGACGCTGTTGCCATTAATTTGACGGGCAATCAAGACAAATTGAGTTAACAATCAGTACGAGAGACGCCGAGTCGAGACGCGGTGCGCCGCGACTCTCAGGGGGAAGAGCACCGCGATCCATGGTCTACGGCCGGCATGTCACTCACTGTAAACACTCTCCACTCCACCGGCGGCGTCAAAATCCACTCAACTGCCAAAATTTGTTACACCCACTCGACGCCATCTCTGCTTCAACGCCTGCTAAACTGCTGATTACCATCTACATTCTGTGTTCCCTTTATCCTGCCATTTATTTATCAATATCAACTCAATCCTCGTAAGTACTGTTTAATATTTGAGGGTTCTTCTTTCAGTAAATTGGTCGTTAAAATAAATAATTCTAATTAACTTCATAATAAAATTTTTTCAAACGTGAGAAAATTTTGAATTGGGAGAATGGTGCAAGAGCAATATAATTAGGAGCTACTACAGAGAAATTGGGAGAATTTTCTTTTTTTACACAAGTTACAGATGAATAAAATGGTTCCAATTGAATGACGCATAATTCATCAAAGTGATTAGTCCAGTGTATTATACTAATTCACGGAGCACATGATGAACATACAATATTCTCCAGACGTATTTCTACAAATAATAATAATTGCAGATTATTGTCATTATCCAGATGAGCACAATATTTTGATAGTCGACAATTCACCACTAATGACAAATGAGAGCGGATATCACCATTACTGTAGTTGATTCCAAGCCGAGTAGGCCTAATCTTGTTACATTTTCAGTATTCGGTTCAGAGTTTGACTCCAGCTTCCCGACAATGGTAATAATTTGACATGGAATATTGCTGCTAACGAATGCTAATGTGATTAAGTTCTCTTCCCCTTAATTCCATGATTTGCCATTTCCTCTCATGAACTCGTTCTTCCTGTAGGCTACCATACCTGAGCGATGATCTATGCAGGGTGAAATATTCTGGCAGTGAAGGGGATGATGCTTGCTCGTTGGCAATCCAATCCAGGCTGGCAGTCATGGTGTTTTGATGATGATCATGATCATGATCATAATGGCAGGGATGATGTCATGTGATCGCTTCATTAAAATTGGGAATAAATGGCAGCTATCATATCGCTAAGCTTTGACATCAACTGACACTTTTACAGTCGCAACTTTGATGAGCTCGTCACTGTCTGTTTCAATTCTGTTAGCTGAATAGTAAGTAGGGATGCCGTCCCGCTGTATGAATTATCAAGTTTATGTTTCGTTCTGTATCCTTGGCTGAATTATTTTAGCAGCGATTTCCTTCCACATCAACAGAGATTCCTTATTTTATTATTTAATTCCGTAATTGAATGATTTTATTACAAGTTTGTATTCTACGGCATCTGAAAGTTAGGTGCAGGATTCCAATCAAGTTTGAAATTATAATGTGGGTTATCAAATTATATGAGAGCTCAAAACTGGATAAAAGTTGAATCTGAATTATATCAATAGTTCCCATGTTTTTATGTATGTATTTTAGTCAAGTTCAGTGACGTATATTTATTTTTTGTAAAGCTTTTTTGTATTTTGTTTTTGGCAAATAAATTCATTCATTCATTCATTTCCCTCATTGATCATCAAAAATCGACATTCGCTTTCGTGAAGCTTGTCATTTAAATCACAATTATTATTGATAATTTTAAAATCATCATTGTTTCCAAAATAATTTATCTTCCGTGAATAATATGAATTAAAAATGTTTCATAAAGTCTGTTCTTCTCTTTACAACTGAATATGATAAAAAAGGTATGTTTAGTTCGATGAAAGCTATAAAACTGAAAGTTTAATCGTTATACTCCAGTTCGATAAAAGTTGGCTAACTGAAAAAAGTCTATGTAATGATTTTATTTATGTGATTGATATGTTGGTGGAGAGACACGAAAGATGAAGGTAGGCCTACCTACCTTGCCGTATATCAAAGTAAACATAATGTTTGATCACATTTGAACGAGAGATCGCAAGCGAATAGGAATTAAAAGGTTAGAGTTCATTGGATCCATTTTCAAGTTCATTATCCGAGCCTTTTCAATTCAATGGATTTTTTAAAATTCTGTTCCAATCTTCATGAGAGAAGTTTAAAATAGATGTGGAAAGATCAATAATTGCAGCAAGAACTTTATTACTTTTTGAAAGAGGGCATCGAAGGGCAATGTGAACGACGGTAAATCAATTGCATGATAAATAATCATCTTTTTCCATATACAAGAGAAGTTACTAGCAAATTCGGAACTGCTTGAGCGCCAGCCAAGAAAATTGGAATTTATTCATAGATGTTGGGAAGAAGATTATACTTTTAGTTTTATAGCTTTTGATCTTGCCTCCAGTGAAACAAGAGCATGGCGAAGGAGATCTGTACAATTTATAAACTCTTTCAGGCTAAGAAGTTTTGAATTATAAACGCAGAGAGATAAATTGAGATTTTCCCCTTTTCAAGCTAAATGCTCTTCCTCATCCCCTCAACCCCTCTTCACCAATCAACCTGCGCACACCACCGCAGCTCCATCCTTTGTCTCTGTCAACAGCAGCAAAGGAGAGGCTTTGAATTTTCATCATCACCGCAAGGGTGACAAGCTGAAAGCAAAGTCTTCTGTTTCCTGATGGTAAAAAGCTCTCTCAAATTCATAAGGAATATTTCTCTGAATTATTCCTGTGTGTACTCAGACTCGAAATTAGCTTGAAATTTCACCAGCAGCCTACTTTTGATTATTTGATTCATTGCAAGTGCAATAAGGTATCACTGATATTATTATCTTTAATAATGATAGCTCATAATAGCTTATCAATATTAATGATAGAAATCTTATAATTGTTAGCAGAAGAACTCAATTGGTACTGTAAAGGTTCCTGAATATACAATGTTCCTGAATACCAACTGGCACTAACAATTATATCATATTATTTCAATATAATTTTATTGTGCAAGAAGGAAACAGTTTTAAATTTGACAATTTTCAAATTATATTCATCTTCATTTTGTACTATTTTCAAATTCGGCTCAGATCATCATAATAGTTGGAAATCAACAGATTAAAATGTTTCTTAACTGATCTCTTGTTGAATTCACTAGCTGCACTAGAAAAGTGCATCCCTATTTGCCGCCGTATTAATGTATATTATATTCCTCCACCGTGCAGATTCATCATTGTGACATCCCAAGCATGATAGCATTATAACTCCGAAAGCATAATTCAATGCAAAGATTAGAATTGACATGAATATTTATTTGAAAGGAGAATAGACATCACAATATCAATATTGCACTTCTACACAAAAAGTTTTTCAGAATTTGTAACAATATAATTTGATTATTCCCCAAAATCTATTATTGAAAGAAATTGATAGGTCTCAGCACAAGGAACTGGAAATTGTTATCACCAGTTACGGTGTCAATGGTCTAGAGATTAGATAATAACGGCTCTCAAGGCTATGATTATTAACAGCCAAATGAAAATAAAAGTCTGGTTGCAATTTATTTAATAATATAATATATATATATATAATATTTGAGGTTAGGTTCTTTGACATTAGCTAGTCGGCGACCTTAGTAATCGGTCGAGCCATATATTTGAGAATTAGCCAGATACCTTGTGGAAAATTAATTGCGTCTTGGCAGCATTCACTAAGGCTAGGATCAGAGAGTTTAGTAAGCAAAGCATGCCAAATAAATGTAAACAAAAAAGCGATTAGGAAAGCACAAAAATATTTATTATACCAATGAGCATGAACAAGAATATAAAAACAAAACAAAAAGATAAAGGAAATGGGATTTAGTTTTATTAAGCACAATAATACATGTTACAGTCTTGGGATGTACCAATCACAATGCAGTATTTGACCGGCGCTGAAAATGATTTAATTCAAAATCTCCACGTGGTATTTATAAAAATCATAAAAATTTGTAATCGTTATAGAATGCACAGAATTATGTAATCAATGTAAAATAAGATTTTAAGACTAAAATATTCACTCAATGGATAGTTATATGATGTTTTGTTATGGACTATTTGACAGTACTAAATTACGTCATGGCGGAGTAGATTGAATCCGCCAATGGGAGAGGATATTTAAATTTTATGTGAATCAGAAAGACGGAAGTATCGTTGAAGAAAAATAGGGGAAGACCCATACCCACTTGCTTGCCAGAGGTCACCAAGGACACCCACCAATTATGAGAGCACTAGACTAAATCCCTTTTTATACATTAAATAATTTTTGTCAACATTCAAGTTTGATTCATGTAATTAAAGAAAAAAATTCAAAAGACTCAGTGATGTCGCAGTATGACATGAGTCTTTAAATTATAAATTCCCACTGGAGAGGACGACAGCAGCCCACCAGAAAAGGTTTAGGACACCAAGACGAATCCAGACCGCCATCAGTAATTGTGAAAAATTGACATGTGAGTTCAATAGTGATTAAAGAGGGCCCTCAGTGCTAAGAATAAATCACAATCAGATAAAGCTAGCTCGTCGAAGCTTTATTTAAAGATCAAACTTGATATTGAAATTTGCACAAATATTCAAAACGTAAAGGGAGTTTTATTGAGAACAATATTTATGAGAATTTAATATCTAAGTATGCACAGATGGAATATTTATTAATATTTGATTCATTATATACATGCTCACTTGTTTATCTTTTTCATCAGTAATTTATAAGGATTTTTATGAAGCTCATGTTCCCAAGATAAATTGATTTATCTGAATTCCACCAGAGGCCAAACCCAAGCCCTGAGATATTTTAATATTTTCATTTTTCATATTGTTGGAAGCAAGATTCATAAATTTTATTCAACAAGCAACAGCAAGTCGACAACTGAGCTATATAAATAGAAAAATATCATATGCTGATTAATTGATGCTAATAAGCGAAGTAAAATCTTTTTGTGATCTATCTGTGATATTTTTCGCTATATATATTTTCTCATATTATTCTACTTTTCTTGCCCTATTACCATAGGTAAGGAAAGTATTGCTTTCCAAAAAAATTAAGGTACCCTTATTTTTTATATTTATTGTTCTATTTTTTATTATTGCTTGTTGATGTTTTCATGTAATTATATATTTTATTTGTTGAATGCTGTACCCTTGTTTTATGATCCTATCTTCAAGCATGACCAATCTTGTTCTAGTCTATTTTATTACCAGTATTGACAAATTATTCAAATTATCAACCAACTATATTCTTCGCCGAATAAGTTGGATAAATCGGCAATATACAGCATTGATTATCAAATCTTCAGAAATATTACATTCTCAAGATTTACTTGAATTATTAAGAATCATCGCATCCGATTTGGAAGAACACAAGGGTCATAGTATTAAGTTTATTTATTTATTTTATTTATTTATTTATTTACAATGCAAATGACACTAATGTGATAACATTGAAAGATAAAATAATAAGATAGTCCTTGTACTATTTTTCTTCCAAATTTATAGGTGAAAAAGTCCAGCAGCAATATAAATTAATAGAATTTATAAGGTATTCTGATAGAGTGTCGCCTTTGATTCCGCTCGGTATCGACTCACACTGCTGAGTGCTGACCCCTTTGCCAGATGGTGGCGAGTGGCATTGATGTCGATACCATAATTATTGTCTAGTACAAAAATCAGAACCCTTATATCTATCTGCATCTTCTGCATCTATATCTGTGGAGTCGACCAGATCAGTCATAAGAACTGTAAACTGATAAAGCAGCCACCGTTTGCAGCCGTTGAAAGTAAAGAATTATTTGAGCACCTTGAAGAGCTGGTAAGAAATTTATGGTATTTCTCTTTCAGGAGTCATAAAAATAATAATATTATTCAAAAATCTTTTGCTCTTCCGACTGCTGCTAGCAGGGCACATGTGACGCCAAATATAGCGTCACAAATTCTATTGCTAAAATTAAAGAGTCGATCAAATCCAGTGAATTTACCAGAGAAAATTAAATCTTGTTCTTATTGATTATTGAATCCATCCAACTTTTGTATTAAAATTTATTATCCCACCGGTTTCTGTAGCATAGCTGGAAAACTTTTTATACAGTGTTAGATAATAATGGATGACTCAAGTCGTGATGTCTGATAGGATGTTCCTAGACAATGTCCCAACCATAATCACAGTCATCTATCACTGGAACAGATGGAGTATATGCGAAACAGTGTGATTGGAGTCGCGGAGCACACGACCCTCAACACTGATTGAGAGACGCTCCTCGCCTTATCGACATAGAAATGTTTTTATGGGCTATTACTGTTTACGTTTCGAATTAATGAGGGGCTGAAGAATAAGTCTCGCTTCTTGACAAGTGGGGGTAGTGCTTGATGAAGCACTGTAGGTAATGCTTGATGGGGTGGGGTGGGTTGGCAAGGGTGTAGTCACGCGTCATCTCCCCTGAGGGTCGGAGAAGCCCCTCCGTGAGGCGCTGACTGCTAGTGTTGGAGATCATGACGCAAATGGCTAAATGAGAGGCTGTTTCAAATGCCAAGAGGCCTGAAAAGGGGTAGTTGGGCTCCAACCCCCTCAACAGTCCCTCGCCACCCTATCACTACTCAGGTCAAAACTGGGCATTACTTATGCGACGACTTCCTCGGCAAATCCCCTCACTAGCTCATGGTCAGATTTATCGACAGATGATGTGATCGATTATTGCTGAATCAACGCTAATGGTTCATGCTGATCAAAGCATTGATCCAACAACTTTCAGAACCGTGAAGACAACCGGTACAAAACTTCATAGGCACTTATGTTATCATCACTCGTGTCATAAACATTGCTTGGAAACTGTGAGAAATACATCAAATTGAACTCATTTTAAAATAACCATATCTGTTATTGAACTACCCTAGCGTACCCAAACACTTTCAAATTCGAATAATTTTTCAACAACTTGATCACAGTTTGTGAAGAACTGATGTTAGATTGAAATGTATGAAATGTGAGTACCGGCGAACATGTTGTTTTTGACTGCCGATATTAGATTTTAAATCCTGTTTTCGTGGAATCAGATAACAATTATTAGGAGAAAATAACCTGTAGAACACAGGAGAGAGTTCTGCAATTCTCTGCATAACATAGGCAATTAAGAGTATTTGTGAAATTTACAATTTTTCAAGTAAAACTCGTATTTCTTATTGTGAAAACGCTATTAGAATATGCAGCGCTCATAAAGTTATTTATTGTGCAGTATAACTCAACAGAAAAATACTATCATTGAAGAGAATTATTGATTCAATGGATGAAATTTTAATCTGCTGAAGTATCAAGCACAACAATTAAAGTTTGTTGCATGTTGGTTGTGATTGGGATATTGTAATTAACGTGAGAAAATCACGTATGAATATCTGTTTGTATTGCAACAACAGACAGTTTGATCCGTTCCAATCCACCGTGATCCTATAATCTGATTCAACAATCCAAATTGTATAGAACGATAATGATTGCAACAGGTCTGCACGGAATGTTCCAGTTTTAATTGGCTATTATTTTCTGTTCTCTAAATCTAGTATTCGTGTCAAGACCTATTACGAATGCAAATAAATGGAATGAGAATGAATAGCAGATCAACTGTAAAACATCACAACTCAGCTCACAAGAAGAGACGAAATTTATCGATTTCTTTATTTACAATATTTTGGGATGCGACATTCATCCTCTTCAGAATAGAAGGAAGATGTAATATAGCACATTCTAGTAAATAGTGAGTTTATCACTGTGTGAAACACTTCAAAAACTAGGGTCACGACTTTTAAGCCAAATCGTCCAAAAATATAATGTTATGAAAATCACTTCCCGGTGACTCGGAACCCACCTAAAGATGTAGTAATACTATTCATCTTCCATCATTTATTTGTTCCATTACCCATGCACCAGACAAAGAGCTCATGTGGACCTCACCCTCGAATTTGTTTTTGCTAATTAAGAAAATTGATGCAATAATAGTGAATTACGATTATCCTTTTTGACTTCGGGTGCCTACTGTGCTACTCTGTGCTACATCAACAGCAAAAATAATTTTCTGTAATTCTTGAAACTAGATCACATTTTTCCACATTCAGACTTGTAGAAACAGTTTTAGAGATATTTCAATCTGACTCATAGAATATGCTAAGCTTTCAAATTGACTATTGAATTTTCAATCCTGATCAAATTTTTATGACATATGTGTTTCAATATTAAAATACCACTGACACTGTAAAAGTTTTATATTCTCATAATATGTCCACAACACTACGAAACTTATCAAATTATTACTGGAATGCCATAATATTATCAGTTTATTTGAATAAAACTGACAATTTATGTCACGGTGAGTTGAATTTTGATGGCTGGAAGTGAACTAGATATGACTGAGGTACTATTCCAACAATTACTTTTAGTCAATATTTGCGAGAGTGGTTTTTGGGTTCAAACCAGCGACCACATAGTAGATTAGTAGTGGTCGCTGGTACAAACAATGTGTGAAAATCGGTCAGAATTTGAATTATGAGTGGCACAAATTCTCATCTCACAAAACATATGAGCTTTTATTATTCATATCAGTGAAGTGTAATATTTGATAGTACCTCTTCACATAGTAACGGTGAAGCATGAAAGAAAATTCCGATTGAAACTGTCGATTGTTCAATTTAGCTTGTGGTAATGCACTTCAGGTATGAAGGTAAATACTTTTTCAGTTCACTGCAAAAACGGTGCGAGTAGTTAGTGGGCTCATGGACCAGAATAACTCTGACAAAGCCAGGCTTGGTTGATGTGATGGTGGGGGATCAGTGGAAATGACTACAGGGTATCATCATCCCTCACACGCACACAAGATATACTCTCGCACTCATTGACTGTTCCACACGCACGCGCCATGTTTGTTCACAGTAATTCCTGCCTTTTCACACAGCCCGGTTAACCGTTCTGGCTTGTTAAGGCTTTAGGACTGCTGCTGGTGATGGACAGAAAAATGCACCGACCCAATTTTTTATTGCAACGAAATGACGCTCGTCACAAATCATCGGAATTGAATGGGATTTTCCCAGCGAAGCTCTCTGCCACTGTCAAGCTACTAGAAACAACAACTGGGTGACAGTGTACTTTTCGCCCAATAGCCAATAGAATGCTTGAATTGTCCCCGGTTATTCAATTAAACCACTACGTACCACGCTTCATAGTGGATGATGACGTTTGAGGTCGCCTTGGGCATATTTTTAGTGACAAGTTGGCGAAAAAAAATCACGTGGCTTTGAAAAATGAACGCAATTGCCGTAACTCAATTTGCTCCAACAAAATAATGATTAATTACATTCAAATAAAATACCGTATTTATTAGTAACATGAATAATAATCGCAGTAGATCATACTCGGTGGTACAATATAAAATCAGTAAAATAGCTGATTATAACTCAATGCTATTCTTCTTGATAGGTCCTTCGAAAAATATATGTAACAAGACCACCAAGTTCTAGAGAAGGGCTTCATTAGTCTACCACCATCAAGGGACGAATATTAGCACTCTTCATTCAAAACTCAGAACGTCTCAGATAAACAAAACTGAGACAGACAAAACTCTATTTCTTACACTAATTTCATGAGTTATAATTATATTCTGCTAGCAACAAATTTGTCATACAGCAGCTCATATTATTCATTCATAACGATGAATGAAAACACTCTTTATCGAGTGAATTTACTTATAACGATGAATGGAAAAATTGATCGAGTAAATTTACTTTTGAAGCGAATGAAGTTATTGCATTTTTTAGGATTTAATTTATTTTTCCTTCTTATGTTTTCCTTGGTTTATCTAACGTGATGAGTCAAAATAATGTGTGAATCATCTGAAGGAGTAAGAGTAATTATTGGATTACAAGAAATAATTATTTTATTTGGAAGTTGTCATTGATCTCAACAGGATTCGAAAAACTGATACATAATTTACTTACATAATCACTGATGCATAAATTATAATTAATGATGGAGAAGCATTAAAATAATAAGAGAAATCAGAGATTATGAGATAAATGATACATAATTACTTATATGACTAAATACAAAAACCATTTCTATAATTTTTGTATTGTATATTTTAGTCATATCCCAGTAACATGATCGTTGCTTCGGATACATGCAATGAATACGATGTGTGAAACAAGTACTAAACTGACAATTATTTTGGATTACAATGGGAGAGTGCAATACCAACAGATGTGACAGAGCCGATCATGGTGCTGAGGGGGTTGATGCTGCAGAGAGAGCGAATATTTGTACTATTATTAGAGAGAGAGAAACACTATGAGAGTGTCATGCATTATTTACATTTGAATGTCATTCACGACATCCAGTGATGCTTGTTTGTTGAGTGAGTGGGTGGGGGTAGCAGTATACTCGCCCCCTCCTGACAAAAATGAAGGGGTCGCTGTGTTGAAGTATAGAAACGTGACAGTAAAATGTTGCAGAGACATTCATGCATATTGATACTTTAATGGTGTAGGTTTCCGATGAAGGGGGCCAATGCTGTATGGAATGGGCGAAGGGGTGATTCGTTGTCATAATCACCATAATTCTTGGCCGTGTGAGTGGATAGGGTCGTGATTGAGCTTGGTTTTCGTGGATAAGGTTGAAATGTGTGATGCCGATTCCAGTGAAAATAGCATCAAACGGTCGTCACCACGTGTGGTGTGGGGGGTGGAGGGTGGGGTAATAAGTGACCGAGTGCCTCTTGAGACTGCAGTGTTGTTTGCGAGATGCTCAAGCATCCTGATTTCACGACAGCTGAAGCCTTTTATTGGATCTCAGCTTCAGCTCTTTTCTCATGTTGGCACTCTACTAGCACCTCTATCTTCATTTCTCACAGCTAGGAATCCAATTGATCCGCTCACAAGCAGCCGAACATCTAAACGTTGTTTTTTATCGTTAAAAACAATGCTTATCAATGCTTCCAATTCTATTGATTGCATCCACAATCAACATTCTTGAGGAAACTATGTGTTACAGAGCAAGTAACGAGAATCCATTGTTATATAGTTGGTTGTTGGATGTTTTTTTCTAAATTCTTGTAATGAGTTGAAGCTCTGTATGTGTTTAGTTCTTGTGTTTGAGTTGAAGTTCACATACTTCATGGAATACTTTGCTAATATAGTCCCAAATCACTTCATGAACATGAATAACAAAAAACCAAGGAGTGAAATAGATGAGTGGGTGAAAGCTAGAGTTTATTTCAAGATAAGTGTATGGAATGATAATTTTTTAATAACTTCAGGAACATAGTGTATAATCCGTCTGTTACAATACCTTTTTGATTCATGCTATAATATTTGTATTTTGAATCGCACTCACTGCTGGCGAACAAGTTCCACTTATGCCAGTAGTGCCTTTTTAAATAAATTTATTTATTTATAATATTGTGAACTTTTTTGTACTGTATATTGTATTGGAATATTCATAAATTTAGTTTTGTTACTATCTGTATATCTGTATTGAAAAATTTGGCAAATTGAATTTGAGTAGAAATATGTTTTGTCCAGCAATATATTATGAGTCTTTGTATGGGTGATTAGCTATGGGTAATACACAGTGGGACATTGTTTTACATTGGCCAGCTCATCTGCTTGATAAATTAAGAAATTGGAGAAAGACACCAGTAAACAATATTGCATTGAACAGATCGCTCAACTGTATATTGAAATTTTAAGTACGATCTTTGTACAAACTTTCGCATAAAATAGTAAAGAACCTTCAACTTCTAAGTACATCATAGTTTGTTCAATGAATCACAATGAAGCTACTTTTACGATCATGTTCATAATTATATTCCACTTCTTTTTCAGATACAAATACCATCAAGCAGATAAAATCCAGGCTAAACATTTGGATACCATATGAATCGGGTTTGCTCTGCTAATGCACTGATATGTATTTTGTATGCTAGTAGTGTTATCCTATCTTTGTGTATCTGCCTCACCCCGTAAGACACCTGTGTTGAACGTTTCCTGTGTGCTGAAAACTTCGAGCTATCCCGTGCGTTGGTTGCTCAAGATACAAGACAAGAAAACGGGAACTCTTTTCTCGTTATTATCGACATCTCTGGGCAACGTAAAAGAGTGTGGAATGCCGGTACAAGAAGCTGCGTGAGGTAGAATTCAATATCCTCACCTCAGGCACCTTGCTGCCTCAATTCGCTACCAACCTCACTGAGGCGTCAATTTCTTTCTCAGCTACAAGTCGTTGATGTCGCGTCCAATTGCTCCACTGCTGCATCCTCAGTAATGTCTGCTTGCCTCGTCGACCTGAATACCAACTATATTCGTCTACACAGACTTGTCTGCTGGAATACAGTTCACGACTAAAATTCATTACTCTGTTCAACAGTAGTACAAATTGAATTTGAGAAATGTGATCGAGCAATTCAAACTATCCGAACAATAAAATTGGTTTAACCAGTGGATTACTGGAACAGTAAGATGATGATCGAACAGTTAGTTGATGGAGGAATCATTTTTGATAAAGAATGTATGCATCTAACTCCTGGCATATTTATTTATTTATTTATTATTTCATCACATTACATCATAATATTGGGAATACTCCCACTTGATAGGTGATTTGTCAAATAATTGCATCCTTAGAACTAAGTAAGATTTCTAACAGGTAAAATAAACAGTAACAGTATATAAAAAACTATATAACAAAGTCTATCCTATATTAGCTCTATCATTATTCTTAGTCCTAAAAATAGAGCAAATGTGATCATTTTAATTTGTGTCATTGAGTGCAGAGTTTATGGTCAATTGAATTCTGCCACCGAGTAGTACGCTTTATCAACTAAGATTCTTTTCACAGATTTCTTAAAGAGCTTTAGAGATTCGATTTTTCGAATGGTCTCAGGTAATTTATTATATAATCTTAATCCTGAATAAGAGGGATTCTTCTCATATGTCGCATGTCTATGCAAGAATTTTATTGATTTCGCTAGTTTCAGTTTGCTGTCAGTTAATGGAAGAGGAATTCTGTTGTCTGTTGATCTGTAGCTAAACTCCATTAAAAAAGTCTTATTATAATTAAGGGAGAGTTCATTTGCTTTGAGCCAGCAGGACATGGTATCAAGGTCATTTTTTATATTATTTGCTAGATTTGTTTGATTTTTATCTGTTACTAAAGCTGTAGTATCATCCGCAAACATTATTAACCTTGAATGGGAGACTGATGTTGGGAAGTCATTGACGTATATAATGAATAGCAGAGGTCCCAGGATCGATCCCTGTGGCACCCCACTAGGTATATTCAAAAAAGCAGAGGATTTGGAGGATGATCTATCTTTTATACATTGTTGCCTATCCTTCAGGTAAGAGCTGAACCATTTATGAGCTGTTCCAACTATTCCATAGTAGCGCAGCTTCTTCAAAAGAATAGAATGATTGACACAGTCAAAGGCCTTCGACAGATCACAGTAGATGCCTGCGGCCCACTGCGATCCATCAACGGCCAATGAAAGACATGAAATGAACTCATATATAGCACCGGTTGTGTTTCTGCCCTTATGGAACCCAAATTGATCTGCATGGAGTAGATTATTTGTGTCCATATATCTAATCAATCTGGAAGCCACCGTCATCTCATAAATCTTGGAGAAAGCTGTCAAGATTGCAATAGGCCTATAATTATTCAGATTACTTGGTTCTCCTGTTTTTAATATAGGGATCACAGTTGAATATTTCAGAAATTCCGGGAACACACCATTTCTAAATGAGGAATTTATCAAAAGCACCATTGGCTCTGCTAGAGACATTACACAAGTTTTAAGCAGGAAAGGTGGAAACTCATCCCAGCTAGGTGTCTTTGATAATTTTATATTATTTATTAAGTCTACTACTTCCCTTTCTGTAACTGGATGGAAAGATATAAGAAAATTATTCGATTTAGGAGATTTATTACAGTAGTTTAGGGCCTTGTGAATGTCTGGACTGAGATTAAGAGTGTTACATATATCAATAAAATATTCATTGAATGAGTTCAAGTTATCCTCTATGCTTTTGTTAGAAAATGTTTCTGTTAAACATCCATTGTCATTTGTAACACATGTTTCCTCATCTATTTAGTAGTCTCTTGTAATTTTTCAAATAAAGAAGAAAGCCAGGATTTAGCCCTTGCACACGATATGCGTATGCCTGCTGTGATCCATCCTTTAGATTCCTGTGTGCGACTTTTTATTGGTTTATACCTTCTAGGGAATGATTCCTCAAAGTGGGACAATGTTATATGAGTGAATTTCCTATAAAGAGAATTTGAATCTGATGTTGTATGACGCATAATAAACAAGTCAGACCATTTTTCTTGATTCAGGAGAAGCTTGAATTTGGAAATATTATGTTTAGAAAAATTTTAATGGCTTTTGTAGATTTATTTGAAATGTTAAAGTTAGACTTGAATGATCTAGAAGATATTAATGCTTCTTTTGGGAACTGAACTATCTGAACTGTATGATCAGATAGACAGTTATCTATTATTACGTTTTTACATCTCCTTTTATCAATTTCCGTGCCTGAAGCTATATTATCAATGCATGTCTGAGAATTATACGCAAGTCTAGTTGCATTTGTAAAATGGAGAGACAGACCATAGGAGTCGAGCAAACCACTCAACCTTGAACAATGTGATGTTTCTCTAAGCATATCGATGTTAAAATCTCCAGTTAATACACATTTGTATCTTGGGAATTTTCTAGAGCATAAATCCAGCACACCATTTAGATGTTCAAAAAATAGATTCAATGATAGTTTGGAATTTTTAGGTGATCTATAGACGTTTATGATTATGAGGTTCAAATCTCCAGTAATTTTTGCACTGCAGCAAATAGGATGTCAATATCGGGGGACCGAGTTCTGCTCAGAAGTTGAAAAGCATAGAAATGGGAAATTTGTAAGGAAAAAAAAATCATAAAATTATCCCTAACAATTTAGTATTTGATTGAGAATTACCGGCATGTACTATCCAATAACAACTTTCATATGCAGATTGAATGCGAATGGATAGAGAATGGAGGAATATATATGAAGATGCATGTAAAGGAGTTTCTTCCTCTTCATCCATTTCCAATTCGTATGGATACTAGTAGTTCTGTGAACAGTAGACCTCGCGTAGTTAAAAACCAAAGCCTCCTCTTATACTGCCCATCAGAGTGTGTTCTGAACAAAGCTCAGGCTAGAGCTACTAGAGGACTGTAATTTACTATTCAATTTATCAAATACTAACAAGGAGCAAAATTTGGTCTTCAATTTGAGCTAGGTTATTGGTACAGTCAAGCTCTGCATTAATGAACAATAAAAAGAGCAAAAACTCACCAGATTAAATCCAATTTTGTCTACTTGCCCTTCGAAGCCTTTATAAGGTGTTTGGTCAGATTCGAGGTGGGAAGAAATCTGGGAAAAAGATAGGTTTTCGCTTCCAGGCTGGTTTTCCGTGTTCAACTTGCAGGCTCTGTATACTGTATTTTTGAACAAAGCTCAAACTGGATTCTTTATAGATTCAAATTGATTCAATTCAACACTATTTACGCTGTTATATTTATAATTCACACACACTATACTCAAACAATTATCAACAAGAAATTTCCGATTGAAATTACATTACAAATTACAAACTCAGTCTTCACAACAAGACAATGAGACAAGACAAACTAACATGGACGACTGAACAAGAACAAGATGACTGGGGCTTTTTTTTTCTCCTCGACAAACCAAACAGCTGGACGATCGACACTAGCACAAACAAACCTGCTACGGGCAGAACTGTAGTCTGGGATTTGGCGCTACAATTCAAAAATGCTCTGGCCAAACCATACCCCCGCCTCTGAAAAACTATTTTTCAGCCAAGTTACAAAACTGAAAAAACCAAGGAAAGGAAAAAAATCCACGACGACGACTTGGTTGGGAATTTTTCCACTTTTCCTGACGAAGGAAAATGAAGGGAAGGAGGATGAAGAGGTTACTGTCAACATGAGTGCAGAATAAAACTGATTTGATTTGATTGTGATAGTTGAAATATTGTTTGCGAGTCTGATTCCAACAACTAGGCTAACTCCATGGTGTGCAGTTTTTTACATTTTTAGCAACATGAATCGCTTTGAAATCGGCAATTTATATGAGGCACCACTCGAAAATTTATTTTTTTGAATCTGATAGCTTTTGTCAACTAAAATTCTGAACTGTAACTCATTCCATGTTGTTTTTCTGTAAATGGAAGGAATAATAATTCAGGAATGGCCTGCATTGAATGTACAGGAGTATGTATAGTAAATAGTGTAGGTGTCATAATTAACATTATGTTGATTCATAGTCGAAGAGGTATATATTTATTCCATATTACGCAGTCCGTATTTAAGTAATTGTTACTCTCGATAAAATCCTATTTCCATGCATATTGTCCTGGATGTTTGTTGAGGTAAATTTGATTTCGGTTGCGCTTTAAATCGCAGGTTATCATTCACTAACGCTCTGTTGATGCACATGCTGCCGGCAGATGAGACATGTGAACATGACCTATTCAAATCAAACAAACACAAATGTTGACTGAGCTTATTGTGTTGATAGCGATCGTGTGGGAGTGACATGATGCTTTTCCATGCCAAAAGCGACTGCTACTGCTCTTATCAAATTTGTTTCAACCGGAGCCGGAGAGGACTCATCACTTTTAATCTCTCTTATTGAGTGATTATTCCAATTGCCTAAAACCAAAACAATACAACTGTTTAAGAATATTAATTGTTCTGTAGATTAACGATTCTATTTTTCCAAGACTGGGAAGACGAAAACCTTTCAGTAATTCTTTCTTTTGGTATTCAAATATTCAGTTACAAAATCTCTGGTTAGGTAGTAAAATATGCATATATGCCAATGTTCTCTTGAATAACTACAATAATAAATTATCTCACACATCTCATTGTGATTTTGAGGCCCAATATTATGCACCAACTGGAAAAGAGATGTAGGAAGGCCGAAAAAATATGGGTATCGGAACAGGTTACTAATTAATAGACCCAATCCTTGAAGTGGAGAAGAATAAGTTATTCTTTTCTTTCTCAAATTTCATAGAAGATACAAAGAATGAAGGATTAATCTCTTCCACAATTCTTATTGAATCATTGTTCAGTAGGCAAAGAGCTTTTACCAGTAGACTATCTTGCCATAAACTACACAATCAAACAATTTATCAGATTATCAGTGGGAAACTTGTGGAATAGAATAATACTATGATGTCAGACGAATTACAAAGTCAAGTCGAACTGGACGTCTTGTTTCCTCAAATATTGCTAACCAAATGATGCTGGTTGGATAAGTTGCAGTTGTCTGACGGCATGGCATTGCTGGACTGAGCTCTAGTGTGGCAGGCATGAACTGGCAATCCAATCCCTTCTGCGTCTTGAGCACTTAATTTGTGACAAGTTAAACAGAGTGTGGCCTGTACAATTACGCCGAGTAAACTGTTTGCGGAACACGTCCCTCGCTTTTTCTATTCTGCATTTTACCTCTTGAGAATGATCCCATTTCTCATTGAGATCTCCTCTCTCATCAAAGAATAGCTGTTCCATATACTTCTTCCAAGCCTCCTTAATAGCCTCTCTATCAACTATCAGATCTCCTGCTCCAGTCACAAGCCTCCCAACAGTTCTCCTCTTCAGCCTTCCTGTCACCTATCTCACCCTTTTATGTACATTGACCTCATCAAACTTGCTCTGGAAGAACTCAATCTCTGGGCATTCTCTAACTCTTTCTCCTTTGCCTCTCTTATCTTTCTTGGATGGACCTCTTTAAGCTCTTGTAAGTTGGAGGATTGTTCTTTTGTTTTCTCCTCCCTCCATGAGTGACAAAATCTCATCAGTCATCCATGATTTGTGTCTCTTTCCATCGTCCTTGAGATATTCATCCTTGATCTTCCTTGTTGCCGCTACAAACGCCCCAACCTGATCCCGCATATTGACAACTTCCTCCACAATATGCATGCACATATCATTGATGTCATTCTTCACTTGGTCTTTTAGTGTGCTGTCCTAAGCTTCTTGAAGTCATATCGTGGACATTTTCCTTTGTATAGCCTTGAGCTTTATCCTATATTCTCCTATAAGGGGTTGTGATCTGACTGCAGGATACGTTTTAACACTTGTGAAGCTGTTTCTATATCTTTGGTTTACCAAGATATAATCTATTGATTACGGATAATATGATTTTCTCCATCATCTCTAGGAGACGTCCAGGTATAGAGTCGTCTGTCTGGTAACTTGTAAAAAGTGTTCATTATTACCAGATTATGCTCAGATGCAAATAAGCTCAGAGTTTCACCTCTCATGTTTCTGGCACCAAGACCACAAGAACCAATATGTTTTCCTTCTTTACCTTTGCCTACTCTGGCATTAAAATCACCCATCAGGATAAGTAGTTCCTGTATGAGAAGTTTTTTCAAGAGATCCTCGATCTGAGAGTAGAACTCTTCGACCTCCTCTTCACTATGATCACAGGTAGGTGCATACACCTGGATTATATTTGTATTTACCGGTGAGGTACTCAATTGCAGCAGCATGACTCTTTCATTCACAGGGACAAAGTTGGTGACATGATTAGCAACATTTTATTAACGATTATTCCGACGCCATTTTGATATCTTCCATTAGTTGTTCCAGAATAGTAGACTCTATAGTCTCCTATATTACAGTAACTGGAGTTGGGCCATCTCATCTCACTCACTCCCATGATCTCTATACCTAGTCTTTCCATCTCCAAAAATGCATTATGAATTTTTCCTGCTTGGGCCATGGTTTTAACATTCCATGTACATATTCTCTTAATCTGTTTCATCTTTAGTTTATAATTACTCATGTTTCTGTTCCCATTTGCTCCCCCCGGAGATCCGAATGGGGAGCTTGAAACTCCGGACTGATTTAACAAGAACATAGCCATGCTGACATACTAGGAAAGTCACCAGGTGACCTTTAATGACTAGGGTTTCCGTTGCCACGTCATCCTTATACCGTTGACTGTCTCATCACAGTTCTTCCGCTTTTAGGGCCAGTTCTCAACCTGGGGTAAAAGGGTGCCAGGATCCTCCACTGCTCATCCGCCCTGTAGGAGGCCGTTGGCGCTTGATGGAGGGGGGTCACTTATTCCGGTGGCCACCGGTCTATGGTCGCAGACCATCAAAAAAAAAAGAAATGAAAAAGTTAATATATATCTATATATATATATATATATATATATATATATATATATATATATATTATATATATATATATATATATAACTTTACAATTGAAAAGGAAAACAAAGAAAATGATATCGCACTTCATTAAATATCCACATCCATCAGAATAACTAATAACATTAGAAGAAAACAATATTCGAGTTAGATTCAGAAAAGTTAGTGAAGAGGTATAAAAAAGAGTTATGGAAAATATGTATATACAAAGAAAGAAGAAACAATTGAAAAAATAAAGCAAATGTGATCATTTTAATTTGTGTCATTGAGTGCAGAGTTTATGGTCAATTGAATTCTGCCACCGAGTAGTACGCTTTATCAACTAAGATTCTTTTCACAGATTTCTTAAAGAGCTTTAGAGATTCGATTTTTCGAATGGTTTCAGGTAATTTATTATATAATCTTAATCCTGAATAAGAGGGATTCTTCTCATATGTCGCATGTCTATGGACTGGATACAACAGCAAATGCTGATCACGTGTGGAGTAATTATGTCTGTGCAAAATTGAAATTTATTGATATTACTCTTGATGAAAATTAATAACTGATGAATGTAGATTGCAAGCAAGGTGAGAATTTGAGAATTTTGAAAAACAGACTTGCATGAGTCTCTTTGTCTCAACCCGAAAATCACTCTAATAATCTTTTTTGGCATTAAAAATACCTTAGAACTGTCTGTTGAATTACCCCACAAGATATTCCCATAGAATAGATGGGAATAGACATAGGCATAATATACTGTGATGAGGGTGTTTCTGTCCACCAAATGAGACAATTTTATAATCATAAAGTATGCACGGTTCAACTTGGATGTGAGACTCTGTATGTGTTCCTTCCAAGTCAAATGCTCATCTATTGTAACTCCCAAGAATTTTATTGATTTCGCTAGTTTCAGTTTGCTGTCAGTTAATGGAAGAGGAATTCTGTTGTCTGTTGATCTGTAGCTAAACTCCATTAAAAAAGTCTTATTATAATTAAGGGAGAGTCCATTTGCTTGAGCCAGCAGGACATGGTATCAAGGTCATTTTTTATATTATTTGCTAGATTTGTTTGATTTTTATCTGTAACTAAAGCTGTAGTATCATCCGCAAACATTATTAACCTTGAATGGGAGACTGATGTTGGGAAGTCATTGACGTATATAATGAATAGCAGAGGTCCCAGGATCGATCCCTGTGGCACCCCACTAGGTATATTCAAAAAAGCAGAAGATTTGGAGGATGATCTATCTTTTATACATTGTTGCCTATCCATGGAACATGGAAATTTTACAAATTGATGTAATCTGGCATTAATTTATTCTTATTTAGAATTTCATATAGTAACATTAATGCTCCAATGGATATTCTGGTTTTTAATTTTTGGACTTTAAATGTTGACCTTGAAGTTTCAGTGGGAAAAGCTATTGGACAAAATGCATTATACTTTTTTAAATAAAGATGCCTCGATAACTTATTTTGAATAATCTCCAAATCATCAACGGCAGTGCTTGACGGTATATCGGTGTGTATTTATTGTATCGACAATAATTTGTTGTAAACAACTATGCTACCATCATCAAAAGCTTACAGAGCTGAACGCAGAAAAAAGTTGGGAGAAAAAAAAATGCTACTTCGAGCTATCAATTGCATGCCTCATCGCTTGCAATTTTAATAGTCCACACGACAGCTGATTTTTCACCAAGTTACATTGAGATATGAATAGCATACGTCATTGTATGCAATTTATAATCCACTCGACAGCTGATTTATGATGAATAATTCCAAAGTTTGATTTTTACGGTAATATTGGCTTTCAAAGGAGACTCCTTTTCCTTTTGTATTATCCTTAAAATGTAGAATTTCAAAAAACCTTATGTATCCGTCGAAGTGAAATTCAAAAAAGAACCTACCTGTGAGATTTCATTAAAACCTATTGCTGCATTTCGCCGTAAATGCGGAACATTTATAAATCATAAAAACAAAAATATAAACATAAAGATAAATGCAAAACCGTCGACTTCAATCTTAGACCTCACTTCGCTCGGCCAATAAATATAACATATTAACATTTTGCAAGTTGAAAAAGATGAAAAAATGTTTCTCTCCTTTCCCCCGGCGAAATCCAAGGGGTGAATTCCAAAAATAAAATATTCAAGGAGAAATATGTTATTGTATATTTTATTGATAAAGGCAATTATTATTCATTCATTTTTACTGGAACAGTACAAACAGTTCAAGGTGAACATGAAGTAAAAGAAAAAACAGTGTTAATAGTATTTATATGAAATGTTATCATAATTTTGATTATTGCTGATTCCTTTCTATTTAACTGAAGTAACGAGGTGAATTACAAATAACTATTGTCTTCACATTTATAAAACGATGAGGATTGCGGTGCAAAGTTACAAGAAACAGATTATGAAGTAACGAGGTGAATTACGATTAGTTGTTAATTATTCAAATCAATAAATCGATAAGAATTGCGGTGCAAATTTGCAGTTCATTACAGGAAATGAGGAGCAATAACGACTAATATTCTAGCTACTTGTACTACATACCGTCCCACGACGACGACTTGGTTGGGAATTTTTCCACTTTTCCTGACGAAGGAAAATGAAGGGAAGGAGGAGGAAGAGGTTACTGTCAACATGAGTGCAGAATAAAACTGATTTGATTTGATTGTGATAGTTGAAATATTGTTTGCGAGTCTGATTCCAACAACTAGGCTAACTCCATGGTGTGCAGTTTTTTACATTTTTAGCAACATGAATCGCTTTGAAATCGGCAATTTATATGAGGCACCACTCGAAAATTTATTTTTTTGAATCTGATAGCTTTTGTCAACTAAAATTCTGAACTGTAACTCATTCCATGTTGTTTTTCTGTAAATGGATGGAATAATAATTCAGGAATGGCCTGCATTGAATGTACAGGAGGATGTATAGTAAATAGTGTAGGTGTCATAATTAACATTATGTTGATTCATAGTCGAAGAGGTATATATTTATTCCATATTACGCAGTCCGTATTTAAGTAATTGTTACTCTCGATAAAATCCTATTTCCATATTGTCCTGGATGTTTGTTGAGGTAAATTTGATTTCGGTCATAGCGCTTTAAATCGCAGGTTATCATTCACTAACGCTCTGTTGATGCACATGCTGCCGGCAGATGAGACATGTGAACATGACCTATTCAAATCAAACAAACACAAATGTTGACTGAGCTTATTGTGTTGATAGCGATCGTGTGGGAGTGACATGATGCTTTTCCATGCCAAAAGCGACTGCTACTGCTCTTATCAAATTGGTTTCAACCGGAGCCGGAGAGGACTCATCACTTTTAATCTCTCTTATTGAGTGATTATTCCAATTGCCTAAAACCAAAACAATACAACTGTTTAAGAATATTAATTGTTCTGTAGATTAACGATTCTATTTTTCCAAGACTGGGAAGACGAAAACCTTTTCAGTAATTCTTTCTTTTGGTATTCAAATATTCAGTTACAAAATCTCTGGTTAGGTAGTAAAATATGCATATATGCCAATGTTCTCTTGAATAACTACAATAATAAATTATCTCACACATCTCATTGTGATTTTGAGGCCCAATATTATGCACCAACTGGAAAAAGAGATGTAGGAAGGCCGAAAAAATATGGGTATCGGAACAGGTTACTAATTAATAGACCCAATCCTTTAAGTGGAGAAGAATAAGTTATTCTTTTCTTTCTCAAATTTCATAGAAGATACAAAGAATGAAGGATTAATCTCTTCCACAATTCTTATTGAATCATTGTTCAGTAGGCAAAGAGCTTTTACCAGTAGACTATCTTGCCATAAACTACACAATCAAACAATTTATCAGATTATCAGTGGGAAACTTGTGGAATAGAATAATACTATGATGTCAGACGAATTACAAAGTCAAGTCGAACTGGACGTCTTGTTTCCTCAAATATTGCTAACCAAATGATGCTGGTTGGATAAGTTGCAGTTGTCTGACGGCATGGCATTGCTGGACTGAGCTCTAGTGTGGCAGGCATGAACTGGCAATCCAATCCCTTCTGCGTCTTGAGCACTTAATTTGTGACAAGTTAAACAGAGTGTGGCCTGTACAATTACGCCGAGTAAACTGTTTGCGGAACACGTCAGACTCAGCCCGGCTGCTGCAGCAGTAGTTGCCGATTGTCTTCGGTAAGTAGTTGTGTAAACTGTCATCTGCCAACCAGTTCTAAGTACAAAATCGTTGTCCAAGTCAACCCAACAATAATTGGGCTATCACACCCATTCACGCCAAGAATTCAAATGTGTTTACAACCTACGACGTAGTTGAATCTTGTTTAAACCTTTTCGTCGATTGTTCAAATTAAGTTTATAAAACATGAGCTTTTTATCAAATGATGGAGCTTAGCTCGGAACTTGGTCAAAAAGTTAGAAAAAGATCTATTATAGAAATGGAAGGACTGGAAAGCTTCTTCAGAACTAGAAAGCTATGCATCTTAACCTTCAGCTTAACCTTACGATTTAGTGTTCTCAGGTAATACAAACCAAATTCCATAGAACTTCCAAAGACCATAATGATTGATATATTGAAAGTTGTATTGTCCATTATCCAAATACTGTACGGGTTTCTTTGAGAGCAACAAGCTTTTATCCTCAGCCCACTTTTTTGAAGCGGGGTAATCTTATTAGTTAACATTACTAAGATTTATATTAAATATAACTTTTTCCAAATTTTCAAAATTTTATTGAATAAAATTGGATTGATGTATTGTAGAAATAAATTGAGGAATCATCTCAGAATTGAGTTTTTTGAAAATGGAAAAATAAACCGAGATTGGACTGGTAGTTTAGTTGTGATTATGTTTTTCTTTGTTTCTGAAAAATATCATTTTTTGGTCATGTTTTGTTCCTCAAATAAGCGATTCATTTGTAATAAGGCTGGGCACACACCAGTTAGGCAAGACAAGACAAGACATCATCAGACACGTTCAGTTACAATACTTCACATAGCTGCTTATGAAGACATGTCTAATTACAATGACTAATCAGTGTGGGTTGCGTCATAAGCAACTATGTGAAGTATTGTGTCTGATCATGTCTTGTCTTGACTAACTGGTGTGTACCTAGCCTAAGAAATCTCTCAAGTGTTCAATTTATTTATTATGCTAGTGGTGGTGTTTCCGTACAATATAATTTTCATTAAGGGAGTGAACGAATTTATAAACAATAAATGTGAAGGGAGACGGATACGGGTTTTCTGACTCTATTCCCGAAAAAATTATCAAAATGTCAGAATGCTACTGTGTACTCAAAGTCGAACACAGTCGTTCTCGACTAATACTATCTTATATATTGGTATTAAGTAAACTAATACTATTGTCTTTTACACATAGGCGGACAATATAGAGGCTGTTCTCAACGCGAATATTGTAGGACATTGAGTCCGCAGTTTTATGGGTTCAACCCAGCCTGAAACGTATTACTGTGCCTACAACGTCACTGTCAGCCGCGAAAGGTACAACGCAATCAACAGAATAATGTACAGTACATCTATGCACAAGTGCTGTGTAAATGGTGTTGGTAGGTCCTCGTCAGACACATGAATTATTTATATTCGAACTGATCTGACTGTCCCTCAGGTCAGGGAAAGCGATCTTGGATGGGGAGAACATGAATGCAAAAGCACCCTCTGGGTACGGTGAAGGGGGTTGTTGAGAGGTGGAAGGGCGATTGATGCCTGCCCTCTTGACCGAGAACACAGGTCTGCACTCTGCGTGCCAAACCTACGCGGAAGATCCATTTTCGGCACACGCGGCCCCCAATCGGTCGCTCACTGCAGGCCGCTGCCGTCTGCGTCATTCCCCAGCACTTCGACAGTGCAGTCCTTATTGCTTGCTCGCTCTCATCATTTTCTAGTACAGTCAGCCATTACTCGCAGAGGTAACACAGCCTTTTGAATGATAATAATCAATTGAGTAACACACTTCCAGCAGTGTGAATCATGAAAAGGAATAATATCATTTTTTCTGCAAAAAGTTATGTAGCTTGTTGTATGAGTTTCTAACAGATTGAAAGTATGTGACTGAGGCATATTTTATGATATATATTTCTTATATCGCTCACAGCTATAAATTATATCATTTTGAATTATTAAAAAAGTACGAAATTCATTAACAATTTATTACTCAGTAGCCTAGAGTTCCATCAATGATTGAGAATAGAACGATTACTAACTATAGTTACGTGCACAGGAGAAATGGTATCAAAATATCCTCTCTAATGAAGAGGACTGTCTGATAAAGAAGTAAGATTTAAAAGAATCAGTTTGATCTGTATGATTGATTTAGTGGTTAATAGTTTTTTTCACTGGCATATGTGCCTGACCCTTTTAAAAGTTGATAAAGAAGATAATTTTGAATAAAATTTAGAATTTAGAAATAGGCCGACACATCTAGAAAACACCTGAGTCTATACCTAATTCATGCAGGTGAACGGGCTAGAGTCAAGAAAACTTCAATTAATCTTGCCATGCCTGATTTAATAGGTTTCTACTATAGAATAACACTACAATTTGAAATAATTGAAAAATACAAACAGCTTCAATAAATGGCCACTAAAATCGAACAACAGAAACAACAATATCATGTTACTTTGTTGACATTCTTCATCTGATTCGGGGGCGCATTACTATCCCCGTTTAGATAGCAATACGTCACAAAACCAAACAATATCAGTCATAAAATAACCAATTGATTTCAACATGAAATTACTCAAGAAAGAAAAGCCCGTTGAACCCAAATTTCGTCGATAGTAACCCATATAACCCATTTCATAATAATTTTGAATCCCCACTTTTGATTGACATTCTCGAATGGACCTTTGTTTCACTACACTGCACTTTCGTTGGTCTGTACGTTGCTTTATCGTCGGGGTTACAGTACCTTGTTTTTGGCGGTGAACTTTTACCGGTTGAATTTGGCTTGACGGCGAAGTCCTCTTACGTCCCTAGACCTGTCGTCTGAACGGGTGTCTTGAAGCGGTGTTACATAAAGTTGCGGAACCAAAGGGGTGGTACATGAAGTTGGTTTGGGGACACACATGAACCGCTGTAAATAAATGTATTACAGCATTAATTTCTAACTCTTCCTACAATTCATCAAAAGCTAAAACAGGAGTTTATTCTGTTATTTAATTTAGATTTTATCTTGACGTTCTGATTTCATTCTCAAAATTTAAGATTGAATTAAAACGAATTTACTTGCCAGAGTGTCATTAATATACAATGCAACATTTATGAAAACACCCGTAATAAATTAATATAATGCTTTTAGAAAATGAATACTTCATTAATTATGATGTTAACTTTTATATAAATTGATATAATACTCTTAGAAAAGGAATAATTCAGATTGAAATGATGCTAACTTATATGATATTTTTCGTTTGGTTTGCAAAATCAAATATAATTTTTCATATAGTAGCTCGGCTAGTATTGTTGGAAACTTGTGCGCTAGCCAACATTTATTTTATTTATTATTTATGAACTATAGGACGCAATCCAAGTGTAAACAACGGGCATTCGCCCAAAACTGCTCATTTTAACTGCTAATTTAAAATGAACAGTCCAGAGTTTATGATTTGATTTACCTACAAATACAAGTCCAAAAACGAGTATCAACTAGAATTATGAATTTATCACAAAACAAAACAAGACACTTTATAACACAATAAAAGAAAAAAATATTGAAAATTTCACTTTAAGGTAAAAATAATGTTTGCCCTATAAGATTCATCTTGTAGATAGTTTTTACCTTTAATTAAATAAAATTAGTAGACACATAGAAAATAATTTAAATTCTATTAAAATTTGAACATTCATTAATATTAATTTCATGGAAAAGAAAAACTTTCTTCTTCGTCTATTAAGATTTCTATCATAAAAAATTTACTAAATCATTCGAAAGCCTTAATGACATAAGAAAACAGAGTCTGAAAAATATAAATTATAAAATGTTATAAACTCAATATGAACATAATCTTAAAAATTTCATTCCAATTTAAAGGCTATCTTCCTGACTTTCAGCAATACTCTACGATAATATATCTCCAGAAACAATAACTCAAATGTAACGTAACTGAAAACTTTCTATACTTCTTTAGAAAAAATTTATAAGTATCTTCCATCACTAATAAAATCAAAAGGATTATTCTCAATCAATATTAATTACTTGAAAAATAACAGGCTTTGTTAATACAATACTCTTATGGAAGTTTCAATCAATTGAATTCCCTAAATTATATTTTAACCTTATTTTACGTACCTTAGCAGTTATTTGAAGAAACAATTATTCGTACATGATGAAGAAACACAATTAAACTTTTCAGGACATGGCACTACTAGAAAATATAACTTTAATAAAAATAAAACTAGCTCCTACATCAACTAACGTTATAAACTTGAAAAACCTGCCCAAAAAGGGGGAAACATAGTGACTACATCTTTACTCTCGTAGTGCTCCTAGCAAAGTGTCCTCCGAAACGTAATCTGGTCTCGCGGCTGGGGAATCCCCACTACTGTATTTAGAAACAGGTCTCCTATTGGGCGAAGGGAATCAATTTGACCAATCGTCGCGTGGCTTCTAGAGCCTTTGGACCAAATAGTAACTGCAAAATCGGTAGTTTGTTATAATTTCATTGCTTGCTGTTTTCCAACTTATCGCACTCTATGTCGTGACAGGAAGGCTAAGTTTTAGAGATAATTCCATAATCTACATTCCTCGACGACTCGGAGCCACAATTTTTAAATATCTATCATGGGAAACTCGAAGTCATGGTCGTTCATAATAGAGAGAGAAAATAATTTATTTCGCTAACTCACTTACAATAATGGCTCTAGTCTATTGCGTATTAAATTTACTATTATAACTTGGGAAAAGGCCTGAATTAAAAAGAGTGCTCGGCACACATAAGAAAGTTGTTTTCTAATCCATCATTACTTTCTCAATTTATTCAAATTCTTCGTATTGTGTTCAATGCAATTCTTTCGATTGAGAAGAAATTTTTTGGATTTTCTTGTGTGCTCCCATATTGCTGTAAAACGATGAATACTTATTGATAATACATCAATGCTATAATTGGTTCATGTCATCGGACTATTTTTCAAATTCAGTATTATTATTATTATTATAATCCTAGTAGATAACCCGTGCTTCGCAAGGGTCTATTTTAAAACTTTGCAAATTGAAAACTTGACGTAATAAAAAATTCAAAATTTGAAAATAGGCCTATAACCATCCTCGGTTCATGAAGAATCTTTATGCAAGATTTCAAATCAATCAGTCCAGTATGAACATAATTTTCCCACACCACGTACGTGTATGAGCCAGCTCTTTCCATTATTATAGTAACGATGATGGATAGATGGATGATTTATCAGTATCTTTGAATGAGAATAACTTTTGAACGGTTTGAGAAATCGGTGCGGTTTTGATGCGACAGAAAATCAGTTATTTTTATTCGAATAGGATCCCCAATCATACCTATGATCTAATGTCCCTTTCAATAGAAATGTTCAGCTGCTTCTATACAACAACTGGAAGCATGAAAAATTGAAAACTTGACGTAATGAAGTCTTGAAGAACTAAAAATAGGCATATAACCATCCTCGGTTAATTAAGAATCTATATGCAAAATTTCAAGTTAATCAGTTGAGTATATTTCAGACGTGATGATGCTTGAAACATAATTCCCTATTCCTTACGTGTATAAGCCAGTTATTTATTTTATTATAGTATAGAAAACTGAAGAAGACATAATACTTGAAAACCTCACAGAACCATATTGATTTATTTAATACATCAATAAATTTTAGTATCGATTAGATTCTCCTCAATTTGAATCAGGCAGCCTTTTGTTTTCTCAAATCCAAACAAAATACCTAAAATACTCGTTTCACTGCGAATTTGTGTCTGATAGTACATTATAACTGAAGAATATAGATTATTACTTATTTTATTGTGATCTATTCATGTTTTTTTATGAAATTCAATTGTAGGCCTACAGCATGAAGACTATGTCCATTTCATTTGTACTGGTGGCAAAATTTTACATTAAAAATAATTATTTGATGAAATCCAAGTTCAATTGTAATGAGAACAAATTCCTTCAAAAAATAATCGATAATAATACGTTTAGAGGGAAAAAATGAGAACAGAAAAAATTGGGAAGAATCGGGATTCGAACCGCGGTACCATCGCTCGGTTAGCGAGCGTTATACCGTTACGCTACACAGCCGTTCGAAAGAAAATGATAGTCTTGTAACAGCATAATAACCTCCTCATAAAAAACACACTTCTGGGCTACAACAATGTAGCCTATGGAGCTTCATGTACGGTAGCATAGATGAAATTTGAACATTAATTCTGAAAAATCTAGAAGGAAAATTGAAATTTGGACTTCCAGGTGCACGAGATTGATATTTTTAGAATCTATGTGCAAAATTTGGAGATCTAAATCATTCCTGTTTTTCCGGTATGCAATCCACGAGTAGACATGTTTTGATGCGAACAAACGAGCACACGAACAAACACAACCCTACTATCTCTTATTATATAGATGGAGTTAGCATGACTGCTATTTCTACCATGCCAGAGCCTCTCTTGGAAATTACAATTGTTTTCTGTGGTTGAAAGAATTTTGTAAATAAAAATTGTGTAATAGATAAAAATAAATAAGTTGAAATGAATATTCTCGAAGTTCAATCAACATTTACTTACAATCAACCTCATTATATATTGTCACAGGAGGTTGGTCATATTATGCTTGTCACAGAAGCATATTATGTTTCTCAAGAATCATGATTGTTATACTTGACTACATTGATAATATTTTGTTCCTTGATTGATGTAGGCTAATATTGATTATAATATCAATGCTCATTTATTCATCTATTTGGAGGCGAACTACCACGGAACAATCGTATTCAGTGACAAGGTCAAGGACCAATAAAATTATTTCTCCTAGATGAATATTGTAACAGATTGTTGAGAAATTATAGAATCTTACTCAACCTTCTTTCTTCATCGTTATGAGCACCCTCGCTCTGATTAAAAGCAAAGTAGTTGATTATGATTGATGTCTGCAAGGTTATTTGAGGAACAGCTAGCCTACTGTAGCTGATGATGCATCATATTATTCTTTTTGCGAGCTAATACGGCAAGGGGCGATGGTGTCTTTATCCTTGAGAATCCAATATGATTTATGGTGAGTATCAAGCCCTTGCTTGTAGAGGCGATGGAGCAAGTTTGGGAGAAGGGAAGAAGTAGTAAACGGTAGGTTAAAGGCTAAGGGTGGATTGTCGACCTGTCAGTACCTCATTGCTAATTCCGTTCAGATATTGGGAGGCTCCAAGCCCAGCTCCTCTCAAACAGTGAAGCTAGCGAGCCCGACCCATTCGTCCTGAGAGACAACGCTGGCCTCGAGAGGTACTCTGCCTCCAACTTTGCCCGCCTGCCCCATCATTACTCCCGCTTCCTGCCTGCACTACTCTAAGCTCGCGTCCCTCGACTGGAACACTGGATTACCGCACTGATCCGTTGAAGGGCGCACGAAATGGAGCGGTTTCTGGCTCTTATAACTACACTTTCATCGAGTTCAACTTGCGTGGTTCCAGAATGCCTGCACTTCCTAACTGCAATCATTAATGATGTGGCAATTTCTAAGTAGCTTGAGTAGTGAAAACTGGTTGCTATGTCTCATGGATAATATTCAAAATGCAAGAGCTCTATCGAACTACTAACCTTACTCCACTTTCATATTATTATTCGTCATAATGAAACTGTATACTATCATACTATACAAATTATTTATGATAATAATTTGTTTTTCAAATGTATTAAAACTTCATCTCATTACCTTCATCGAAAACTTTAAAAAACGTTGGATCTTCCTTGAGTTTTGACATTATTGAGTAAAGCTGAGTGAGTGTTCGATTGGAGCTGATGTGTGATTAAGGCAGATAGAATTATAAAATAAAGGTCAAGTCATTCTCATAGTAAAAATGATGATTCAAACAAGAAATGTTCCTGAACATTAAATGAGTCCAAAGTATCATAATCTATTGTATTTCAGTTATTATTGAATAAAGCTCTAACGGTATAAGAACCAAGTTTGTTTGACTTCCTAATATGATTCAAAGCATCACGAAAACTTCTACCAAGAGTGCTGTTCCTATTGCAATTTGTCATGTCTCAGATAGTGCAATATCTTCAAGTGAATAGGATAGCTAAGACTGTTTGCATTCCAATATGTTAAGCACTAACTTCTGGAAAGAATTGAACTTCTTCCTCATCAATATTACTGAGCTGCAAATCGTCAGCATTATGAGTTTGTTGTCGTGAACGGCCTTGCGTAGACCACAACCCATCATCTTTCATACGTCAATGTGTAGGCAAGTCACACAAAGATGTGCTTTCCTCATCACACAAAGATATTGAGTGCCTGTCACATTCAGGTATGTCAACTATTTCTAGTGAACATAATTATAGCACAAAAATGACAATGGAGTGGCTTCTTCTTACAAGACACTGTGCAACATATGGACTATCTTCAATTAAAAATAAATAATTACAAGCACAATGCTTTATCCATTTAAACGTTATCGGAAGATATTGAAGGTTTATTCAAGAAATCAATCATAATAATACAGTGGTAACAGTAAAGATGCGACCCAACTAATACGGAACTCCAATCACATTTGACTTCGTGATGGAAAAAAATATTATTTATATTTATTAAAAAATTTATGAGTTTCAAGTGACGTCAATAAAAAGTTGATGGTATGTCCATTGTGGTCAAAGTAATCCAGTATATTGTCATAATCATCATCGTCTTCGTGATTGGGCTTTCCAAGCCTGTGCCGGCGTCCATCTCTTCCTCGATCTACTAATAAGTATTATTCTGCCTATTGACTTGTGGAGTGGGGAATTTATTGATAGACGGTCTTGTGGCATCCTAAGGACATGATCTGACCACTCAGATATGTTTTATTCAACTCATCAAAGGCTGACAAGTGACAACATATTCTCTTCCCATATTTTGACTTCGAATCCGATCCTCTATTGTGCATCCTTTGACTTCTCCAGTATACTGTTATCCAAATAATGTGGAAAGCGAACCTCAGAAGAAATTCAAGTGCACAAGCACTAAGTTTTTCCACTTATCAGGTGCCCATGAGATGGGTGATGTAACAGAGAAATGTATAGTAGTTATCTACTCTCATAATTAGCATGGGAGATTCAATGAATATTACAGAAACTTATTTCTAATTTGATTTAGAGAATTCATTTTACAAATAGTTCAGAAGTAGTTGCAGTATTGTAAATGTGGGAAAACATATTTCTTCACTGGGATTGATTCAGTTGCAGGAGAGAATAGTTCGTGTGTTGGAGCAAGAGGAAAGAAAAGCATGTGTTAGGCAGCCGCCTAATAAGTGACGAAGATGGAAGTTGATGGATGAGTTCATTAGGAAATGAGTGGGCGTAGAATCCTACCCCTCAGAGAAGAGTGAGATTCTCTTACAATCCTCCTTATGACTACGGATTACTGACCGAGCAAAGTGAGGTCTAAGATTCAAGTCGACGGTTTTGCATTTTTTTATGTTTATATGATCCGCATTTACGGCGAAACGCGGTAATAGATTTTCATGAAATTTGACAGGTATGTTCCTTTTTAAATTGCGCGTCGACGTATATACAAGGTTTTAGAAATTTTGTATTTCAAGGATAATAAAAGGGAAAGAGCCTCTCTCGTACGCCATTATAAGAGTAAAAATCAGACTTTAGAATATCTATCATTCATCATAATCAGCTGTCGAATTGATTATAGATTGCATGCAATGACGCATGCAATTCAATATCTCAAAGTAACTTAGTGGAAAAACAGCTGTTGTGTGGACTATTAATTGCATGCAGTGAGGCATGCAATTGATAACTTGAAGTAGCATAGTATTTTCTCCCGACTTTCAACTCGGTAAGCTTTTGATGAGAGTAGCATAGCTGTTTACTTCACATTATAAGCATACAACAATCCAAACAGGCATTGGCATCCAAACACACCGATAAACCATTACACCAATACACAAAGACACGACAGGACAGGACAGAAATTAGTTCAGAAGTAGTTGCAGTATTGTAAATGTGGGAAAACATATTTCTTCACTGGGATTGATTCAGTTGCAGAGAGAATAGTTCGTGTGTTGAGCAAGAGGAAAGAAAAATTGTGTAATAGATAAAAATAAATAAGTTGAAATGAATATTCTCGAAGTTCAATCAACATTTACTTACAATCAACCTCATTATATATTGTCACAGGAGGTTGGTCATATTATGCTTGTCACAGAAGCATATTATGTTTCTCAAGAATCATGATTGTTATACTTGACTACATTGATAATATTTTGTTCCTTGATTGATGTAGGCTAATATTGATTATAATATCAATGCTCATTTATTCATCTATTTGGAGGCGAACTACCACGGAACAATCGTATTCAGTGACAAGGTCAAGGACCAATAAAATTATTTCTCCTAGATGAATATTGTAACAGATTGTTGAGAAATTATAGAATCTTACTCAACCTTCTTTCTTCATCGTTATGAGCACCCTCGCTCTGATTAAAAGCAAAGTAGTTGATTATGATTGATGTCTGCAAGGTTATTTGAGGAACAGCTAGCCTACTGTAGCTGATGATGCATCATATTATTCTTTTTGCGAGCTAATACGGCAAGGGGCGATGGTGTCTTTATCCTTGAGAATCCAATATGATTTATGGTGAGTATCAAGCCCTTGCTTGTAGAGGCGATGGAGCAAGTTTGGGAGAAGGGAAGAAGTAGTAAACGGTAGGTTAAAGGCTAAGGGTGGATTGTCGACCTGTCAGTACCTCATTGCTAATTCCGTTCAGATATTGGGAGGCTCCAAGCCCAGCTCCTCTCAAACAGTGAAGCTAGCGAGCCCGACCCATTCGTCCTGAGAGACAACGCTGGCCTCGAGAGGTACTCTGCCTCCAACTTTGCCCGCCTGCCCCATCATTACTCCCGCTTCCTGCCTGCACTACTCTAAGCTCGCGTCCCTCGACTGGAACACTGGATTACCGCACTGATCCGTTGAAGGGCGCACGAAATGGAGCGGTTTCTGGCTCTTATAACTACACTTTCATCGAGTTCAACTTGCGTGGTTCCAGAATGCCTGCACTTCCTAACTGCAATCATTAATGATGTGGCAATTTCTAAGTAGCTTGAGTAGTGAAAACTGGTTGCTATGTCTCATGGATAATATTCAAAATGCAAGAGCTCTATCGAACTACTAACCTTACTCCACTTTCATATTATTATTCGTCATAATGAAACTGTATACTATCATACTATACAAATTATTTATGATAATAATTTGTTTTTCAAATGTATTAAAACTTCATTCATTACCTTCATCGAAAACTTTAAAAAACGTTGGATCTTCCTTGAGTTTTGACATTATTGAGTAAAGCTGAGTGAGTGTTCGATTGGAGCTGATGTGTGATTAAGGCAGATAGAATTATAAAATAAAGGTCAAGTCATTCTCATAGTAAAAAATGATGAATTCAAACAAGAAATGTTCCTGAACATTAAATGAGTCCAAAGTATCATAATCTATTGTATTTCAGTTATTATTGAATAAAGCTCTAACGGTATAAGAACCAAGTTTGTTTGACTTCCTAATATGATTCAAAGCATCACGAAAACTTCTACCAAGAGTGCTGTTCCTATTGCAATTTGTCATGTCTCAGATAGTGCAATATCTTCAAGTGAATAGGATAGCTAAGACTGTTTGCATTCCAATATGTTAAGCACTAACTTCTGGAAAGAATTGAACTTCTTCCTCATCAATATTACTGAGCTGCAAATCGTCAGCATTATGAGTTTGTTGTCGTGAACGGCCTTGCGTAGACCACAACCCATCATCTTTCATACGTCAATGTGTAGGCAAGTCACACAAAGATGTGCTTTCCTCATCACACAAAGATATTGAGTGCCTGTCACATTCAGGTATGTCAACTATTTCTAGTGAACATAATTATAACACATAAATGGCAATGGAGTGGCTTCTTCTTACCAGACACTGTGCAACATATGGACTATCTTCAATTAAAAATAAATAATTACAAGCACAATGCTTTATCCATTTAAACGTTATCGGAAGATATTGAGGGTATATTCAAGAAATCAATCATAATAATGCAGTGGTAACAGTAAAGATGCAACCCAACTAATACGGAATTCCAATCACATTTGACTTCTTGATTGGAAAAAAATATTATTTATATTTATTAAAAATTTATGAGTTTCAAGTGACGTCAATAAAAAGTTGATGGGAGTATGTCCATTGTGGTCAAAGTAATCCAGTATATTGTCATAATCATCATCGTCTTCATGGATTGGGCTTTTCAATCCTGTGCCGGCGTCCATCTCTTCCTCGATCTACCAATACTTCTCCTGCCTATTGACTTGTGGAGTGGGGAATTTATTGATAGACGGTCTTGTGGCATCCTAAGGACATGATCTGCCACTCAGATATGTTTTTATTCAACTCATCAAAGGCTGACAAGTGACAACACATTCTCTTTCCAAATTTTGATTTCGAATCCGATCCTCTATGTGCATCCTTTGACTTCTCCAGTATACTGTTATCCAAATTATGTTGATAGCGAACCTCAGGAGAAATTCAAGAGCACAAGCTCTAAGTTTTTCCACTAATCAGGTGCCCATGAGATGGGTGATGTAACAGAGAAATGTATAGTAGTTATCTACTCTCATAATTAGCATGGGAGATTCAATGAATATTACAGAAACTTATTTCTAATTTGATATAGAGTTTTCATTTTACAAGTAGTTCAGAAGTAGTTGCAGTAGTGTAAATGTGGGAAAACATATTTCTTCACTGGGATTGATTCAGTTGCAGGGGAGAATAGTTCGTGTGTTGGAGCAAGAGGAAAGAAAAGCATGTGTGAGGCAGCCGCCTAATAAGTGACGAAGATGGAAGTTGATGGATGAGTTCATTAGGAAATGAGTGGGCGTAGAATTTTACCCCTCAGAGAAGAGTGAGATTCTCTTTCAATCCTCCTTATGACTACGGATTACTGACCGAGCAAAGTGAGGTCTAAGATTCAAGTCAACGGTTTTGCATTTTTTTATGTTTATATGATCCGGCGAAACGCGGTAATAGATTTTCATGAAAATTGACAGGTATGTTCCTTTTTAAATTGCGCGTCGACGTATATACAAGGTTTTTAGAAATTTTGTATTTCAAGGATAATAAAAGGGAAAGGAGCCTTTTTCATACGCCAATTATTGGAGTAAAAATCAGACTTTAGAATATTTATCATTCATCATAAATCAGCTGTCGAATGGATTATATCTCAAAGTAACTTAGTGAAAAAACAGCTGTTGTGTGGACTATTAATTGCATGCAGTGAGGCATGCAATTGATAACTTGAAGTAGCATAGTATTTTCTCCCGACTTCCAACTCGGTAAGCTTTTGATGAGAGTAGCATAGCTGTTAACTTCACATTATTAGTATTGTCGATACAACAATCCAAACAGCCATTGGTCACCGATAAACCATTACACCAATACTCAAAGACACGACAGGACAGGACAGAAATTACTCTGATGGACAGTATTAGAGCAGATTGTGGTTTATAACTGCGCGACGTCCACTGTTCACAGAACTACTAGTTTACCATGATAAATATCTGGAATCTAATCTATGGAATCTACAAAAAGTTAAAACCAACTAATCAATGTATATGGATATGCTCATTGCTTATGATGCTGTGATAATATTGTTTAACGTTTAATTTCATAAGTATTGTATTATCATCAATGATCTCAAATACCTTTTTGTAAAGAAAATTGAATATCTTGTCGGAAAAATTGAATTTCAATTGAATCTTTGATCCGAATTTATTCACAAACCTCAATAAATTTGTATCAAATATTCAGTTGATATTTCATTTTCTTAACAAGAAGCTATTGTAGGAGAATTTGAATCCATTAATGGATAATACAATATTTATGAAATTAACCACTTACAATTACCACAGCATCATGAACCATCAAGTCATTGAATGACCAATCATTAATCATCAATATAAAGAGATCATTAATCAGAATCATCAATCATGGCATATTCATTGAATCATTGAGAGACCTGGTTACTACATCCATATCAATCTCCAGTGAACATGAGAAGCAGCAATTGAATAATAATATATATAATTTATAATTTATATTATATATATATATATATGATTATTATTATACTGTAGCTGAAATATGTTTTGTAATTGATTGACTCATTAATGTCAAATCAAGCCAACTTTAGCTAGCCGAGACAAATAACTCACTCTCAGAGAGGAGACATTCAAACAACGGAGCTACTATCATGTAACACTATCAATATAAAATTTGAAGCACATGATAAATTCAATGTCAGAATCTCTTTGAAAAACCTCAAAAATTTTCAAGGTCAACAATAAAAAATGTCTAAAGTTGCTAAGAAGCGTTTGTAATCATAAGTGAAAAATATTTCCAGTTAATTTTGATACATTGATTGGTAAAAAATTATTCTATAAATAATAATCCATGAAGAGTATAATCTGAGATGTTAACGTCAGAAGACAGTTCATTATGATCAGTAGTTATTATCCACTGATCTCGAAAATGTTCACAATGGAATAATAACGAGCTGGAACTGAAGAACAGAAATCAAAATACGGTGCTTAGCGAACATGAAGTAGCAATTTTGAAGCAATCAGAAAGGAATGAGACGAAACTGTGGAAATGTCATCTTCATTTGGGCCTCTGACATCACAATGTATACAAATGAATAAGTGTTACTTCATCAGCAAACATGAATCATGGAAATGTAACGAAAAATAAGAGCACAGAGTCACATAGATAAAATCGATGTGGAAATGATGAGTGTGAGCGAACTGGAAATGCCAATCCACGATGTGTACAAAATTCAAATAGAATATTCGAGAACTCATGAACAAACATACAGCCAAATGAAATTTCATTCCATACTCCGAGAAAAATGACATTTAATTTTATACTCCGGGAAAAATGACAGTTGCTTCATTCCTATGGAAACCTTTTTTATTTACCTTTGACATTAATTATTATTATTCTTGTTTCATAAATCGAATTTTAGCAACACAATATGAAAAAATAATATTCTTTTCAAAGGAGTCTCTGATTTGGAATGATTCATTTCTATCAGAATACCAATCATTTACTGGAATTTTCCAATCTGAATAAATGAATCAATAAATCAATTTGCATTTTTTAATGAAATGGTCAATTAAGATTCTAGCAGTTGATTGGTTCTTGCATTCAGGTTGATTGGATTTTCAAGTATTATTATTTTATTCAGTGAGTCGAGATTCTTATCAATTAACAAAATAATACAATCGAATAATATTCTTTCATGATATTTCATGGAAATATGGAAATGACAGATTGAGATGAAATTGACATTTCGATTGACAGCTCATGGGAATATCACGCACCTTTTTTGTCATACTGTAGTAATTATTAAATGGAAATCTAGAGAGATATTGTAAACCGTTGCGTTACAAGTCACAACTCACTCTGCTACAGCTGCGCCTGGTCGAGGGCTCGAATCCAACCATGGGCATGGTTATTTGATCGACTGTTATTCCTTCCCATTACTCATACACATCAGAATTTCGGATGTTACCCAGTAAAACAACTACAATATTGAGAAACTGGGAACATGGGAAGTTTCTTTTTCAGATGATGAGAAATTTGAGGAGTGAAATTGATTGACAAATTTGGTAAGTTCCTATTATTGATTTGATCAATCATGGATTTTCTCACTATACAGTATAATAATACTGATTGAATTCAATTTACACTATCTTCCACTTACTCTACTTTGTTGATTGGAAACAAGTAATGCTACACTGTAAGTACATTGTGTGTCAGTGATCTGTGTATGGTACCCAGTAATTATGCCAAAAACTTTACAAATCTGATTTCTACAGAAAGATCAAATCTATGCTACAATACGCTGGAGTCTGGATCTGCAAGACTGTATCTAGCACTAGCTGTAATAGTGATAGTTCTTGTGATAGTGATAGATCTTGAGTAATAGCTCCCTTCAACAAATGCTTTATGATTGGATTAGGATTTTAATAAAAATTCAATTCTACTGTGAATGAAATCGATATGTATTGAAATCAACCAGGCTGTGCAACTGAAGGCTCTCAGGACTATAAAAAAGGGAGCCTTTTGATTTAGGACTGGCATTGGAGTCACAAGGGAGTCCAATGCCACCGAATGGTTTCCAAATTGCTTTATCAGATTAAAATGACAAACGGCCCAAATGAATGCTTTGCCTCACACACCATCGTTTCCAGTTCCTCTAGATTATATTTTTGTTCCGATGAAATCTAAAAATTCAATTGTCGAGGATCACGCTCTCAGAGATGATTTATGACTCACATTTCAAACTCACCATTGAAAAGTCTACATGCGAATACAGTTCAAGCCATTCCAATAATATAAGCGTGAGAGTTTGTTTGTTTCTCGCCTACGGAAAAACATAAAAAATGCGCGTTTTCGATTTGAACTATCAGTTTAGGATTGACCCATTTCGTATGATCTTGACCTATATTCTAAGTTCATTAGTGAGTTTAGAAATGTGTGGGCCGCCACATTACTGTGCAAATAATTATTATTATGCAATATTCATAGAATCGAATGAAATTTCCAGCCTGTACAGAAAAAATTACTCCTGACAACTTAATAGACAATAAATTATTATGATGATTAGAATGTAATAGCCTACAATTAACAATTGGATACTATAATATGCTAATCAATTTTTAGTGTACTTCTTTCAATCCACCACTGATTTCTTTCAAAAATAATTCATACAGGTTAATAATAATATAGAAGAAAACTGTGTGATTACAATTGTAATAATAAACGTTGAATAATTTTCCCCCAGTTATTTTTTGTTATTGCTAGTTATTAGTTTCTCAGTCTCAAAACATGAGAGACATGTTCCCCTGAATGTATGAATATAATGTTCTTCTTGATGTTGATGGAAACATACTTCTCAGATATTCACTCACCTAGTACCATTGATGAAACATGATTATTCTAATGTATTGACTATTCAAATTTATACACTCGGCATAAACTGGATATCTATTCCATTAGAATTGAGCAGCAGTATTGAGATGAAATCTCAATTCTGTTTTAAATAATGTTTGAAGGTAGTGGTTATTTTATTCGGGAGAATGCTTTAGATAGAATTATTTCAAGTTCATAGAATTATTTCAAGAGCATAGAATTATTTTAAGTTCTACATTAAAACCATCATGAGTAGTCTGGTTTACAAATACTTCTGATAATCAATTCATTCCAATCCATTAAACATGGAATAGTAGTATGGAATGCGATTCAATAATAAACATATCTTTCAAAGTGTATTATTTGCCCATCATCTCGTAAGTGTAGAGATGCCAGACTAATTATTCTCTGTTCTCTCTGGAAGTTTGAGGTTCCATTTGCTCACTGATGTTTCTCTAATAATTTATTGGTCTAAATAGTGTCTAACGTTGAAGTAATGTACTGTATTTGTCCAAAGTTCAATAACATACCGTGTTCACCTATCTATTACTGATAATCACTGCATACAGTGTCTGTATCCCTCCAGCTGCAGGTGGAACCATTTGAAACTATAGGGCATTTACATTTCAGGGAAATGTGGTTTTGTGACCAGAGTAGGCCATGTAGCTACTCGTACATGAAACAATACTCACAAGTAATTGATATAATTTCCTCTGGAAGTGACTATCGATTCTACATGTCTACATGTCCAGGAATCAATGACATGATAGTAATGTCAGTCCGACGTCATGAAAATGGATTTCTCACATCCCTACACCACTTTGAGACGAGGTGAAATTTTTGCTTATAGTGTGTGCCTTAATTTTGAGTTGAATGAGGAAGTTGTGTATTTCTTTACATTCTATGCATTAGATTAGATCAGACATATTTATTGCAAAATATAACAATAGTTCACAATAGTTTACGCCAGTAAATACTCCTGGAAAAATATGTAGAGGTTGAATCGATGGAATATCAATAATCAAATATTGCTTGTTAATTAATAAAGTGATTATGCTCATTAGACAGCAAGACTAAAGCGATGATTACAATAGAAAAATCTATATAGATTTATTATTATTAGTTGTCTTTCAGTTTTATTATAACTAGTAGTTCTGTGAACAGTAGACCTCACGCAGTTTTCTCATCCACAAGTATCTGATGTCACCTGTTCTAGTTGATTCAATTTTTATTCTTGAGTTTAAAGTTCCAACGCTAAGACAAAATTATGTAAGAAAGGTCATTCTCCATATAAATAAAAATAAGTCTCAATATGTTTTGCGCGAAACGCCCCATAACACTCGTCCAAACAATAGATACAATATCAATCTTATAAAACTTACAACATGCAGGCATCAATAAACATACTTTAGCAATTACATGGTAAACAAAATTCCCAATGATTTTATAACCAAAAAAATCACTCTTGCACTACACATCAGTATGGATAATTGGATATACAAAAATATTTCCTTTAAGCTAACTGTATATATATGTGAATTAGATTAATATTATATTCTTTAGATATTTAACATTTGGTATATAAATAGTAAACAATCCGGATTTAATCCTACCCAACAATTTTATAATTTTTTAAAAAAAATCATGATGGCCTCCCTACATCGACTTTCAGCTAACTTTTCCTCTTTTATTTTTATTTTTACATCTCCTTTTATATACTTTCGTATTTCGAAATCATTGTCACTGCATAGCAAATAGTGTGAATGAACTACAACTCACTGCCAACACACAAGTGTTACTTATGTTGGCAGTGCCAAAAAGGAAAAATTGCTTTTACAATGAAGTTAACTGAACATTTCATTTTACTTCTACTACTGTACTCTGTCAAGTTTATTTATTAAGTTATTTACTTAATCTATTGTACCTAAGTATTTAGTATAATTTATAATTTTGTTTCTGTTTTCGTATAGTTAAATTTTCATTTTGTTTCATTTTATTTTAATGATGTAATGTGCTTTTTTGGCGAAATAAATTCAATTCAATTCAATTTACTCTTAAAAGCTGTTATTTGTTTTCTCCAATATCAAAACCTCACTTATGTTAATAAACTCAATTCACGTTTGAATTTGTATCCCATATGATGATTTATCCAGTTTCGTGATAATCTTTCCATCTAATAAAAAATATCTTTCAGTGTATTATTTGCCCATCATCTCGCAAGTGTAGTGATGCCAGACTAATTATTCTCTGTTCTCTCTGGAAGTTTGAGGTTCCATTTGCTCACTGATGTTTCTCTAATAATTTATTGGTCTAAATAGTGTCTAACGTTGAAGCAATAGCGAAGCAATGTACAGTATTTGTCCAAAGTTCAATAACATACCGTGTTCACCTATCTATTACTGATAATCACTGCAAAACAAGCAGTGCCTGTATCCCTCCAGCTGCAGGTGGAACCATTTGAAACTATAGGGCATTTACATTTCAGGGAAATGTGGTTTTGTGACCAGAGTAGGCCATGTAGCTACTCGTACATGAAACAATACTCACAAGTAATTGATATAATTTCCTCTGGAAGTGACTATCAATTCTACATGTCTACATGTCCAGGAATCAATGACATGATAGTAATGTCAGTCCGACGTCATGAAAATGGATTTCTCACATCCCTACACCACTTTGAGACGAGGTGAAATTTTTGCTTATAGTGTGTGCCTTAATTTTGAGTTGAATGAGGAAGTTGTGTATTTCTTTACATTCTATGCATTAGATTAGATCAGACATATTTATTGCAAAATATAACAATAGTTCACAATAGTTTACGCCAGTAATACTCCTGGAAAAATATGTAGAGGTTGAATCGATGGAATATCAATAATCAAATATTGCTTGTTAATTAATAAAGTGATTATGCTCATTAGACAGCAAGACTAAAGCGATGATTACAATAGAAAAATCTATATAGATTTATTATTATTAGTTGTCTTTCAGTTTTATTATAACTAGTAGTTCTGTGAACAGTAGACCTCACGCAGTTTTCTCATCCACAAGTATCTGATGTCACCTGTTCTAGTTGATTCAATTTTTATTCTTGAGTTTAAAGTTCCAACGCTAAGACAAAATTATGTAAGAAAGGTCATTCTCCATATAAATAAAAATAAGTCTCAATATGTTTTGCGCGAAACGCCCCATAACACTCGTCCAAACAATAGATACAATATCAATCTTATAAAACTTACAACATGCAGGCATCAATAAACATACTTTAGCAATTACATGGTAAACAAAATTCCCAATGATTTTATAACCAAAAAAATCACTCTTGCACTACACATCAGTATGGATAATTGGATATACAAAAATATTTCCTTTAAGCTAACTGTATATATATGTGAATTAGATTAATATTATATTCTTTAGATATTTAACATTTGGTATATAAATAGTAAACAATCCGGATTTAATCCTACCCAACAATTTTATAATTTTTTTAAAAAAATCATGATGGCCTCCCTACATCGACTTTCAGCTAACTTTTCCTCTTTTATTTTTATTTTTACATCTCCTTTTATATACTTTCGTATTTCGAAATCATTGTCACTGCATAGCAAATAGTGTGAATGAACTACAACTCACTGCCAACACACAAGTGTTACTTATGTTGGCAGTGCCAAAAAGGAAAAATTGCTTTTACAATGAAGTTAACTGAACATTTCATTTTACTTCTACTACTGTACTCTGTCAAGTTTATTTATTAAGTTATTTACTTAATCTATTGTACCTAAGTATTTAGTATAATTTATAATTTTGTTTCTGTTTTCGTATAGTTAAATTTTCATTTTGTTTCATTTTATTTTAATGATGTAATGTGCTTTTTTGGCGAAATAAATTCAATTCAATTCAATTTACTCTTAAAAGCTGTTATTTGTTTTCTCCAATATCAAAACCTCACTTATGTTAATAAACTCAATTCACGTTTGAATTTGTATCCCATATGATGATTTATCCAGTTTCGTGATAATCTTTCCATCTAATAAAAAATATCTCTCAACTACTTTAAAATTAATTTTTTTCAATCACGAATATTATAATTTCTTCGACATTATCCAGTTCATTTAATCATTTTTTATTTTATTTTCAATCACCTATTAAATTTGTTTTTCAAATGTGAGAATATTGATACTGATGGGCACGCATCATAAAAAATATAAATAAAAATCGAGCCTCAAATTTGGACGTTCAATAACTTTTTTATATGTGCACTGAATTTAATGATTTTTATTTAGTTGTGTTCGTTATGTCCAGGACCAGGTTTATGGCCTATCAAACTTATAATCCGACTTCAGGACTCTTTCCTACGGTCCTTCAAAGTTTACATGTAATCCTTATGATAGTAGATCTGTGAGCTGGTCACACACAGAAATGAAAATCAGCTATTACTAATTCAAATACTAATTGTACAATCATTGCGTCATCCAACAGCCGTCGCTATATAGTAGACAGTAGTGTGTGCTGCTCCATAACCGCCCATGTATTTTATTATTCTAAACCCCCCGACTAAAATCAGAATGACTGTTCTGTGCGTAACCATCCAGCAGTGCGACCTCAGGTTGAAGACTTTCATGCTCTAAAGACATTGCTTTGTTTCGAATAAGTGTGCTGTCTTCGGTGTTTAGAATCAATTGATTTTCTGTACATTTTTTATTTTGCAGTTGGAAAATTTATAAATACTGAAATTTTAATAGTAAATGTTCGTGGAGAATAGAATCACTTTTCAAATAATAAGCAATGAACTGCTGCACAACTAACTAAGCACATAGGAAATCCATATTGAGGTATAAATGTGAATACTGATTGTTGGACAATTTTAATGAAAATATAGTGATACATCAGATTAAGCTAAGGCTAAGAACACCGGAGGAGGCGCGGCTTGGTGATACAACATACAAAGTGTTGATCTTATGGAGATTGCCATATCACACCGTTCCACGACTTGCCCGATTTGATGTGTGTGTGAGTGCTTCCATTCAAACCAATAAGCAAGAAACACCTGAATGCAAAATGCCGCATCGCGTCTCCTCAGGTGTTCATCCAGCTAAAGTTTGTCATGAGATGCATTAACTATTTGGCGGTACGAAGTTCGACGGGCCAACTAGTAAAAAAATCTGGTGTGGCGCACTCACACAACTTTCCTTGCCGTTATGAAAATTTATCACATGACGCTAGTGTTCCCGCGCAATTTAGGTCTACTTTTTAAAGATCTAAGCCAGCTGGTGACAGGACTATAACGCTGGAGACACACGAGGTCTGCTATCTCTTGATAGTGAATGATTTAATAGAATCAACAGTTGCCATTGAAATTGAAATAATTGCAATTGAAATAATAACATTTTCTCGAATTTCGAGCTTATTTTAAATTTAAGGTGAAAATGTTACTGAACATTAATTGTAGAAATTCTCATGCTCAATCTTTTTCATTTAGAATTTTTTGTTCAAAGTGTATCTGAAGCCTGATGATCGGGAATCTAAAATCAAACTTTACCTAGATGGGGCGGAGCTCCTGAAATTTGGACGTTCAATAACTTTTTTATATGTGCACTGAATTTAATGATTTTTATTTAGTTGTGTTCGTTATGTCCAGGACCAGGTTTATGGCCTATCAAACTTATAATCCGACTTCAGGACTCTTTCCTACGGTCCTTCAAAGTTTACATGTAATCCTTATGAGAGTAGATCTGTGAGCTGGTCACACACAGAAATGAAAATCAGCTATTATAATCATTGCGTCATCCAACAGCCGTCGCTATATAGTAGACAATAGTGTGTGCTGCTCCATAACCGCCCATGTATTTTATTATTCTAAACCCCCCGACTAAAATCAGAATGACTGTTCTGTGTGTAACCATCCAGCAGTGCGACCTCAGGTTGAAGACTTTCATGCTCTAAAGACATTGCTTTGTTTCGAATAAGTGTGCTGTCTTCGGTGTTTAGAATCAATTGATTTTTTGTACATTTTTTATTTTGCAGTTGGAAAATTTATATATACTAAAATTTTAATAGTAAATGTTCGTGGAGAATAGAATCACTTTTCAAATAATAAGCAATGAACTGCTGCACAACTAACTAAGCACATAGGAAATCCATATTGAGGTATAAATGTAAATACTGATTGTTGGATAATTTTCATAAAAATATAGTGATGCATCAGATTAAGCTAAGGCTAAGAACACCGGGCTTGGTGATACAACATACAAAGAGTTGATCTTATGGAGATTGCCTTATCACACCGTTCCACGACATGCCCGATTTGATGTGTGTGTGAGTGCTTCCATTCAAATCAATAAGCAAGAAACACCTGAATGCAAAATGCCGCATCGCACCTCCTCAGGTGTTTATCCAGCTAAAGTTTGTCATGAGATGCATTAACTATTTGGCGGTACGAAGTTCGACGGGCCAGCTATTAAAAAACTATTGAAACCCTTTCTTATACAAATAGACACGGCCAGACATCGGTGTGATGCATGCAATCAATGAATAATCCCACTTGTCAGCTGATTGACAGACAAAAGCAAATCGACTTGAAAAATGGACCTCACTACGTTCGGTCAATAACGTTCTTATAGGTGGAATGAAAGTATGGTATCTTGTGTCAATATGAAAAATAACTTAGCCCTGAGATGTGAGTTTTCTGTAATCATATACTTGATCTTTCTATTGAATTAAATTGTTAATAACAACGTCAATCACTGAGAAAGTACTAAATCAATCATTAAATTAAAACAGTGATAGTTAATTCTGTACTAATGTTTGCTGTCTACAAAGCGCTGTTTTCCTCATTAATGAAAATTCAATGAATAATAATAATGAATTTATAATATAAATCTATGTTCGAAAAATAATAGCGTTTCACTTCATCAAATCCATGAAACAGTGGCCTGATGGATAACTTCCATCGAGTCCTGAAAATTAGTGAAAGTAAGAGCGTATTATTTTTGGCTCAAAACAGGGAAAAATGTATATTTTATCCAGCCTTCACTAGATTTCTACAATTTGTAGAGGCAACTGGAAAAAGTTGATCGTTGATGAATACCAGAGGAAAAACTCATGACCACCACAATAAAGAGGAATATTTGAATTTTGGTCCCCTGTGATGCACATGAAGTACACAATGTACATGATGTACTCCATAACATTATTGTACACCCGACTCAGTCCAATTTCTAGTAGACTATGACTATAGACTTCGACTAATAGTCTATAGACTAGTAGACTATAGAATATGTTGTAATAGCTATCCGTACTGCAGAATGAATAACATTCATGAGCGGCCTGCATTCAAATGGATTCATGATTAGAATTCATGTTATAGCATAAATTGATTTCATGATTGAATTTAATTAAAAAAAAATAGTCCTGTGAAGAGTTGACTAGAAACGTGTTTCAAGACCCTCAACAATTCACATTTATGAGTTGAAATATACAGTCCAGAAGTAGGCCAACTCAAAATAGATGAGTAACAAGATGGAGGTGTTGTTTTTATGCTCTGAACAAATTGCTACTGCAGTAAAAATACACAAAATCGTTGAAAACAAATGATACTCATTTTGTAGTAGAAAATTGCCTTAAACCTTTTGTTTGTGACTTTGTGTTTGACGGAGAGCGAATTCGATGGTAGCTGAGAATATTGAACCAATGGACTTTTTCTTTTGACAATAGAAACTCGAACTATGATACCTCATGAGCACTTGAGCGCATATTGAACCTATTGAAACTGTTGGTCAAATTGAATTGTGGGGACTATGATAAATTTTAGTAGAGTCATTCAACAGCCTTCAACAAATATTCCTTGATGCATCCACAATTCAACTTCTATAGAATTTGTGATGAAATAATTGTTTTTATAATAATTGTTTTAATTCTATTGCGTGGCAAACAACCTCTACTTCAAAGATACTCTTGAAGAACTCTTGTAGTGTAATATTAACGCATGTTCTCCTTTACTTAATACTGTATTGTGAGTAATATTATAATTGAAGCATAATTCAAATTGTACCATTCAAGCTTTTGATTCTCAAGAATACTGGTCCGCAGAGCAAATGCTGACATACGTTTATTAAACTATATTGATTTGTAGTCTGCTACACACTCACAAAGTTTTTGAAAACAACGCCTATTTCATCACTTTATAATCAATATCAACCTTGAAAACGAGTCACGAGATTGAAGTCATGAAAAAGTTCTTGATAACACATACGGTCCTGGGAAGAATTGGACACTAAAAATCATTTGAAATTTTGATAGCCACGCAGTGTAACTAGCCATTACATCACTGGTAATACAATAAAGCATGTGTTTGTTGTCTTGGTGTCAACCGATGAAGCGGCCGGAGGGTGCTATGAAACTATCAAGTTGGCCACAGCACTGCTAGCCTGTGATTTTCGCCACGGATCTTATCTGGCTATTAGAAAGAAAAGTTGAGGCTCGACACTTATTATTTCCAAGCATGCGACATTTCTTGGCGGACAACGTACATTATATTTTCTCAGGTTACGATTCTACAGTCAGAGTCGTACTATTAAAAACACACTCGGCATGCCTTGATCGCTAGTTGTTATGTTGCTAACTTGAGTTTGCATTATTATCAGACGAGTTATAGTGGTCTCAGTTTGCGGTGTATATTTCTGCCACCCTGAGTCACGCACCCTTTCGTGTAGTGTGGTGTGGCCTCTCTTCAGCCAGGAGGCCTATCACTGGCATCACGCAATGACTTCCACTATTGTTGTTTTCCCTGTTGAGAAAGCAGAGGTGTCACATTCTGATAGGAGGGGTCTCAATAGGCATCGTAAAAAGGAAGATAGATTTGTACCTAATTAAGTCTGTTGGGTTGTTGTACCTACAAACATAATGCTCCCGTTGAATTAATTCAGGCCTTCAGCATGCTACTATAATTTCATGTACTTTTCAATTGGTTTCGCTCATTTTCCGTGATAATTTCACCCCTAGGGATCAATTATTTTCCAACATTCATTTCTACTAAGCTGACCTTGGAATGAAATAGGAGTAGAATGAAATCCTCTTTGTTTTCTTCCAGGATTTCCTCCCAAAAGTACAGTACATGAGAAGATTCTTGTTCTCCTGTTTGTTCAATCTGAAGAGCTCGGATGAGTTGATCATGATTTCATATTTTCACTTTAATATAGCCATCCATCATTTTGATTTGTCTCATATTCACTAAGGTATTACAATAAATCTCGTCAAAAGTTAGCTAATCAAATTAAAGACTTGTTCGAGATCCATTTATGAACTCAAAAGAATTCATTCATCCTTCTCAGGAATAGAGAGCTCTTGGAAAGAATTTCATATCCATTAATCACATCGTTCCCCGCTCTGTGTGAAGAGTTTGCATGCAGGCGGCCTCCAATTGAGAGATGCCTGTTCATATGATAATAGTGCTCTATGTTTGGTGAGAGGCCGATCTGACAGGTGTGTGGAAAAGCCCGTCAAGAGACGAAATTTGCTTGGAAATTTGCTGGAGAGGAGAGAGCGGCCCGCTAAGGGATATGTGTCGAGAGGAAACATACTCTCACCCTATCTCCTGCTCCATTTCGCACCCTCTATCTTTTCCCTGCTCCGTTTTCTCTTCTCGCTCACTCGGCTCCGTTAGCAGGTGCAGATTAATGCACCGGGCTCGCTCTCTCAAGCACGCACAATCCGCGAAAAGCGGCTCCTCCACTTCAACTCTGCATAATTCACTTTGCGTTTCTGCGCTCATTCTCCTCTGCTGCTTTGCACTACTTGTAGATGCACCGACAGCCGACCCCGAGCCTCTCAAATCCGACCAGACTACTATACAGTACCCCACTGTTGACTCATGGCACCCCAACCCAACACCACTCAGCATCCTCATCAACGATTCTCTTCTTCTGTCATAGTACAAATTGTAATTGTTACCAGGTTGCTTCATCAACCTGGTTGCCGTCAAGGTGCTTCACTGCTAAACTCTCACTTTGTACGCTATAATTTCAGATGATTCAATGATATAAACTCATGATCTCATTACTAATTAATGTTTTTATATAATTATATTTGTATATATACAAACTGGATACATACGACACGGATAGATTAAAAACACTTAAAAACTTACATTTAAACGAGAATTTTCGGGGGCTGGGCCCCCTTTGTCAATCAACCAGCTGGTGAACAAAGTCTGGTCAACAAACCAGCTGGTTGATTGACAAAGGGGGCCCAGCCCCCGAAAACTCTCGTTTAAATGTAAGTTTTTAAGTGTTTTTAATCTATCCGTGTCGTGTGTATCCTGTTTATAATTATATTATATAACTTCAAAGTGTTTTCTGTTAAGTGCTATATATGCTATATATATGCTATATATAGTGTTAAATATGAAATTTAACACAGTTCTGTTGCACAGACTAAGAGAAGTACTTTAGTACTCCCATTGGAAGGGAGAATTCATTTCCTTCCTGGGATAGGCATGGTCCATGTATGTTCACATTATTGATAGCTCATTCTGGGAGTTGTAGGATTCAATCATAGTTCATCGATTCTCATAGGATACATTTAATCCTAAACACTCCACAAGCATTGATATTCAGTCAGTCTACGGACTTTGTGAAGAACGGACGAATTTTGTTTTGCTCTCGTTATCTCGTTATCTCTCAATTTGTGCCTGTCGTCTTTCACTCGTTCAATGTTGTTCTAGTAAATCTAACCTAATTCCGTACTCAAATATAATTTGTTAAAGTGACTATTTCTTCGTTGTAACTACTTCTTCCACTTGTAGACGGTATGAGTGCATGCGGGATTTGCTCCGTAGTCCTTGCGAGGACCGAGAAGGATAAAATCAAATGTGGTCAATGTAAGGACATGTACCATGCTAAGTGTGTAAATCTCACCGCTGTTGAACTGCAACATATCGCTGGTAAGCCGTGGTCGTGTAGTAAATGCCTTAAAATGAAGAGACTTAATCGCTCATTGACGGAAGGTGATATTTCGGTGAGTAATGTCGATTCATTTGATTACACTGATGCTTTCGTGACTGAAACGCTGACTTTGGATCGAGTCAAAGTGTTGATCTCGGACTGTTTGAAAGAGTTTATTGTTCAAATGGACGAAAAAATCTCAAACTCCTTGCTTCCTATTAGTGCTAATCTTGCTAGTAATAATGAGCTCCTGAAAGAATTGCAGAAGACTATCGCTAGTCAGAATGAAACTATCAAGTGTCTCCGTTCCGAAAATGTAGAATTGAAGCATAAAGTGTTTAAACTCAGTAGTGATTTTGATGATTTGGAACAATATTCGCGTAGAGAATGTATCGAAATACACGGTGTTCCCGAGGCGAGAAATGAAAATTTGCAAAAGCTATTCCAGGATGTAGGGAAAGCAATTAAATTTAAAAAGGGCTACGAGGCAGTCAGCTGTTGTCATCGACTGAAAAAGCGCAACAATCAAGCTACACCTGGGATAATAGTAAAGTTCACGAGGAGGGAGGATGCGGAGGACTTCATTCAGTTGAAGAAGGATAAGGGAGTTCTAACTACACGTGATGTTGGTCTGACTGGAGCCAATCACATATTCATCAACGCATCGTTAACGGCAAAGCGTAGAGTCCTGTTCGGGAAGGCCAGACAGCTGGTGAAAGCCGCTAAAATCAAATACCTGTGGGTGGATCGAGCTGGAAGAATCAAGGCAAGGGTTGTGGACGGTGGACCTGTATCTGTGATTCAATCGGACGACGATTTGCTGCCCTTTTCTCGATTTGCTGACACTTCGCAATAATTGGTTATTCTAATTGAATAAACTTTAAAATGAACAATCAGTTTGATCTCGTGCTTTGAGTGAACTATTTTGATTGAGTATTCTTGTTATTGTTTATCAGTTTTTTATTTATTTCTTGTTTTTATATTGTGTGCATGCATATTTAATGGGCTGTCTCTATTAATAATTAATATTCTTTCTTTGGTTATGAAAGTGAATATGTAACTGCAGGTGAATGGCTCTAACAATCTGTTTGATGTCATGCATGGAATGAATGTTTTTATTATTATTTATTTGTTTTAATATCGCATAATAGTATTTATCTTGTTTCATTTTTATAGGCTCCCTTTTTTATATTATTTCTTTGCTTATGTGAGTTAATATTCTGCTGCAGGTGAGTGGTTTATCAGTCAGTTTGATTTCATGCATTAATGAATTATTTTGAATGAAAGTTCTCATTATTTATCAGTTTTTATATATCTTATATAATTAAGCCTATTTTATGCACATATTTAGTGGATCCCCTCATTAATTTTTTTTCTATGCTTATGAGAGTGAACATGCAGTTGGAGGTGAATGGTTTTAACAATCGGTTTGATTTCGTGCATTGAGTGAATTATTTTGAATGATTATTCTTATTGTTCAGCAGTTTTTATATCTCGTTATTCATATTATGTACATATTTAGTGGATCTCTTCATTAATTTTCTTCCATGCTAATGAGAGTGAATATGCAGTTGCAGGTGAACGATTTTTTAAATTAGTTTGTCTCGTGCATTGAATGAATTAACACCACTATTATGCACTTGTTGAATAGCTGAACTCGTAATTGCGTACAATCACTATCTCTATCATTTCATTCAGTGTTATCTTGACTGGCTTGTTTTGACTCCTATAAGTTTTCTCTCGTTTCTCGCTTTACAATTTTGTTTATTACTATTGCCTCTTCCTTCATCTTCTGCATTAACAATGAATAATTAAATACCGTACTGAAATTTTTGTCTTTTTTATTTTTTTGAATTCTGCATGATTTAAATATTTTTCTATTGAGCGCTAGCTATGTCTGGTTGTGAGTTTGTGTGTGTGTGTGTGTGTGTGTGTGTGTGTGTGTGTGTGTGTGTGTGTGTGTGTGTGTGGTGTGTGTGTGTGTGTGAGTGAGCGAGGAAAGGAGTATGAGAGAGTGTACATGGTTTGGGGTACTTAGTTATCACTGAGTTTCTATCTATCAAGCTATTTATTTTTGGGTCAGCAAACCCTTGCTTTATTTTGTTTTTTTTTCTCATCCATTCCTTCTGTTTATTTTGGAATTCATTTTTGGTTGTTTGTCTAGATTTAGTTTAGTTTTGTTTACTAATTATCGGTGATGAGTGCGGAATGGGTTTATCCGTTCATCTTATTCCATATCTTAACTGTTTTTATTCTATTTTAATTTGTACTTTCAATTTTAATAGTACTATTACCATCCAATCATTCTATTTGTTTTTCTTCTATTTATTAAAAATTGTTACTGTCATGGAGAGAGTGAATGAGCAGCATAAATATTTATCAATATACTATCAAAATGTTAGAGGTTTGAGGACAAAGACACACTCATTTCTGACTTCACTCCTGGCTTCTGATTATGATGTTATTGTTATCACTGAGACGTGGTTGTGTAATGGAATCATGGACAGTGAGTTGTTCACCGACTCCTATATTATTTATCGGAGAGATAGGCCACAAGGTATGGGCGGTGGGGTCCTGATTGCTGTTAATCGTAGGGTTCGCTCTAATCTATGTCCCTGTTTAACTCTTGATCCGTACGAGAGTCTTGGTGTCAATATCAACTTTGAGGGTGTTAGCCATACAGTAATCGCTGTTTACATTCCTTGCTCTTCTAGCTTTCAGTACTTCGATACCTATTTGAGTCACCTGGAATCTTGTTATGCAGCTATTGGTGATAAGTTGATCTTTTTGGGGGATTTTAACTTACCTGAAATTACCAATGATAGGTATTGTTTGGAGCTGGGCTCTCCTTCTGCCAGAAGATTGGCCTCTTTCGTTAACTTTTATGAGCTGGCTCTCTGTAATACAGTTCTTAATTGTAATAATCGTATCTTGGACTTGGTCTTTTCCAGCATTGACATTAATGTCGAGCGTTGTGATTATTTCCTGGTTCCAGAGGATGCTCACCATCCATCGCTTGTCATTACAGTTCAGATGTTGTCCACATTTCCTAATTCCCGTTCGAATTGTATTGAACTGTATGACTTCAGGAGGGCGGACTATCTCATGCTTTATACTCAGTTGAGAGATTGTCATTGGGAACTCATTTATAATTCTTCTGGTGTGGATGAAGCTGTTGATATATTTTACAACTTCATCTATGAGTGCTTTGATAATTGTGTGCCAAAGAGGAGGGTCAGGCCGGGAGGCACTAAATATCCACCATGGTTTAATGCTGAAATAATAGGATTAATGAAAAGGAAGGATAGGTGTGCTAAAAAGAAGAGTTTCTCTTTATACCACTTGGAACAATTTAAAAGCTTGAGAACTCGGGTCAAGCAGTTGATTGCTCGGCAATATAGTAACTATATATCCAGGGTGGAGTCGGGTATCAAAAGTGATGTCAAGAGCTTTTGGGGTTTTGTCAACTCAAGGAGAACTAATGGCTCTACTCATGAAGGTATGCATTTGGGTGACCAGGTTTTTGGTTTGCATGATTTGCCGGATGGCTTTGCTCAATATTTTTCTTCAGTTTTTTCTGATGACACACACTTGGCTGATGTCGACGATGGCAACATCAATCCTGGAATTAATATCCCTTCCCTTTCAATTGGTTCTATTGACCTGAGTACAATATTGGCAGCAATTGGTAATCTGAGACCTAGTTCTGGCTGTGGCCCTGACAATGTTCCTCCATTTATTGTAAAGGGTTGTGCTGAAATACTGGGTCCTCCCATGAAGTTCATCTTTGATCTGTCCTTGAGGTCTTCAGTGTTCCCCACCAGATGGAAAATTGGTAAGGTTATTCCCATATTTAAGTCTGGAAGAAGGAATGACATATCCAACTTCCGCCCAATAACTCAATTGTCACCTTTTGCTAAGGTATTTGAGAGAGTGCTTTATGATTGTGTGATTTGTCATATTAGTCCCTTTTTATCTAATAGTCAGCATGGTTTCCTGAGGGGTCGCTCAACCACAACTAACTTGCTTGAGTTCACAGCTGATGTTTCAGAGGCGCTTGATGTTGGGGGTAGAGTGGATGTAGTATACACTGACTTTTCCAAGGCTTTTGATAGAATCAGTCATAAGCGGCTTGTTTGCAAATTATCTAGTTTTGGTTTGGTGCCTCAGCTTGTTAGTTTCTTTTCTGACTACCTGAGTGATCGTCTTAATTATGTTTCTGTCTTGAATTTGAAATCTAGCACTTATGTCAGTTCTTCTGGTGTGCCTCAGGGTAGTAATTTGGGTCCTTTGTTGTTCTTAATGTTTATTAATGACCTACCTGGCTGCCTGTTGCAATCCAATTGTTTGATGTTTGCTGATGACTGAAGAGGAGAGAGGAAAAATTCCATGAATGACTACTCAAAGTAAACACATCAACACTCGCTGGGTTCTCTCTCTCTTAATAACAGCACGAATAAGAGTAATATTGTTGTTGGGCTATGGGAAACTGAATGCGTTGAAATTTCCATTTCCAGTGTTCAATGAACGGTGATCGCGTTATGTCATCGAATACGGTTTTCGAAAACGGTGTTCTTAGTCTTTTTATCGGTGAAATATCTTTTCTTTCGACACCTGTGAAGTTGTGATGTGATAGTGAATGAAACCTGTGAAATTGATGTGGTAGGAATTCAAATTGATTAAAAATTCTAGATATTGTTGAACCGCAAATTCATCGGAATTTTTACAGCAATTTATCTTTAGACAATATATGCAGATTTTTAACCATTTGTTGATTAACAGATGAGCGCAGCTGTTTAATAAATAATATTTATTAAATTAATAATATTTTATAAAATAATATTTATGTAGGTTGACAATATCTAGTCGTTTTATCCAATTGTTCAAATAATTTTTAGAGTCGATACACTTCAGAATGTCTGAGAATAGCCGAAAAAAAAGTTTTGTTGTACATAGTGAGGCGAGAACATTAATAGGCAATATTATTCGAAAGTGTGATGAAGAAGCATTGGAAAATTCGTCGAAATTCTTGGTGAAACAGGCTACAAAACGGGCAGCTTACTATACAGGTAAATCAGAGAGTCTTATAAAAAGAATTCGTAGACAGCTGAATGAGAGCGACCAGGGAAAACTTGCAACTCCTGGAAAGCATAGACCAACAAGAGCTGAGAATAATAGAACATTATTTGTAGATGATTTCGATAAATGTGTAATACGTAATATAGTGCACGATTTCTATAAAACAGAGAAAGTTGTCCCAACAATTAGGAAGCTTCTCCCTATTGTACAAAATAAAATACATTTTCCCTGGAGAGAAAGCTCTCTACGAAAAGTTTTAAAAAGTATTGGCTTTAAATGGAGAAAATGTAGAAGCAAACGACGAATTTTGATAGAGAAACCTGAAATTGTGAATTGGCGTTACAAATACTTAATTGAGATGAAGGCTTTGCGCGAAACAGGTAGAGAAATTTTCTATCTCGATGAAACATGGATTGACAGCAACATAACTGTCAAAAAATGCTGGCAATCAGACGAGATATTTGGTGTTCAAGAGAACTATTCGGCAGGAAATAGATTAATCGTCTTACATGCTGGGAGTGCATCGGGATTTTTGAGTGGTGCAAAATTAATTTATAGAGCGGGTATTACAACTGGGGACTATCATGGTCAGATGAATAATGTTAATTTTGAGAAGTGGGTGAAGGAGAAATTGGTGCCGAATCTTCCTCCAAACTCGATAGTTGTTATGGACAATGCTCCATACCATTCTGTTCTGGCTGAAAAAGTTCCTACAAAATACTCAGTGAAAAAAGACATGATCGATTTTTTACAAAAGAAAGGAGTCGAGTGCGATATGACAATGAGAAAAGAACAATTGGTCCCATTGATACAATTGCATAAGCCCAGAGAAAAAACTTTTCGAATTGATAAATATATTTCAAGCTTCAATCATACAGTGATAAGGCTACCTCCATACATGTGCGACTTGAATGCCATTGAGTATGCCTGGGCCAGTGTAAAAAATTATGTAAGGAGTAAAAACTGTGACGGTAATTTGTGTTTGAAGAGACTGATGGAGCTAGCCGAAGAAGCAGTTTCAACACTTACAGGTGCAGATTGGACCAAGTACTGCGAGAAAGTAGTAGAAAATGAAAAAATGTATTGGCAGAATGATGGTATCATATCTGATGTGATAGACAATATCACCATTTCCCTTGGGGACAACGAAGATGAGTCTTCGAGTTCCAGTGATAATGATGAAGAAGATGATTCTGGCTCTGATGACGAAGAAGACTCAGACGATTACGCTCGACCTCTTCCAGAATAGTATACGGTATGTAATTGTATGAATAATTGATTGTTTTTATCATAATTTTGTTAATATTTTTATAATTTCAATACATTTTAAAATTTTGATCCAACTCTCCAGCTGCCTATCCATTGGCAATTAAACATTCCAAAAGATAAATAAACTTAGACAAAATAAATATTACACGTCAAGCTATAAAGATATAAAGGTAGTGAGTGGTATAGCAATAGTAGTAGATGGAGAGTAACAATGTAAGGAACATCTCTTTTGATATGACATAAGCCCTCCAACAATAAAAATACATTACAAATAACGCATATTAAATCAAATCAGTATACTACATTAATAAATGTGGATATTATTAATTTGTAGTGAAGGGATCAAGGGGTACATCAACGGTCGCAATCAATTTTTCATATCCTCAACTGAATTCTATAGTCAACTTCTAAGCTATACCATGTTCTATCATCATGCTATGATGATTGATTGATTGATTTCCCTTTCGAAATTGATGAATGCACCTAAATATTCCTGTAGCTGTTTTGTTTGAGTATAGTCAGATAAAACTATTATACGAGATAAATATTATAAGATTGTTCTATTGTCTGGTATAGTGATAAAGAAGAAGTAACTGAGGTTATTTGGTTAAATAGTTATCCCATATTTCCTCACAAGACTCGATTTTGAATCATGATCATAATATTAGCTCTATACAAGGATGACTATTCTAGCTTTCTGTGCGAACTTTGTTCAGACATTGATGTTTCTTAAGGGAATGAAAGTACTTGTAGGCTTCAGTTCCTTCTCCCTCCCATGAATTTGTTCATGACATAATCGACCACCATTTGAGCACTAGATTTAGCGTGAGAGATAGTCGTAGATGTACTTGAGACTTGAGAGTGTGTTGAGCACTTGGTTGGAGTGGTGAGCTGCCGGTGTAGAATGAATAAAAATCACATTTTAGGATGGTCGTCTGAGGTCGGAAGGCATAACTCAGGCAGCCAGAAATTTATGACAGTAGCACATTTGCGCCGTGCTCAGGAGCCTGGTTCATAACGTGATGGCAGCAACTGCACGTAGAAAACATCCATGTCTATCACTTTATGACGTTCCATCGAAACAACATCCTATATACTCGGTGTAATGCCGCATAAAGGATTCTACGGCTAGAGCCACTTTCCACATTTTAGCTGCAACGATATTGGTGAGTT